>NC_090319.1:118977252-119289927 GCF_040869045.1 Eurosta solidaginis | reverse complement strand
ATGTATCGCCTCGTCCCCCATTTGCGCACCCTTGCGCCAACCGTCCACCTCTATTCTGGCCTTAAGATCTCCCTCAAAGTGCAGGTAGGGAATCATGTAGTCTGTTCGTCTTGTGACTGAGGACGCTATACTACTATGGCCATATGGTCGGCGCTCAAGCTGCCCCGAAGCATCGAGCCTGGTTGCGGTCGTTAACGCTTTGTTCTTTGCTACCAGGTCTACAGGTGGAATGTGCAGAATGGCATACAGTGCAGCCGTCGGGGTTGTTTTCAGGGCTCCCGTAATGCAAAGCATCGATAGTCTGCATACCCCCTCTAATTTTTTGAGGTATGTTGTTTTTTGTGTGGCTTTCCACCAAACAAGAACTCCATAGTATAGAATAGGGCTTACAATCGCTGTAAAAACCCAATGAGAAAGAGAGGGCGATAGGCCCCACGTACACCCCAGCATTCTTTTACATGCATAGAGTGCCGTTGAGGCCTTCTTGACCCTCTCCTCCAAGTTGAGCTTCCATGACAGCTTACTGTCTAGGATGATTCCTAGATATTTTGTGCAAGGTTTCTCCTGTAAGGTCACCGCTCCTAACTTAGGCCTGGTCCAATTTGGGACCTTGTATCTCTTTGTAAACAAGACCATATCCGTCTTCTCCGCATTGACTTTCAGCCCGACATTAGATGCCCAGGTATGAATATCCCGAAGCGCCCGATCCATCAAAGAACTAATCGTTGGAAGGCATTTTCCACTTATGACAATTGCAACGTCATCTGCGTAAGCCGTAAGTTTTACGGGTACCTCATCGAATTGCCTGAGCAGTTGGTTGATGACCAGTGTCCACAGCAGAGGTGATAGCACCCCTCCCTGCGGCGTGCCCCTGTCCACTGATTTCGTGGCCTCGTACAATCCCCATTGTGATGTAATCTTTCTGCAATTTAACATGCAGCCGATCCATCTGATTAAGGCAGGATGTACTTTAATGTAATTAAGACCATCCATAATCGCCCATTTTGCAACATTATTGAAAGCCCCGGCAATTTCCAAGAAGACTCCTAGAGCATACTCCTTATATTCCAGGGATTTCTCTATGCTTATTACCACCCTATGCAATGCGGTGTCTACCGACTTGCCTTTGGTGTACGCATGCTGTGTTGTGGAGAGCAGCTTTTCATCCACGTTGGACTTTATGTACACATCTATCAGCCTCTCAAAGGTTTTGAGCAGAAATGATGTTAAGCTAATGGGTCTATAGTCTTTGGGATACACGTGACCGATCTTCCCCGCCTTTGGTAGAAAAGCTACACGAGCAGTTCTCCAAGAGTGCGGTACATGATTCAGTCTTATGCACCCATCGAATATTATTTTAAGCCATTCCACGACCGCCCTACTTGAGACTTGTAGCATGGCCGGGAATATACCATCTGGGCCCGGCGATTTAAACTTAGAAAACGTCTTCACTGCCCACTCGATCTTGGTATCGGTCACCAAGCCCGGTACCACTAGCTCCGTGATCGAAGTGTGAGTGATGTCTGCTGGTTCTTCTAAACCGTCTCCCGATGGGAAATGTGTATCGAGAAGCACCTCAAGGGATTCCTCACTATCACGTGACCATTCCCCGTTCTCTTTCTTTATTAGTCCCTGGACTGTGTTTCTCTTTGCTAGGACTTTTTTCAACCGTGCTGTTTCACTGGAGCACTCTATGTCCGTACAGAAACTTTTCCATGAGTTTCTCTTCGCCCTGGTAATTTCACGCTTGTAGATCCTCAGTAGATCCCTGTACTCGTCCCGACACGCTTCGCTTTCCGCGGTCTTTGCGAGTTTAAACATTTCTTTTACCTGTCTTCTTAGAAGACTCAGCTCATTGCTCCACCATGGCGGCTTTGCTTTTCCTCTGAATCTTCTTAGAGGGCAAGCTTTGCTATACGCAGTCATAAGCGTCCTTGTTAGGAATTCATTCGACTCCTCCAGTTCCTCTACATTAGCAACCTCTTTGGGTTGTCCCAGTTTCGTTTCTACATGTTTCTGGAATTTAGTCCAATTCGTTGCCCTAGGGTTTCTAAAGGTTCCTCCCTTCTCTACCCTCTTTAGTGGGATGCTGAAGCTTATATACGCATGGTCGGAGAAGGATGGTCTATCGAGAACCATCCAATCATACCTTGATATATCACGCTCGGAGCTCAATGTAATATCCAGAACATTGCTGGATGTTGGACCAATGTATGTAGGAACATTTCCCCTGTTGGCTATCTGCAAATTGGTTTGCAGGATGTAACAAAATAGAGATTCGCCTCTCTCGTTCGTATCTGCTCCTCCCCACGCATTGTGGTGCGCATTTGCATCTGCGCCTATGACCAACCGCCCTTTGCGCCCTTCCTCCTGTACTAGCCTTTTGCACTCCATCGGTGGAACCTCCGCAGCATGGGCCATGTAGCAGGACGCCAGGATAAATGCCTGCTTATTCTTTTGCTCAACGGCCACCGCTACGAGATCCTCGGTGGTGTAATTAGGCAGCATATATGAATGCAGCTGTTTCCTTACCATTACTACAGCTCGCACCCGTCCTTCCGTTTGTGCGTAGTAAACGCCAAACCCGCGCGCGCTAAGTCCAGAAACCTTTCCTCCCGATGAGAGCCACGGCTCCTGGATCAGCGCCACGTCAAACGAACCCTCCTCAAGGGTTAGGAGGAGTTCGCTCGACGCCACTTTACTGTGTTGGAGGTTTATCTGTAGGACTCGCAGCACCATTGGGCTGTTTGTCCCCCTCCAGCACCTTCGTCTTGACGTCGTCGTCCTCCTCTTGCCCTTTTGGTTTAGAGTATTCGAGGCCCCCTTCAGCCCCTCGTGAATTTTGTGCCGTGTGTTCCTCTGTGCGAGTCACAGCACCATTTAGCGGTTGGTCCTCTTCTAGCACGTTCGTGGTGACGTCGGGGACCTCCACCTGTCTTTTTTCCCTTAGGCTTCTGAGGTCCTTTTCGACTTCGCCCACTTCCAGCGTGTTAGGATTTTTATCCTCGGGACTTCTTTTCCTGAGTCGCATGTAAATTTTGCCAGTGCCAAAGGACATTTTGCCAAGCTGCGTGTACAAAATATCCTCCGCCTGCTTGTTTATTTGGAAGATGTAGAACTGACCGGTATCCCGTCGGGGTCATTTTGGGACTTTTTCGGGATCATTTGGGGTACCTACCGGCATTATTTATGGATGGTTTTCGGGATTCGTCCGGGACCCTTTCGGCATTGTTTCTGGATTGTTGTAGGGATTCGTCCGGGATTCCGTCGGGGTCATTTCGGGACTTTTTCTCGACTAATACGGGATAATTTGGGAACCCTTTCGGCATCATTTCTGGATGGTTTTCGGGATCCGTCCGGGATTCCGTCAGGGTGATTTCGAGACTATTAGGGGATCATTTGAAGACCTTTCCGGCATCATTTCTGGATAGTTTTGGGGATCCGTTCGGGATCCCGACGGGGTCATTTTGGGAATATTTGTCGATCAGTTTGGGGCACCTACCGGCATTCTGAATGGTTTTCGGTATCCGTCCGGGATCCCGTCGGGGTCATTTCGGGACTTTTTCGGGATTTGTTGGGGTCCCTTCCGGCATCATTTCTGGGTGGTTTTGGGGATACCGTCGGGGTAATTTCAGGACTTCTTCGAGATCATTTGAGGTCCCGTCCGGCATCATTTCTGGATGGTTTTAGTGATCCCTCCGGGATCCCCTTGGGGTAATTTCGGGACTATTTCGGGATCATTTGGTGCACCTTCCGGCATTATTTATACATGGTTTTCGGGATCCGTTCGCTATCCCGTCGGGGTAATTTCGGGAAATTTTTCTCGAATAATACGGGATAATTTAGGAACCATTTCGGCATCATTTCTGGATGATTTGCAGTATCCGTCAGGGATCCCGTCAGGGTCATTTCGGGACTATTAGGGGATCATTTGAGGACCTTTCCGGCATCCTATCTGGATGGTTTTCGGTATCCGTCCGGGCTCCCGTTGGGGTCATTCCGCGACTTTTTCGGGATGATTTGGGGTCCCTTCCGGCATCATTTCTGGATGGTTTTCGGGGTAATTTCGGGACTTTTTCGGGATCATTTGGGGTATTTTTCGGCATCATTTCTACATGGTTTTCGGGATGCGTCCGGGATCCCGTCGGGGTCATTTCGGGACTTTTTCTCGACTAATTCGGGATCATTTGGAGACCCTTTCGGCATCATTTCTGAATGGTTTTGGGGATCCGTTCGGTATTCCAGCAGGGTAATTTCGGGACTATTAGGGGATCATTTGGGGACCTTTTCGGCATAATTTCTGGATAGTTTTCACGATCCGCTCGGGGTCCCGTAGGGGTCATTTCGGGAATATTTCGGGATCATTTTGGGGTACCTTCCGGCATCATCTCTAGATAGTTTTCGGGATCCCGTCGCTTCGGGACTTTTTCTCGACTGATACGGGCTCAAATGGAGACACTTTCGGCATCATTTCTGGATAGTCTGCGGTATCCGTCCGGGATCCCGTCAGGGTCATTTCGGGACTATTAGGGGATCATTTGAGGACCTTTCTGGCATCATTTCTGAATAATTTTCGGGATCCGTCCGGGATCCCGTCGGGATCATTTCGGGACTTTTTCGGGGCTATTTCGGGATCATTTGGGGTATTTTCCGACATCATTTCAGTATGGTTTTTGGGATCCATCCGGGATCCCGTCGGAGCCATTTCTTGACTTTTTCGGGATCATTTGGTGTCCCTTCCGGCATAATTTCTGGATGTTTTTCGGGATCCGTCAGGAATCCCGTCGGGGCCATTCCTGTACTTTTTCGGGACTAATACGGGATGATTTGGGGAGCCTTTCGGTATCATTTCTGGATGGTTTTCGGGATCTGTACGGGAACCCATAAGGGTAATTTCGGGACTTTTTCGGAACTATTTCTGAATAATTTTGGGACCCCTCCTGGTTAATTTCTGGATGATTTTCGGGATCTGTCCTGGAATTTTAGTATCATCTTGGGCCCCCCCGGGATCATTTTAGGTCTCTTCGCAACCGGTAGTTCAGCACACATGCCTTTTTAAATTATGAGCTTTTATGGCCGTGGATTTGCTGCTAATTATTCGTAATTAAAATTCGGTATGTTTTATCTTCAATCTAACACAGCTTTTTTGTTCTATAATAGTGTAAGAAACTGTTATAACTATAATTACACTTTTTGTAATATTTTAATCAACTAAAACCCGAAAAAGCAACACTATTTGCAACTAAGAAATTCTCTTTAGTTTTAGCTAATTGTAGTTTAAAACTTTTGTTCTATGAGTAGTAATTCTTTCACCCCTTTCATATCAGTTAATTTAATTTAAAAACAAAATGTATTAAAAAAAAAACTGTATTGTACTATTCATGAAAGCGTGCCATTCAGCTTATCTTCTCATTTAGTTCTTTTTTTTTACTAAATTACAAAAATAAAATACATTAGACAAAAATAATTTTTAAACAGATAACTTGATAAGCAGGCTAACGTGAATAGCACATATATTTTATTTTCTCCTTGCGGACGGGGCCGCGGGTAAAGGCTAGTATATTATAAATGGCAAAGTTTGGATGTGAAGATGTTTGGATGTTTGTCCAGACGTTTGTCTTTGTGACTCAATCACGCAAGAACGGCTGTACCGATTTGGATGAAATTTTGCACACATAGAGCCAATAATCTAGAAGGATCTACTAGCTATATATTTTTCAAAAGGGGGGAGGTCCCCGCCCCCTAGGAACAGTTATAATTTAATTATTATATTTTTTAGTCTTTGCGACTGAATCACGCCAGAACGGCTACACGGATTTTGATGAAATTTGGGACACAGACAGTAGTCTGCTAGCGAAATTTTTTTCGAACATGGAAAGAGGGGTGGGGTCCCACGATCGAAGGGGCAATTACTTTTTAATAATTTTTACACATTATAACTTTACGTATACAGGCCTTCACCAATATCACAGACCCAAGGGGTCAAATAAGTCGAGGGCTTACAAAGTGAGCAGTGACACCCTCCGTCTCCCCCGTCTCCCCCCCCCCCCGTTATCTCCATCTCTGGTGTAAAATCTATAAATTGTTATAACTCAATATAACTTTTCTCTTAAATCAATAGTTTTTGGTATCTGGCACATACAGATCGAGATCTAGACAATTTTGGAGGAACGATCAGTGGTCCTCTCCTACTCCCGCCATCCGCCCTCCCTCAATTGTTTTTATTAGCACGCTTTTATTAGCTTTACCTGTATGTTTCTATGTAACTTTTCATTCGCTCCAATGCGCCTGCTGCCTTATTAACATGGTTTTATAATTAGCTTCACCTTATTTGTAATCCCGTAAGGGTCATATCGAGACCCTTCCGGGATCATTTCTGGATGGTTTTCGGGATCAGTCCGGGATTACGCCGGGGTAATTTCGGGACTTTTTCGAGACTATTTCGGGATCATTTTGGGACCCTTCTGGGATCATTTCTGTATAGTTTTCAGGATCCTTCTGGGTAATTTCTGGGATCCCGTCGGGGTTATTTTGGGACATTTTCGGGACTATTCCGGAATCATTTCGGGACTATTTCGCGATCATTTGGGGACCCTTCCGGCATCATTTCTGGATGGTTTTCGGGATCCGTCCGGGTTCCCGTCGGGGTACTTTCGGGATCATTTGTGTACCTTCGAGAGATAAATTCTTGATGGTTTCCGGGATCATTACGGGACTTTTTCGGGGTTATTTTGGGTCCCTTTAGGCATCATTTCTGGATGGTCTTCGGGATTCGTCTGGCATCCCGTCAGGGCTATTTCGGGATCATTTGGGGTATCTTTCGGCATAATTTCTGGATGGTTTCCGGGATCCGTCCGGGATCCTGTCGGGGTCATTTCGGGTCTTTTTCTCGACTAATACGGGATCATTTGAGGACCCTTTTGGCATCATTTCTGGATGGTTTTCGTGATCCGTCTGGGATCCCATCAGGGTAATTTCTGGAATATTGGGGGATCATTTGGGAACCTTTCCGGCATCATTTCTGGATAGTTTTCGGGATCCGTCCGGGATCCCGTCGGGATCATTTGGGGTATCTTTCGGCATAATTTCTGGATTGTTTCCGGGATCCTGTCGGGGTCATTTCGGGTGTTTTTCTCGACTAATACGGGATCATTTGAGGACCTTTTGGCATCATTTCTGGATCGTTTTCGTGATCCGCCTGGGATCCCATCAGGGTAATTTCTGGAATATTGGGGGATCATTTGGGGACCTTTCCGGCATCATTTCTGGATAGTTTTCGGGATCCGTACGCGATCCCGTCGGGGTCATTCCGAGACTATTTCGGGATCATTTGGGGTACCTTCCGACATAATTTCTAGATGGCTTTCGGGATCCGTCCGGGATCCCGTCAGTATCATTTCGGGACTATTAGGTGATCATTTGAGAACCTTTCCGGCATCATTTCTGGATGGTTTTCGGTATCCGTTCGGGATCCCGTCGGGGTAATTTCGGGACTTTTTTTTTGGGTACCTTCCGGCATCATTTCTAGAGGGTTTTCGAGATCCGTCCGGCATCCCATCGGGGTCATTTCGGGACTTTTTCGCCACTAATACGGGATCATTTGGGGACCCTTTCGCCATCATTTCTGGATGATTTTCGGGATCCGTTCGGGATCCCGTCGGGGTAATTTCAGGACTTTTTCGGGATCATTTGGGGTACCTTCCGGCATCATTTCTAGAGGGTTTTCGGGATCCGCCCGGTATCCCGTCGGCGCCATTTCGGGATCATTTGGGGTATCTTCCGGCACCATGTCTGGATGGTTTTTGAGATCCGTCCGGGATCCCGTCGGGGTCATTTCGGGACTTTACCTCGACTAATACGGGATCAATTGGGGGCCAGTCGGCGATCCCATCAGGGTAATTTCGGGACTTCTTCGGGACCATTTCGCGATCAGTGACTCTGTATTATTTTGGGATCATTTGGGGACCCTTCCGGTATCATTTCTTGATGGTTTGGCGGATCCGTCAGGGTCATTTCGGCAATATTTTGGGATCATTTGGGGTCCCTTCCGAGATCATTTCTGGATCTGTCCGGGATGCCGTGGGAGTCATTTCGTAATTTTTTTGTTACTTTTTCGGTATAGTTTCTGTGTGGTTCGCTGGATCGTGTTGTTGTCATTTCGGGAACTTTTGGATACCCTTCCGGGGCATTTATGGATGGTTGTCGGAAACCGTCCGCGATAGCGTCGGGGTCATTTCGTGGCTTTTTCTGGATAACTTCGGGATCATTTGGGGATCCTATCAGGATATCAGCTCATTTAGTTCTTTTTTTTTACTCAATTACAAAAATAAAATGCATTAGACAGAAAATTTTGTTTAAACAGATAACTTGATAAGCAGGCTAACGTGAATAGCCCATATATTTCATTTTCTCCTTGCGGACAGGGCCGCAGGTAAAGGCTAGTATAATATAAAAATAAGTCCGGTTTTCCTTCCTGACGCTATAACTCCAGAACGCACTAACCGATTTCCACGGTTTTGCATTCGTTGGAAAGGTCTCGGGCTCCGTAAGGTTCATAGCAAAGAAAATTCGACGCACAGGGTCTCGAGATATAGGTCAAAACGTGGACCCGGGTACCCCTAGAATGTGTTTATAGAATATGGATATCAAATGAAAGCTGTTGATGACTGCTTTAGTAGATGGTAATTTTCATACCCCTGGGTGACTAGGGTCTCGAGATATAGGCCAACACGTGGGCCCGTGAACGCCCAGATAGTGTTTTTACATTATGGGTATCAAATTGCAGCTGTTAATGAGTGCTTTAGTACAGGATAGTTTTCGTACCTATTGGTGACTAGGGTCTCGAGATATAGGCCAAAACGTGGAACCGGATACACCTGGAATGTGTTTTTACATTATGGGTATCAAATTGAAGCTGTTGCTGTATGCTTTAGTACAGAGTAAGTCTTACACCGCTGGGTGACTAGGGTCTCGAGATATAGGCCAAAACGTGGACCCGGATACTCCTAGAATGTGTGAGTATTATGGATATCAAATGAAAGCTGTTGCTGAGAGCTTTCAAGTAATTTTCATTGTGATATTCGATTTAGTCGCATCAACCTGGCAAAACTGATAAATATGCATTCGAAGCCGAAATAAAGACATGAATTAATAATACCCACATACCTACTTACATACGTCCTATTCGATTTGCCTGAAATTTGGTATATAAATTTGCTTATATTAGTATTTACGACGCTTTTTTCCGGGAAGTAGACCAGAGACGGACAGGGACTGGGATTAGGACTAGGACTGGGACTGAGACTGAGACTCGAAGCGGGAATGGGACTGAGACTCGGAATGGGACTGGAAAAAATACAAAGCACCTTCTGGGACTGGTAATAAGATATAAAAAATAGAGAAGGAGACTGAGAAAGACATAGAATGAGACGAAGATGGAGATAGACGAAGCGAAAAATACGGAGGGAGGAGTGAATACAAAGATAAGATTAGAAAAAACTGTAGAGGGGCGAGGGCAGGGTTAGACGGAAAAATTTATTAAAATGTATGCAGATAGACCTAATTTAGGGCAGAACAACGTCTGCCGGGTCTGCTAGTTGTTCATAAAAAGCGTCTTTCACCTCATCGTCTTTCTCCTTTGTCGGCGCATGGGTGCAGATGAATGATATATTAAAAAATTTGCTTTTATTCGGATAGCGGCGAGACACTCGTCCATAGGCGTGGACGCCAATACTTCGCGACAAAGTCTCTCTCCCACCACGAAGCCGACGCCGAAACTGCGCGTATTTGTATGGTCACTCCAATAGATGTCACAATTTTTAACCTTCTTTCTTCCTTGCTTCGTCCAGCGCATTTCTTGGATGGCGGTAATGTCAGATTTTGCTTTGACGATGACATCAACCAGCCGGTCATCTGCACCAATCCCGTTCAGGGAGCGGACCTTCCAGGTGCATGCCCTCAATTCATTGTCCTTCAAACGTTTGCCATGGTCGTCATCAATAAAGAGTGTTCTTTTTTTCCGATGCTTGTTGTTGCTTTTCATTGGAGTATGGTTGGACGTGTCGGGTCCCAAGCCCAGCGCACAACCCGCTCAGAGGGGGTGAACATATTATTATTAAATATTATTGCCCCAAGACAGACGACCGCTTGCAGCCGCACCTAGTGGTAAACAGACGCTGCCGATGGGAGATCCCCCGGCTAGCCCTTAAACTGTCAGAGTGGCCTAGCCAGGTTGTCGCCTTCTCACATTAGCTCAGCACTATACGGATGTTTAGTGGCTACCCAGAGGATACTTGGCCGCAAGCGACCGGAAGGAGTGAGCTGCTTGAACCGCATGCAAAAGAATCGATCTGGCCATTCCCAGGTGAATGGCGGCCAGAAGCTTTCCCCACTTTCGTGGACTTCTACACACGGCTCCACCCTCCCGTAAAAATACTACACCAGTTTGCAAATACAATGGTGCTAGACCAATCCTTTAATTCCTTATCGTAATAAAATTGGAAATAAATACTTTCTTTATAGCATGAAATATTTCTAGTAAAAGTGGACCGGATCGCTTAAGGACCACGCCCACTTTTATATAAAAGATGCTTAAAAGATTCGTAGACTAGAATAATTAGCTATATCTTAGCGAAAATAGTTTTGTATCAATGATAATCCACTTACCAAGTTTTATTGTAAGAGGAAATTGGGAGCCATTTCTTTTTTAAATGGGTGGTGCCACGCCCCTATTTCGATCAAGCAATACACAACATTTCTAGAGCCTCAAAAAAATAAATCCTTCATTAGAAAATTCGATACACATGTTAGACGTACAGTGGCACACAGCTTATTTCGTGCAGCTATAGAACAAAACTGTTGAGCTATATAGAAAGGAAACTAGTGACGGTGTCAAAAAAATTCAAATGCACAGTTTTAATAAAAATATGCTTCTATTTGAACAAATACTTAATTTTCTTGTGTTTGCACGTTTGTGCTAATTATTTAATAAAAACTAAAATTATCTTAAAAACTAAGGTCAATGCTTATTTCGTGCACTGTGCCCTGCCTTAGAAAAAACTACTCGTATGACCACCTTTTTGTTAAATAGCATCTTCAAGATGATTTTTCATAGATGCAATTAGTTTTTGAGCGGCTTCGGGTGGTACCTTATGTCAGAGCTCAAAAATAAAAAAATGAAGGCACCTGTATGGTATGGCGGTGGAAGTGTGATGGGTTTGGACCTACTTGGCTGCCTCTGGAGTTGGCAAAGTAACTTTCTTTGATGGTACAATGGACAAACATTTTTATTTAACCTTACGAGAAGACAATTTGTTTCAAATTGTCCCTAATTTAGGTGTCCGTGATCGATTTCGCAATAACCAAGACAAATACCCTTAACATACATATATCCAGTATTGTGCCGGTATTGTGCAGGCATGGGTAATATGGAACTGTCCACACCTCATGAATCCACTTCCACAATCTCTCGCCTTAATTGCCATTGAAAATTTGTGGTCAGTTTAGGAATCGGCTACACGGCAAAGGCAGATTAGTAAGAATAGCGATTTAAAAACTACTCTTGTCGAAGAAAAGCATAAGGTACCACCCGAAGCCGCTCAAGAACTAATTGGATCTATGGAAAATCATCTTGAAGATGTTATTTAACAAAATGGTGGTCATACGAGGTACTAAATTAAAAAAATAGTAGTTTTTTCTAAGGCAGGGCGCAGTGCACGAAATAAGCTGTGACCTTAGTTTTTGAGATAATTTTAGTTTTTATTAAATAACACTGGTCGACGGCCAAAATTTACCAGAGACGCCGTTATGAAATTCGTATGTAAAACCACCCCCTGATTTCGAAAATCGAGTTCATTTTTGATTCTATGATACCGTTTTTGAGATATTTGCAATTTACCGTTATTCGAAAAAACCAAAAAGATGGCTCCCGTTAATTACGTATATCTCACGAACGGATCAAGCAATTGCAAAAATCAGAATCGGAAAGACGATAAACTGTTCTATAAATGCATCATACATTGTTTTTTGCTCTACTAGATAGTTTTCGAGATATTAGCTTATTTCAGATTTTTGTTTTTTTATGAAAAAATATGAAAAAAATTACTCTGCGAGGGCAGCATTCCAAAACCACAACTTTTTCCAGATATTTTTTCTTTACGTAGAGCTCTATTTAATTAGAAAAAAGATAAGCTATCACCGAAGAAAATCGATGCAAAACTACGTAAGTTATAAGCTATCAAATAAAACCACCCAGGTTGCGCAATTTCAACGTATACCTCAAAACGTATGTATGGTATAAAGAAGAGTGAAATATCTAGCTATGCTCTGTTCCTATTTAGTTAAAAGTTCAATTTATGAATGAAATTACCCATATTTTTAACTTTTTTTAAATTTATTTATGTTTATACTATATTCTAGCAATCTTTATCTTAATTTGATTTTACTATGTAGTCGAAATAATTATGTGTTCTACTTTGACCTTATTCAGTTTAGGATCGGTTTCTCTTATAAGAAATCAGCAGTAATCACCCATCATTGCGACGTCCCAGAATCCTTGATATCGATTCTCAATTAATTTCATTTGCTGATGAAACCTTTCGCCATGTTCGTCACTTTCGTCGCCAAGATTTGCCGGAAAAAAGCTCAAATGTGAGTGCAGAAAGTGAATTTTTAAGGACATATTTACGCATGGAAAGAAAATATTAGTTAAGTAAACAAGTTATAGAATTTTGGGAAATTAATTTTAATAAGCCTTTAATATTTACCCATTTTCGCATAATTATTAAGTCGTTCACTATCTGCTCGTAGTTAGGGCTTTTGTGTGCGCCGAGAAAAGAAGCAACGACCTTTTTAAAGGATTCCCACGCTGCTGCCTCAACTGATGAGAGTAGTCCTTTGAATTGATTATTGTTGATCAACTTGTGGTCCAACAAAAATACCTTCCTTTATCTTGGCTTGAGAAATATCTGGAACAATTGTTTTCAAATAGTCGAATGCTTCGCCTTCTTTGTCCAAAGCCTTAACAAAGTTTTTAATGAGACCGAGCTTGATGTGTAAGGGTGGAAGTATGATTTTCTCTTTCTTGACGAGAGGGGTGTATTTGATGTTATCCACACCAACGATAAACTCGACTCTTTCCGGCCAATCCTTTCTGACGTAGTGGTCCTTACGAGCTCGGCTATCCCACTTGCAGAGGAAGCAGCAGTGCTTGGTGTAGCCACTTTGTAGACCGCATAGCATTGCAACGACTTTGAGATCAGAACATATTTTCCAATCATGCTCTTCATATTTGATAAATTTGAGTAGTTTTTGCGTTTCCTCGTAGGTTTCCTTTGTATTTACTGCATGTGCGATCGGGATAGAAGGCTTTTTGTTACCAATGTGCAATAATACAGCCTTCAAACTCAGTTTATTGCTGTCTATGAACAATCGCCACTCTTTTGAATAATATGTTTGACCAAACTCTTTGAATAAACCAGGAATGTCGTTGCAGTAGCATATACTGTCTTTCTTGGTATAGTGTTTGGAAAATGGTTCGTGACGAGTTCTACAATATATCACCTTAACATCGGATGACACAAATTTAAATTGTTGCATACGAGAAGTGTGGATCTCGGCCTTTTCCTTGGATAGTTCCAAATCCCTTATGCAATCATTAAGTTGTGCTTGTGACAGAACGTTTCTCTCGTTCCCCATGTGAAATTCAGCACAACTTCAATCCCCGCACTCAAATATTACTGTTGACAATGGAACTGGATCCGCAACTGCCGTTGAATGTAGTACTGGTAATGTCACTGTAGGTACGCTGGCATGGGTTACTCTTCTTGATCTTCCAACGCCAAGTACTTTTGTTTGACAAATATAACACTCTATTGAATGGCAAGTAGGTTCTCTCCATATCATTGGTGTATCAAATTTTATTTGTTGTCCTGATTCCGACTGAATCAATTCTACTCGACACGATGTACACAAAGTGTTCGGTGTCCATGGTTTTTCAGCATTTTAGGCTCAATGCCAAAATACTTGGAGTATAAAGTTTTCATATGATCTGAGAACACTCGTCGTCGCCTTATGATAGTATATTGGCCACACATGAAACAGAACATATCTGGATCGTTATTACACTCAAATTCTCGCGTCCTTTTACTCATTTTTGTTTTTTTTAATAAATCACGGTTTTGAAATTTGACTTATGAACTGAACTATCTCCGGCGAGCCTTGCAGATGTTATGAAGTTTCAAGGCGCATTAACTCATATTTATACTCGGAACAAGAATAAAATTGAAAAAATCAAATCTTATCTAGACAGAAAGGTTCCTTTTTAGTGACGGAAATACATGTTTATAACTACATGCCTACAGCAGGTTTCAAACCCAACCACTCTCCCTTTCGATGCAACCACTCTACCTACTATAAAACAATTCGAGTATTAAAAGTACTATTTGATTTATTTAAAGAAAAAGTATTATCATTGTTTTGGTGTTATTCGTTTATCCGGATAATATCCCATTTGCATTTTATACCTTTAATATATGTATGTATACATACATTGAAGTTGCGCAACCTGGGTATTTTTATTTGATCACTTATAACTTACGTAGTTTTGCATCGATTTTCTTCAGTGATAGCTTATCTTTTTTCTAATTAAACAGAGCTTTACATAAAAATATCTGGAAAAAAAGTTGTGGTTTTGGAATGCTGCCCTCGCAAAGAGTAATTTTTTTCATATTTTTTCATAAAAAAAAAAAAACAAAAATCTGAAATGTTAAGCTAATATCTCGAAAACTATCTGGTTGAGCAAAAAACAATGTATGATGCATTTATAGAAAATTTTATCGTCTTTCCGATTCTGTAAACCTTTTTGAAATTGCTAGACCCGTTCGTGAGATATACGTAATTAAAGAGAGCGATCTTTTTGGTTTTTTCGAATAACGGTAAATTGCAAATATCTCAAAAACGGTACCATAGAATCAAAAATGAACTCAATTTTCGAAATCAGGGGGTGATTTTACATACGAATTTCATAACGGCATTTCTGGTAAAGAGAAAAAGTTGAAATTCGTGGTCCAGTGTAATTAGCACAAACGTGTAAACACATGAAAATTATGTATTTGTTGAAATAAAAGCAAATTTTTATTAAAATTGTGCATTTGAATTTTTTTGACCCCGCCACTAGATTCCTTTATATATAGCTCTATAGTTTTTTTCTGTAGCTGCACGAAATAAGCTGTGAGCCACTGTATATATGAAAATGTAAAATAAACAGCAGCGTAGATCCAACTTCGGTTAAATCGGAACTTAGAATCCCTTACTTTTTGGGGAATAGCGTGTTTTTAAAAAATGCCTCAGTAGGACTAGATAAGTAATTTATATGACAATTGAAGCTCACGCTGAGTATATAAAGTTCGGTTTCACCCTTACTTGTTTGTTACTATGTTCAGGATACAATTGTTTTTGCGAAGTTTTTACATAAATAAGGTATAAACGACAATTTTGGTATTCTTGTTGTAGGAATAACAAAAACATTCCTCGAAAGTTTTCAGTGGCGCTGCACAGGGGAAACCCCTTGGTTGGATATGACTTGAATACAAATAATTTGTTTTAACAAATACCTGTTTCAATTTTGTTGGGAACAAATTAGATATACATATATAATGGAAACATCAACAATATGGACGTTATAGTTAAGCACGGCCTTCCTTATGGAAGCCAACACCATAGGTCCATCGATATTCACTTATAGTTTATGTGAAAAAGTTCTAAAAGTGGAATATTTTACTCCTGAAAAATGCTAAAAAACAACACTTTTTCAGGGACAACATTGGTGAAAATTTTTCAGATAGCCAAATGGCAGAACAAAGAGGAATTTAGGGCAAGACAATTGACGGCTTACATCACCTGGTTATTTCACCATGCTCTTAGACTATAAATTGAGCATTAATGTGCTAAACCGTACTAAAATGTTCTGAAATAAAGTATTTGGGGGTTATCTTTAACGCTAAGCTCTGCAAGCACATCGATTTCATAGTATCCAAATCATTTGCAAAGACAGGTTTTTCGCCAAATTCTGCCCCCTTATATGGAATTTATTAATAATAATAATTCGCCTTATATAGAATTAACTGGCGAGTTGTTTCTCCATCCTTCATCTGTAGACGAAAGCCTCATGGTTTGCATTCTTGCATTCTTGCACGGCCGTCGAATGTATAATACCTTGTTATATTATGTTGAGTCACAACATTGGTTGCGATCAATTAAATAGTCTAATTATTGTAAATACCTATGCGAAGCTTTTTGCCGACTCAGTTAGTAGAACCAACTACTCTTTGAATGAGCCCATTAAAGGATGTGTTCGTCTTTGTAATTATTACTGTTATTGTATCTTGGCATAATTTATTATAGTTTATGAGAATCCCGTCTTAAAAACTTTTATCCGTAAATGAATTAACTGTCTAATATGTAAGGTTTATAAATAAATAATTAAATAATTTTTTTAGTTGGAAATTTTTAAGCTTTATTTTCATTACCGGAATTTCTTGTGCTGATTACTTTGTTTTCTGCTAATATCTCGAGATCCTGCATAAGTAACGGCACATCTGACTAAAAATTCAGAATCACCGAAATACATTACATGGGTTTAGTCTCATGTAAAGATCCCTGCTTTTGTGGGTTTTATTAATATGTACACAGTATATTCATAGACATGTATACAAATTGTTTTTTCTTATTATAGGTATGTGCCTTTATCTGACATCTCTGCGGCAAAAGCAGCCATCAAAACTTTACAACGGAGCCGGTGTAGTAGGCAACGTTCTTGTAGACCCTTCGGCAAAAATTGGAGAAGGTTGCCGTATCGGTCCTAATGTCACCATCGGTCCTGAGGTTGTCATAGAAGACGGTGTTTGCATCAAACGTTCAACGATACTTAAAGGCGCCACAGTGCAGTCTCACTCATGGTTGGATTCATGTATTGTTGGTTGGCGATCTGTTGTTGGACGTTGGGTTCGATTGGAGGGTATTACGGTTCTTGGAGAAGATGTAATTGTAAAAGATGAAATTTATATAAACGGCGGACAAGTGCTGCCACATAAAAATATAACTGCCAGTGTTCCAGAACCGCAAATTATAATGTAATAGTTTTTTGATATTATGCAATTCAAATGGTCACCTATTGAACGTATGTGTTATGATTTTAAACCCCTCGTATGTGCATTGTCGCTGTTTCTCATATAAAATGTATGTAAAAAACATAATTCAACAGCCTATGTATGTATATTAGGTGGGCTGAGTTTTGTCAAACAAGTTCATTATTTATTATTTTGAAGAATTATCGTAACAAATTCAAAAAAAAAAAAAAAAAACGAAAAAAATTTAAGTATCAATAAAATGTTTAGCGGTTGCAAAATTTAGATTTCTTAATGTTTTTCACTGCTGGCCTTTTCTTACGGATGTATTCAAAAGCAATATGCACATGCAGTGTTCATAAGGGCTTATTTATGAAAGTACTCCATAAGACAACGGAGTAATTCTCTCCATCTAGGAAACGTAGAAAATATTCCACCATATAGACCAAACATACAACACTCAGAGAACGCACCACTTATGCAATTAATTTTTTTTCGATGTGAACCTGAATTTAGCGCCAAAATTTAAGTTCAAAATGTATATTCCATGCATTCAAAAGGTTAAAAAAACTGCCGCGTACAGAATTTTGTTGTTTTTTTAACAAAAAAAATTAGGTTCAATACATGGTGGAATCACCAGGTGAAGTAAATAAAAAAAGAAGATGTACGCTATCTGAAACGGTAGGGATGTATTTTCGACGGTGAGAAGAAGGTAACATTTTTACCCGCTTTGAAAAAATAGGTGTAGAAAAATAAATACCTTGCTACGAAAGCCATTACAGAAACTGCTTTTTTCAGCATATCAGTTAGTTGTATTCCTAGATAGAATTGAATATCTAGTTGACAATCGGAAAAGTTAAAACTAATACCATAGCCATCCAGAAGCTTAACTTATCGCTCCTAGTCGGAGCATAGGGCGGAGACGAACGCTCTCCAGCGACTTCTATCAGTCGCTAAACGTCTTATTTCATTCCAGGTGGCGGTGGAAGAGCTCTCATTGAGAATCGTACGCATCCAAGTTTGTCGAGGGCGCCCCCTGCGCCGGCTTCCTTGTGGGTTCCATTGGAAGGCCATTTTGGCAACGTTGTCATCTTCTCTGCGGAGAGTGTGACCGATCCAACCCGTTAATGCGGTCAGAGACAAGCCAGGTATCGGACCCGTATAACAGAACTTATTTCACGCTGGTGTTAAAAATCCTCAGTTTTGTTTTCATCGACAATATGCGAGAGCGCCATACTCGGCCTAACCTGTGGAATGCAGTTCGTGCCTTGCAGATCCTTGCAGATACATACATCCGATTCTGCGCCGCCATCTTTAGTAATTTGGCTGCCAAGGTAGCAGAATTCTTCTACATCCTCAATGACGGTAGTGCTCCCATTTGCTACAAGTTGGAGAGGAGATGTGTTCATTGTTTGCAGTCTCATTAGCTTAGTTTTTGCTTAGTTAATTTTCAAACCGACTGCGCGGGCGTTGATTTCGAGTCGCTGGAGTTTTGCGGCAACAGCAGCTAGTGTGTGAGTAGTGAAGACAATATCATCAGCGTAGTCTAAATCACTTAGTTTCTGATTCAGCCTCCATTGTAACCCATCTGGGGCTTCTGCGTTTTTGCGCTTCAGGACATCGTCCAGCACTACTATGAAAAGCAGCAGTGATAGGACGCACACTTGTCGTACGCCTTTGTTTATGCTAAATTTGTTGCTGTTTTTTCCTTTGAAGCGTACACTGATCATTGCATCTTTGTAGAGGGCCTTAATCATGTCGATGACTTTCCCTGGGACCCCGCAGTTTTATAGCGCACTCCATATCGCGTCACGGAAGATTGTGTCAAACGCACGCTCAAATTCAACGAAGAGAAGATATAGTGGCGATCTCCATTCATTACCCCAGCGGGTTAGGGGATCAGAATATACCCGCGGTAGGTATGCCTGTCGTAAGAGGCGACTAAAATACCAGATTCAAGGGGCTGTGTAGCGCAACCTTTCAGGTAACCAGCGCAATATATAGCTTCTCCAAACCCAATTGTCAACCTCACCTATCCGCGGCGAATCCTGTTTCACTAACAGACGAGGCTCTGGCGACCCCAAGCTCCTCATGGAACTTGGGGGTAGGGAGGGAGGGAATGGTCTGAAGGTTTAACGTGGCCACATAAATCGTTCCCTAGATGGTCGGGCTAGCACCTTAATGGTGCTATGGTACCGGAGCGTACCGGATTTGTATCCGGCAAAGGACCATCACATCGATAACACTCCCCAAAGCCTTCGGGGAGCAACCTTATCTCGCTACAACAACAACAACAATAACATCTCCATTCATTAGACTGTTCTATGATTATTCGTAGGGTATTGATGTGGTCCACGGAAGATTGCTTTGGTATAAAGCCGTTCTGTTCTTTACGCAATTGTGCGTTGAGCGTGGGCGATATTCTTGCCAGTATAATGAATGCTAGAACCTTATGGATTGAGTTAAGCAATGTAATACTGCGCCAGTTTTTGCATTGGCTGAGATCGGTTTTTTTTTTTTTTTTTTTTTTAGGATAGAATAAAAGTAAAGAATTCAATTTGGCCACTTTAGCTGTAATGAGCAGTAAATGTAGCAGTAAACTAACCTCAACTTCAACTGCAGTTGAAACTTTCATTGAAAAACCGGACATAAAAGAAACATGTGTTAGTCATATATTGTAGGTATATACGTCAGTTATTTAGTTGAACTTTTCCGGGTTCGATGAAAAGTTTTACAGTCACACTTGGAAGTGATCGTGATACTCTTAAATGTGTTTTCATCCCTTAAAATTCATTGACATGTTCATCTGCTTTGTTGATTTGTCGTTGAGAGTCGGGAGTAAAACATATGCTCTTCCAAATAAAAATAACAAACTTAATCAGAAGATGCCCCAAAATTTCTTGAGAGTTGAATTCATGATGTATTACTTATGTTACCAAGTTATTATTTACCAAAATATGTCAGGGCATATACTAGCCCAGCGGCAGTCGGCCTAGAACCAGAAGATGTTGTTGTTGTTGCATTAACGATAAAGACACTCCCCGAAGATTTTGGGGTGTTACCGATGTTGATGGTCCTTTGCCTGATATAGATCCGGCACGTTCCAGTAACAAAGCACCATTAAAGTACTAGCCCGACCATCTCAGGAACGATTAATAAATATGACCACATTAAACCTTCTAAACCATCCCGCCGCAGAAGATGCTGATCCGAAGCGATCTGGATTCATATGTTCTAAATTACAATCCTTAATATACGATATAAACGATTTGCCTGGTGTTCTCAAGTATTGCAATATTAACATTTATGCTGACGACGTACAATTGTATATGTGCTGCCCTAGTGATCGTACCAGTTCGCGTATTAATAACTTAAATTACGATTTGTGTCAAATTGGTACGTGGGCTTCTATGAACGGCTTATGTCTTAACCCTAAGAAGTCGAAATGTATAGTCATTCATAGAAGGTCACTAGATAAAAGTGGAATGGAAAATTAAATTTTAGACAACACTATTATAGAATACGTTGACACGACAAAAAATCTAGATGTAGTTTTAACAAAACCTTGACATGGAAAGATCACATCTTCCGCACAGTGGGAAAAGTGTATGGGATGCTTCGTACACTCTGGCTTACACAATATTTTACTCCGTTACATATTCGTCTACTAATAGCAAAAGCGTACTTAATACCTACGCTCCTTTATGGTTGTGAGATTTAATCTAATTGTGACTATGTATGTAATAGGAAACTTAATGTTGTTTATAACAACATTGCTAGATACGTCTATGGGTTGAAAAGACTTGACCACGTCTCTCATCATGCTTACAGGTTGCTAAACATTTCTTTCGATAACCTTATTAAACTTAAAACGCTCACTACGCTACATAAATTAATATATATGAAGGAACCTGACTATCTGTATCGGAGCCTAAATTTTCTCCAGTCGTCTAGATCTGTTCTCCTTACCCACTTCAGAAATCGTATGCTAATATCTGATTGCCAGTTCTTCATTACTTCCATACGTCTTTGGAACTCGCTCCCTTCTAGACTTAGGCTTATAAGCAATGCTCTGCTCTTCAATAAAGAATTAACAAGTTTCTATAATAACCTAGACAATTAAAATACTGATTTCTTCTAAGCAAATGTACTCTATCATTCGTTTATTTATTTATTTATTATTTATTAAATAGATAATTTATTGTAACCTTTTCTTAGCCATAGTCATTAGCTTTAAGTTTCAAGTTTAACTTGTTCCTATTTTATGCCTTTTACCGACTAGCACTATAAAATAATTTTTGCCAAATTGTTGTGCTGGGATGAATTGCCTAATAAATACATATACAAAAATAAAATAAAAAAGTGTAACATTCCCCCATCTTAGTTGTCTGAGTTTTAGGGCAAACCAGCAACAGGGAGTTACAACTTTTTGTATATTTAGAATAATACTGTTTTAGCGAAGTATTTTCAAAATAAGGTATAATACGACAGTTTTGGTGTTCTTGATGTAGGAATGACAGAAGCATTTTTCTTCAGTAGCGCTGCACAGCCGAAGATCCTTGTTGGATATGACGTGAATACAAATAGTTTGTTTTAACAAAGACCTGTTTCGATTTTTTTGGGAACAAATTAAACATATATAATGAAAACATCAAAAATATGGGCATATTAGTTTAGCACGGCCTTACTAATAATAGCAGCCAACACCAAATGATGAATGTCGGTAATTAAAACCAGTAAAGCCGGAGTCATTGGTGCCGTATGTCGTATCGCTGTATCCGTATCCCTAACGTAATCAGCTGTTTATCGTTACGACGGTAAACCAAAACCCAATTGGTTGGCTACGATACGGTTACGACCTTAGCGGCACCAATAATCGATTGCATTGATTCTCATAAGGTTGGTCGAATCAGCTGTTAAAAGGTTACCGATACGGTTACCGATAAAGCACCAATGTCTCCAGCTTAAAGCATTAGTTACGTTCCATTGAGACTTGAGCGAGATACGGATAGAAATTTAACATGCAAATGCAACAACAACGTTGTGATCCTTATATTTATCTGGTTCAATTTCTGATCCGTATAGCAGTTCTGTTCGTTTCGTTTTCTGTAGTAGATTTTTTGACAGCAACCACTTTTGAGTTGGTAGCACTCATGGCTCAACTATATGGTTGGCTCATCTCTACAGCAATAACATACCTTTGTTCACATTGCCAAAATCAGAGTGTTGGTGTTAGACGAATGGAATGGAATGAAAACATAAAACTTACCAGCATTTGTAAGTAGTAAGAAAATGTTGTAAATTCGTTGGTTTCTTTTTAAGTTTGCCATCTCCTTCTGACAATCCCTACTCCAGTAAAATGAAAAAAATAAAATCAGCTGGTAAGATGAGCCAACCATATAGTTGAGCCATTGTAGCACTGAACTAAATACGTGTACATTTGTGTATACATAAAAGATCTCGCCATATTTAAAAGCAAAAACACTGAAAGAGTAAACAACTTGAAGATAATGTAAGGAAAATAAATAGTTTGCTTACGTGCGAAACTATTTAAATGTTAATAATTCTATCAGTATCTTAAAATTTTGTGTACGTTTCTTCTTATTTTCTACAAAACAGATGTTTTATATTTATGCTGCTAGCTCTCATAAAGTTGATCCAGATCGTTCTAATGAGATTTGAGCTAGAGCCAGAGCTCGATAAACCAATGGAACGGCTCTATTGTAAACTTTACCAAGTAGCGCAACTAACAGCTGATCGCTCAAAATTTGCACACACACACAAAGATCACTAATGGCCATATTACGGAAATCTTAGGGAAATTGAAGTTAAATTTTTAAACAGACATAAAATGTTATAATTTTGGAATACATAGCATCTAGGACACCTTAATTGCAGTAATTGAAAGAAAATGTTTGCTTATAAACAAGTATTTAATTATTTTTTCTAAATTTATCTTTAATATTGATGCAATGATTGATCCAATACAACTCCGCTCTTCCTACTGTTCTTCATTCCACTCCACTCCAGTGTCTCTTTCACTGAATTCGAGTGCCTTCCACTCTATTCGCAACCATGGTTCAACTATAGCAAGGCGAATTCAGTAGAGGTGGTGTTATCAAAACAGCTGATTGCTTGTTCTTGATAATTTTCCATACAAAGCCTTGTACAGCAATATGTCAGTTAATCGAAATCAATGAAAATTTTCTTTTTACTTGACATTCTTCTGCACAGCGAATTGGTTGAATTCGCTTTGCCACCACCTGGTATGGATTCGCCTTGAACTATAGACAGCCCTACAAGACGGTGGTAACTAGTTCACCCACACATTCAAAGCTTTTTTCGCTCTCCACTAACACATCGACGTTTCTTGCTGTCATCGAAATGGCAGCGTCATCTTAATACGACAATTTATTAATTATTCCGAGAAACATTTAAAAACGATGAAAAACTATAATTGTGGTCAATGTTTACTATATAGTTTGGCAGCTTAATTCGAGGTTATGTTGCGAATAGAGTGGAAGGCACTCACAGACCGTGAAAATAGGCACTCGAATGGAGTGGAATGAAGAACAGTAGGAAGACCAGAGTTGCATTGGATCAATCATTGTATCAATATTAAAGATAAATTTAGAAAAAATAATTAAATACTTGAGTATAACCAAACATTTTCTTTCAATTACTGCAATTAAGGTGTCCTAGATGCTATATATTCCAAAATTATAACATTTTATGTCTGTTTAAAAATGTAACTTCAATTTCCCTAAGATTTCCGTAATATGTCCATTAGTGATGTTTGTGTGTGTGTGTAAATTTTGAGCGATCAGCTGTTAGTTGCGCTACTTGCCCTACAAGAATACTGACTATCATATGACTACCATCTGATTGTCAGCAATGTCAACCTAACGATCAGCGCCTCATACAAACTTTCTATCACGAACTTAAGGGGACTTGCGCAAATGTGATGTAAACAACTGTGTACGTGTGTTTTTGTCTCCTTCTTATATACCAACATGGCCTACTGATGAAGTATATAGCCGTACTGCTCACTCTCATTCCTTTTCTTGGATCAGTGCTGACACTCTAACTATCAAAAAGTGTCATAAATGATAGTTTACTGTAGATATCAGGTTTGACTGTTATACTATCATAAATGACCATTTTTATATTCCGCCAAAAAGGAAACAATGCTTTTTATTTACTTTATTTCATTACGTTTTTAATTTTGTACGTGATAAAAGCATACGTGTTTTTTATTTGTTTAAAATAAATAGTTTTATAAGAATTCGAGTTCAGAATGTTCAATTTAAATTCAGAAAAAACAAAACAAAGAAGAGCGCTTTCCTTATGCGGAAACACATTTAAAAATGGATCACCACTAACCACTATTATTTTTCGAGTATCAGTTTTTTTAGTGCGCCCCATACATTCCGACAGCTTTTGGTATTTTTTAATATTATTTTCGATTTTTTTTCTTTTATCATGGAGCTTTGAAATGCTCTCTTTTTCATTTTTTAAACTTATTTTTATATGGTTTTCGTTGGTTGAAAATGGCGGAATTTAAAAAATATCAAAACAACCGTGATAATCATTTGATTGTCATATGACAGTCAGTAGTGACAACATGATTAAATCGGATAAACTGTTCTCGCATACATAAAATTCCGTTGAGAATTATGTATCTGTCTCACATGCATAATGGTATCTGCTATATGTTCTTTTGTTCTGTACCATGTGTCCGAAGCTTTCCCAGTTTGAGTCCTTTTTCATGATTATCGGCTGTCGCTGGGAACATGCGGACATGCGTGAGCGAACAAAGGAACATACATAAATTTGAATATCAATGTTTACATCATCGCAGGATCAGCATTGTCAATTACAAGTGTGAGTGTATTAGTAAAACTATCAGCGTTTCTTGTAGGGTGGTAAAGTTTACAATGATTGTGGTAATTAAACTAAAAAACTAAAAAAGTGCTTGTGCTACGGGCTTTTAGGTGTGACGTGTGTTAGCTGTTTAGGCACTTCTAAATTAATTTGGCGCATTAACTAGAGGCAGCCAAGTCCTCTGCCACCAATTGGAATTGGAAGATTCGATTTCCAAAACTAAAAAAGGTAACGTTTTCAAGACAGTGCACAACCTAAACAAAGGTCGTATCAAAAGAGGCGTGTCGAAATCCGTTTTTAGAATCTAAAAGTTGTATAGAATCGACGGGATGGCCTAGAAGGTTTCAGGTGGTCATACTAAATCGCTCCCGGGGAGTGTCATCGCTACAACCAAAGCAACATTATTTACCCTCTGCTTTTCATGCATACGTATGTGTATTTTTAAATAATAAAAAAAAATGGTATATTATTCTAATATATATCATCTCTGCCGCGGTGCGACTCAGCTCAGGATATGCCAAAAACAACAAGAAACCTACAATTAAATGCAGATTCACGTGTCATTTGCCAAGGATTTACCGGTAAACAAGGTACTTTCCACAACCAACATGCTTTGGAAGACGGTACAAAATTGGTGGGATGTATTTTCCCAAAAAGGGTGGAACTACGCATCTTGGTTTGCGAGTATTTGCTTCAGTAATTTATATTGATTAAAAATTGCAATAGTGGATAATGTAATGTGAATTAAAATTGAATAGGTAGCCGAAGCAAAAAATGCAGCTGATCCGCATGCAACTGTTGTTTATGTGCCGCCACCGGGAGCTGCTGCTGCTATCATAGCAGTATTACAAGCACGAAATTTCTTTGATTGGTTGCATAATCGAAATTGTGCCCTAACATGATATGGTTCGCGTTAAGCACGCTATGTTAAAGCAAAATAAATCTGGTCTAGTCAGGCCCGATTGTCCAGGATCATCGAACCAGAAAGGGTAAGTAAATTGCCTACCATATTTAATATATAAACAACATGTATGAATTTGTTAGTGATAATTTGTCATGCTTTTGTTGATAATCAACTGAAGAAGGCAAATACCAAAGAGTTCGAAGTTCATGTAAATACCAATCGATTTCTTTAAATAGCGTTTGGAGAACAAAACCCATATGTATGTATGCATACAACTGCATAGAAAGGGAGGGATTAATTAATTATCATCCGTAGATTTATAGGATTTTTATTATTTTCCCTGCGTCGCCGTTGCCATTACATTGCGTTAATAGAGGACATCAACACCTTACCCACAACCAGGCATGCTTAACCAACGAAACGATATCATTTCGTTACGATAATCAACGTTAATAAACGAAACGAAGTCATTTCGTTTCGTTTATTAACGTTAAGATCGTCAAATTAACGAAATGATTTCGTTTCGTTTTCTGCCATATCAAAACGAAATCAAATCGTTTATGTTGATTATTAATTTCAAACTATGCTGGCAAAGCTGATTGATGGCGGGGTCATTAAAGGTGAAAGCATTATCCAAGCTGATTGCAACTTTTCTCATGAATTTTGACAGTACGAACATTTTTCAGAGTATTTTTGACATTACCACCAACGAATTACACAAACAAATTACATAGAGTTTGTGTGTGTATGTGCGCTCGTTGTTGCCACCTTACGGCTTCACCATGGCTATAGCATTGCCAGCACAATTCAAACATAAAGTATCACGTTAAAAACGTTAACGAAAGCTTTTCGTTTCGGTTAAAAACGAGATACAATTTATCTTGATAATTTCTTTATCGATAATATTTCGAAGTGTTTCAACGGAAACGGTGGAAATTTTTTGATAAACGATTAGCTTAACGTTAAGGTGCATCCCTGCCCACAACCAGTTAAAATTTTAGTAAATTTTGCTCTTTTCATTACTGATTCAAAACGTGGGAAGTTATATATGTAGCATTCCATGGAGAATGGTAAATTTTAGCAGACTCGCATTGCGGTCATTATTAATATTCAATCCCTAGAAGGTTCAATGTAGTCATATCAATAGGTCCGGAGATGGTCGGGTTAGTACCTCAATGGTGCTTGTTACCGGAACGTAGATAGATAATTTATTGAGGATTGCACAGTGACTTGCACATCTCCTTCACAGCACCTCATCGTAGCCGACTTCTTTGATGAACCCTAGCAGAGTTCTTGGCTTGAGGGATTAAATGTGGGAATGCACTGGCCATGGTGAGCCCATAAACTTAGCCCTACGTTTTGAGATTGCTTCGTATTCTTGGATGATATGGTCCGCCGTCTGCTGATCGATCACAAAATCGGCATGTGTTATTCGATAGTAGGCCCACTTTCTGCATACGGCTGCTCAGTCTATAATGGCCTGTAAGAAAGCTCTTGGGATTCTTCGTTTATCTTTCGATAGGTCTATTATTGCCCTGTAGCGACAGTAATTTAGATTGTCCCAACCTGGCGTATTGCTCCAGTGTTCTTCTCTCCCCCCCCCCCCCCCCCCCCCTTCTCCTAATAAATGCCCCTGTGAGCCAACTGACAGGAACGGATCGGGATCGATGGGTCATGCAGTTCCTGCCTCTCTTTCCGGGTTGTCCGCCTGCTCTTGTTGTAGCAGTGCTTCGCCCCATCCAATAGGTGCGACAGATCACAAATTGTCATCAATGTCCTCCAACGGAAGTCCAAGGAAACAGAAAGTTTCAACAGGGGTGGACCATAATGAGAGGAGTGTTAGAGGCGTTGATTCCACAATACAGCTAAAGATATGGTTGGTGTCATGTGGGGCACATTATAAGCAGGACATATGTTTTGTATGTCGGGGTTGATTCTGGATAGGTAAGAGTTTAACCTGTTACAGTATCCAGAACGAAGTTGAGCTAGAGTGACTCGCGTTTCCCTGGATAGTATGCGTTCCTTTTCCGCAAGTTTTGGGTACTGGATTCACCGGGAAATTCCTGGCATAAAGGTGCAACGCCTGTTTGTGGAGTTCTCTGAGGACCTGCTTGTGTTTTTCAGCTTCATACGGCTGTGTTCTCAGAAGCCACAAAAGATTTATAAAAGTTACGAGGACGTTTGGTTTTTTCACGACAGCAATGTAAAAGTCATTAAGACGATAATTGGTTACCACGTTATTGGTGACGATTAAGTAATCGATTAGGTAACGAGTACCTGTCTTGTAGGGTCTTTGTTTCGAGAGAGCGCTGTCAAAATGCACATTCAGCCCGATTCTAAACGAAAATTCCGTGCGAGTTTTTTCCCTTCTCCCATTCCTCGTATTCTAAATAAAAATTCCTTGTGAGTTTTTCACTTCTCCCTTTCCTCCTATTCTGAACAATGGTCGAAAAAGCGGAAACCGGCTATGGGAGAAAAGTAAGTATTATGAATGTGAGGGAGAGGGAGATTTCTCTGCCGCTTCATAGGAGTTTTTTCACTAGTTAAATTAAAGGGAATGCATCAAAATAGTTAAAGGAAATCGGTTCTTTTAAGAAAAAACACTTATTTGTACAAATTTGTGCTAAATTATGTATTTACATTCTACCACAATATTCTCACTGTTAATACAACAACAACAACCACAATATTCATTATTTTAAGTCGAAAAGAATATCATAAGCAATGGAAGAGCTCTTCGTATATTTGATGCAATCATCCAGAAATTGCGCAAGGATTTTTTAGGAAGGCTTAAATAGATTTTGGCATATGGCGAAAGGCGAACTCAACTCGACTTGGCCGCCAGAAAATTGTTTGCAGAATGAATGCATGCAACTCCGGCGGATTTGTGTTATCCCGCCGTCTTATGCTCCTCTGTTGATGTTGCTGTGGCACCAATTCATTACTTATTCCAGTGAATACCACATGAAATGCAATAATGTGCATTGTTTATAGCTTATTTCTTAATTTCAAACAAAACGCGGGAATAAAAAAATCCGCGAGAATATTTAGAATTGGTCTGATTTTTTATAACATTTGTCAATGATGCCACTCCAAACAAAAATTAATAGATCTGAATATGGGGATTTTTGACATAAATTTCGGCGATTATATTTTCAATCATTTAATAAAATAATATTCGTAAAATATTCATTTTTTTTAACTTATTTTACAATAATACGACTAGCTAGAGTCAAATATAAACAAATCTAAGTAAAATTTACATTTTGATTAAATTAATTAGTCAAATATTGTAACGCATTTAACTCACAGTGAAACCCATATATTCTTTTGAAAATTCAGTAAATCGGACCTATGATATGATAGTTGACATCATTTAATGGATAAGGCTTATTCTACACGTCTGACGTTCCAGGTTCTGTGATCAAAATGGACTGGTTGCATCGGGACTTCATATTTACAAAACCTGTTTTCAGTGATAACTTTTGAATAGGATATATATTTACCCTCCGCCTTCGAACTAATAATATTTACACTAAAACAAGTATTTTTATCTGTGATTGTTGCCAGCTAAAATTTGAGATAAATCCCTCGTGAGAGCGCAAAAAATGACAGAGTTTCGTATCAAGTCATCTTTGCCTAAACTGATTTACATGCCAACCTAATAAAACCGCACTGCGTTTTTTTAGCGCACGCAAACAATCGGCGTTTTTTGCCCTAACCCAAATAAGCATGCGTTTCGACAATGTAAAGCATGTGTGCAAACGTCAAATCTAAATGTCACGCAGAACAAAAATTGGAAATCGAGTTAAGTTTTCACGCAGCAAATTCAATTTGGGTTGCTCTCATACAAGTAATATGTGCATGAGATATTTTTGACAGAAAATGACTTGCGTGCGTTTATATTAGGTTGCCATGTTAATGCAGCAAATTTTGTTTGAATAGTGTGTTCGAACTCTAGCTGCGCAGCAGGTCTGCACTTAAGTTTTCGGCTTTTTGCGCAAATTACATGGGCAGCATTTTTGCCTGCAGCGCTGCTAGCTTTGTTACAGCTTGATTGCTTTGTACGCACACGTGTAGTCATATTTACCTGGCAGATCTATGCAGCGATTTATCTCAAAAACGTTCAAACGCGCTGGGTATTGATTTTTCCATCCAAAATCAATTTTATAATCCACAAAAATTGGTTTGAATATAAACGTTTGAATTTAAATTAGTAAAACAACTGAAATGACGGAAAAATATTTATTTATTTGGCATTTTGTTTTGTGCTTGCTCGTGATTGTTTGGGTTTTTTGTTACAAATTTTGTTTGAACAGGTCATGTAGTGTAAATCAGTGTGTTTAAACTCTAGCTGCGCATCAATTTTGCACTTATATTTTGGACTTTATTATTAAAAGGGTACATGTCAATCCTTGGGAAAAATTACAATTTGAATACAATGTTATCTTTTAATCAGCACCTTTATTATCGAAACGCCATATTTAACCTATACGATTTTATAGGCGATGGAATTTTGCGTTTATTTTTAAAGGGCTCATGTCCTTGACTAAATAATAAATACAGTGTGCCAAAGAATGTTGAACAACAAGAATAATAAATACATTGTGCCAAAGAATGTTGAACAACAAGAAGGGTAATCGCTTGCTCTCATGCTAACTCTTGTGACTTTAGTTCGCGAGTAAGAGAGAAAGAATTCACCATATCTTTTTATATGACACAATTTTCTTACCACATGTTTAGTCCCAGATCAGACAGCTATCCAAATTGCGAGAGGGCGCAACAAAAGGGAGACATCTACGGACAATTCTGTACCCACACCCTTGCTCCGTCGCGCTCCCGACCACATTGGGGGAACTATCAGTTCGTGACTAAGAGCACGTTTACATATGATGAATTTCATATAAAAAAGGCACATTTTGAACCCGACCCCCTCAGATTTTGATAAAATTTTGCATAGAGGTACACTTTACCTATACAAACACAACCTCATTTTTAGAAATTGCATTTTTGAAAAATTGTGGGCGTGGCAAGGTGTCAAAGTTGTGAAAAATGCGTGATAGGTACTTTTGAGCTGTGATAACTACGGAATGGCTCAACCGATTTCAAAGATCTTGGTACCATTGCAAAGGTATTCAGATCGGCTTTCGAAAACACACTCTGTAAAAAAAAAATTTAAACTTGGAAAAAACTTCAAAGGCGAAGCGTTTTAAAATAAAATATATTTTTTTAGAAAGGTCTACTTAATATATGGGGAATTCCATCCCATTTCGACCAATTTTGAACCCGACCCCTTTTGAATTGGCTGAAAGTTTTTCTTCTTTTTCTATCTTACGAAAGACGTTTTTCAGAATTTTTTCAAATTTTTTCATCCAACCCAAAAAAAGTTATGAATTTAAAAAAAAACACCGTTTTTGTTTTCAAAATGCTATAACTTTTTCAAAAATTGACCGTTTGGAATTTTTTTTTTTAAATTGTTTTGAAATGTACTTTTCGGAAAAAATACAAACAAATTTTTAAAGTTTTTTTTTTAATTTTTCAGTTTTTCGAGATTTTTCGAATTTCGCCATTTTTTTTCTCATAAAAAACTTCAGTCAATTCTGCAATCATCCCCACTAATCCGGGAGTGGGCCGATTTTTTTTTATATTTTTTTTTTATTTAATTAAAAAAAAATTTTTCAAAAACAAAATTTTTTTTATCAATTTTATTCATATAACAAAAAATGTAAGAAAATGATTTTTAAGTATAAAAAATTCATAATTTGTTACATTATTTTTAGGAAACTTACATGTTTACCGTGTCAGTCATTAATCCTGGTTATTTTAATCGTAGATTACCATAATATATAAAGAATACTTAAAAATCATTATCTTACATTTTTTTGTTATATAAATAAAATTGATAAAAAAAAATTTTATTTTTGAAAATTTTTTTTTCGATTAAATAAAAAAAATCGGCCCACTCCGGGATTAGTGGGGATGATTGCGGAATTGTTTGAAGTTTTTTATGAGAAAAAAAAAATGGCGAAATTCGAAAAATATCGAAAAAATAAAAAATTAAAAAAAAAAAGATCCCAAACGGTTAATTTTTGAAAAAGTTATAGCATTTTGAAAACTGTTGAAAATATTTCGCTACTTCTCTAATACAATATGCATGTCAGTATGGCATCTCTGTTCAAGTGTCAATATTCTATTATACTTTTTCTCTCTCTTTTGTTATTCATTCTTTTTGTACACTTTTCTATCTGATACATATTAAAAGTTATAACACTAAACGAGTAAGTCGGTTTCTTTATTTAAATCGGGTATTTCAGCTGCAATCTCAACAGGTTATGCGCCCAGTTACCCAAAATAACCCTGCTGAAATAATTTCGATTGCGCGTAATGGTTAAAACCGACAAAGAGGCGATTCAGAAATTATCCAACAGACACGTGGATCGACTCTTGAAAGTGCATCTGAGATGGCTGTGAATTCAGTGTCGAGCTCATCCAGAATTGAGCTTTTGTCCAAGGAGAACTTTGACACTTGGAGTGTGCAGGTAGAGGCGTTGCTTATTAAAAATGACTTATGGGATTACTTCAATGGTACGTGTGCTATGCCAACAGAGGCGGATGCTGCTGCTAAAGCATTATGGTTGAAAGATGATAAAAAGGCTAAGGCAGATTTAGTTCTTTCAATTCAACCATCAGAATTGAAGCAAGTTCATGGCTGCGACACTTCGCGGGACGTGTGGCTCAAATTGAAGTCAATTTATGCATCAAAAGGGCCGGCGCGCAAAACAACTCTTTTGAAACAGCTGATGCTACAAAAATTAGATGAGTGTGGTAATGTTAAAGAGTATATTGCTACGTTCTTCGATGCAGTTGATAAGTTGGAAAGCATGAGTGTACCAATAAATGGTGATTTATTGTCAATTATGCTACTGTATAGTTTACCATCGTCGTACGAAAACTTTCGTTGTGCTATTGAGTCAAGAGACGAACTGCCCAAATGTGATATATTGAAGATCAAGATTATTGAAGAGAGCGAGGTACGTAAACAAACTTCGGGAAGTGCGGTTATTTCAATGGCCGCTGGGGAGCGTATACATGCTCATAAGAAATTTACAAAAAGTGAAGAGAAGTTCACTCCTAAGCAAAACTTTAAATGTTTTAAGTGTGGTGCATTTGGGCACAAGGCAAGCGCTTGTAAAGCACGAAAAGGTGATAGTGCGAATCGCGGAAAACAACAACATCAAGAAGTAAACAAATTATATGCAGCTTGTTATACTGCTGCTGAGCACACTTGGAGAAGTGAGCATAGTTTCAGGTCGAAACATGATTGGGTTCTTGACAGTGGATGTACGGCGCATTTATGTGGCGATATTTCAAATTTTTCGTCGATTGACAAATCAACAAAGGTAAAACTGAATCTCGCTAGTCAAGCTTGTGCAGAAGTCAAAGGCAAGGGTAAAGTTAAGCTGGCAGTTGCTGGTTATGGTGGCGAACAACTCATTGAGTTCAACAATACATTATTTGTGCCGGACTTGCGCACAAACTTGATATCTGTTGCAAAGATCACCGACAAAGGGCATACAGTAACATTTGCCAAGAATGGAGCATATGTTAGTGACGAGAATGGCAAAACAATTCTAGTCGCTGATCGTAAAGGTGATTTGTTCTTTGTACGTGAAGGCAACGAATGCGCGATTGCTGAAGTCCGATGCTCTGAGTTATTTAAGTGGCATTGTCTAGGTCATCTTAACTCCAAAGACTTAGTAAGATTAGTTAATCAGGGTGCACTTCCTAAAGTGGATGTTAGCGAGAGTAGAGAACTTTCAAACTGTGAAACTTGTTTGAAGAGCAAAATGACGGCTTTACCGTTTGATAAAAGCCGTGAGCATTGCAAAGAGTTGTTAAAGATCGTGCACTCCGACGTCGTTGGCCCTTTGAGGGAAGAATCAATTGGCCGTGCCAGGTACTTCGTCACGTTTATAGACGACAGTTCACGATGGTGTGAAGTTTATTTCTTACGGCAAAAATCAGAAGTTTTCACCGCTTTCAAACTTTATCAAACTTGCATCGAGAGGCAGACGGGACAGAAAATAAAGTGTCTACAATCAGACAATGGTCGTGAATACTGTAATAACATTTTTGATCAGTATCTTTCAGATAACGGTATTTTGAGGAGGTTAAGTATTCCGAATACTCCTGAGCAGAATGGGCTCGCCGAAAGGATGAATCGGACATTGTTGGACATGTCTAGGTGTCTTTTATCACAATATGGCTTAGGGAAATCATTTTGGGCGGAAGCTGTTGCGACCTCGGCATACATTCGCAACAGGTACCCATCGAGTAGTATAAATTGGAAAGCACCCTACGAAAAGTTAAATGGCGACCAACCCCTGCTCAATCACATGAAAGTATTTGGATCAAAGGTAATGGTGCTCGATAAGGATCCAGGTAAAAATAAACTTGCTCCTAGATCCATAGAAGGTATATTTGTAGGATACCCACGAGATAGAAAGGGTTATCGTCCCCAATACCCCCCTATGCTCGAGATGTTAAATTTTTAGAGATGAATCTACCACGGTCACCAACTACGGTGGTTGTTGATGAGTTTTTGTTGTCTGACAAAGAAGAAAACATCGATAATGAGGAGCAAAGTGTGGTTGAGTTTTCTCCTCCGAAGTTGCAGGGAGATAATTCAGCAAGTACTGGAGGTGATCCTGTGAAAGATGTTGCCCCTGTGAATGATATTAAACAGGTTGGAAATAGGGCACCTGGAAGACCACGACTCCTCCGCGGGCGTAGAGGGGGTCCGCGAAAGTTATTCAATTCTCGAAATTCAGAAGAAACATCACATGATTCCGATCCTCCAGATGTTCAGGCTGACGAACTTGGTGATGACGTATTTACTGGAATAGCCGAAATTGAACCTCGAAGTGCTTTGAAAGGTCCCGATTGTGATGAATGGAAAGATGATATTGAAAGTGAAGTTATTAGTATTCTTAAAAATGACACCTTTAAGATCGTGAAGACCGACGGTAACAAAAACATTATTGGCTGTGGATTTGTGCTTACCAACAAGTATGGAAACGAAGGAAAAATTGAGCGGCGTAAAGCACGACTTGTAGCTAAGGGTTATAGTCAAAAATACCGTGTGAATTACAATGAGACGTTCGCTCCTGTTGCGAGGTTGGAGACAGTCCGACTGATGTTGGCATTGGCCATTAATTTAACTTTAAAATTTGGCAATTTGATGTCGTTACAGCTTATCTCAACGGCCCTTTAGATGAAGACGTATTCATGAAGGTTCCAGACATGTTACCTGAGATACTGAAGCGTATTGTGTCAAAACGGAGCGATAATTGTCCGATTAGTGTATGTGCTGGAAATATGCTCACAAATTTACATAATGGTGGTAACGCGTGTAAGCTTAATAAGGCTTTATATGGCCTAAAGCAATCTGGTCGCCAATGGTATATTAAACTTCGAACAAAGCTATCTGAAATGGGATTGAAGCCATTGAAAAATGAACCTTGTTTGTTTTCTGGTATAATCTGTCATGAAGTTTGCTTGTTATTGGTGTACGTCGACGATTTATTAATTTCAGCAAAAAGTTTGAAATGCATTGAATACGTAAAGAAGCAGCTCTTGCAAGAATTTGAGATCAAAGATTTGGGTTAAGCGAAATATTGTTTGGGACTTGAAATAAGTCAATCTGCAGATTATATAGCTTTGCGACAAACAGGTTATGTAATGTATTTGTTGAAGCAATATGGTATGGAAGATTGCAATCCTGTAATGACGCCATCCGAAGTGAGTGTTAAGTTTCCAGATTCGAAAAATCTGTCCGAAGTAAATCATTATAGAGAATTAATTGGAAGTTTGATGTATTTGTCAGTGGCAACGAGACTTGACATAGCTAATACTGTATCGCGTTTAGCACAGTATGTAACTAACCCATCTATGTGCCATTGGTTGGCTGCGAAGAGAGTTCTGAGATATCTTGCTGGCTCGGCACAAAGGGGATTGGTGTTTCGTAAGACGAATGACCCACTGATTGGCTACGCGGATGCTGATTCGGGAGGTTGCACCGTAGACCGTCGTTCATATACTGGCTACGTATTTTTGATTAGCGGCGCTGCGATTACCTGGAAGTCGCAAAAGCAGCGCACGGTCGCACTATCATCGACGGAAGCAGAGTACATTAGCTTGGCAGAAGCAACGAAAGAAGCAATATATTTACGAAGTTTGTTAACTGAGCTTGGTCTTCGAGAGTTTATCGACATAACAATTTTTGTTGATAATCAAGGAGCTCAATGTTTGGCTGGTGACCCTGTTTTTCATGCTCGCACGAAGCACATCGACATTAAGCATCACTTCATTCGTGAAACAGTCGCCGCTGGCCATTTGAAGCTACAACACATATCAACGCAAAACATGATTGCAGATGTTATGACGAAATCACTCCCAAAAGTTAGTCACGAGAGATGATTGGATGGACTTGGATTTTCCACTTAAGTTGACCTGCTTATTGAGGGGGCGTGTTGAAAATATTTCGCTACTTCTCTAATACAATATGCATGTCAGTATGGCATCTCTGTTCAAGTGTCAATATTCTATTATACTTTTTCTCTCTCTTTTGTTATTCATTCTTTTTGTACACTTTTCTATTTGATACATATTAAAAGTTATAACACTAAACGAGTAAGTCGGTTTCTTTTTAAATCGGGTATTGCTGCAATCTCAACAAAAACAAAAACGGTGTTTTTTTAAAAATTCATAACTTTTTTTGAGTTGGATGAAAAAATTCTGAAAAACGTCTTTCGTAAGCTAGAAAAAGAAGAAAAACTTTCAGCCAATTCTAAAGGGGTCGGGTTCAAAATTGGTCGAAATGGGATGGAATACCCCATATGTATATAACGTATCCAAAAACTAAAATGGTGTATTTTTCCTTTTTTTTAATTTTAGATAGATGCATCTCTTTATTTTTGATGTTATGGTACTTTTGGCTGTGATAACTACGGAACGGATGAACCGATATCAAAGATCTTGATACCATTAAATGATTGAAAATATATGCCGAAATGTATGTCAAAAATCCCCATATTCAGATCTATTAATTTTTGTTTGGAGTGGCTTCATTGACAAATGTTATAAAATATGTGCATTTTGACAGCGCTCTCTCGAAACAAAGACCCTACAAGACAGGTACTCGTTACCTAATCGATTACTTAATCGTCACCGATAACTTGGTCACCAATTATCGTCTTATGACTTTTACATTGCTGTCGTGAAAAAAGTAACGCGCTCTCTCAAAATAGTGTACGTGTGACTCGCTTTCTCGTTCTTACCTATTGTGTTTTCGACATTCCTTCTCGCTCGACGTTATTTACATTTTGAAGTTAATTCATTAGGTATGTTTTCGTTATCGCTAACCAAAACCTATGCAACAACAACAACACGGGTAACTGGCTTGGCGGTTACCCGTACCGGCTGCCTTCTGTCAAATCACTTTTTCCATGAATGAAAAGAGTCCTTTATGTTCAGATAATATTTAATTATAAATAATTCATATATACAATGTTTTTTTATAATTTAAATTATTCCCTTATTACTCTAGTGAACTTTACATATGTGTATATTGATATGTACAAGCGAATTAAGTACATTAACGTCTATTTATAGCTGTGCCCTTTCTGAAACTTTCGAAGCTCAGTGATGATGCCCAATTTTTCCTGCGCTGGTGGTATTGTTCAACATCAGTTTGCAGAGCCCTATGAGGTTTGTAGGCATAATACCGGAAGCCCCAATTCGTGCTATCAAAGTCGATTTACAGGTGATATTGAGCCTTTGGTCTTGACCCTTTCCCATAGTATGCTTTTTAGCGCCTTATATGTGGTACTAAAAAGGCGGAGGGATAGTTGTCGCAGTTTTCTTATAATTTGAGCAAATTTATGTTCTTCCTTCAGCCACAGCTGGAATATTTGGAATATTGCTATGCGCACATCGTCAAAATCAAATTACCTAGAATGAGAAAGAAACTAATATCAGTAAGGATAGATTAAAGTTCTTAATATATTTAACCCGAAAAGTGTTCTGTAAATAGGGCTCCCCAATTAGCTCTTTTCGGAGAGGCCAAAGGCACAAGAGACTCAAGGAGATTTCAGATAACTAGAATCAGGGTACCAGAAGATACTTCGCTGTTGCATTCATAGAGAACACAAAATTATAACAAGGGATAATTGATTGATGTTACGAAGTAAATTATACGTGCTACAAAAACAAACAAATGCAGATGACTGTTTAATTCATTATCCGAACTTCTTGTATGGATGTGCAGTATGAAAAGGGCAAAGTACTGCTAAAACTGCTTTCCCCGAGTAACCCGGGAACGAATTGATATGACTACGCCTATCCTTCTTTAGCAGCAGGGTCTAGCACCAGTTCCCTGTTGGACAGGAAAATAAACGTTTGGTTGTCTCCAAGTTGATCATATGCTATTACAGAATATAGTCGGTTGCTGCATCCGACCAGTACATCCAATTTTCCCAGATTTTCTGGGCTCAGCAAAGGTATCCTCCTGAATGGTGCATTTCTTGCACGCTGCTGCCTGGCCGCTCACCCAACAACACCAGGCACGACGGAACTCGCCTTGGGACACCCAAGGTCACTCACGCTTCTCATGGGTTCAGTGGGTTAGGGGGCTTAGAGTATACCCGCGGTAGATATACCTGTTGTTGTAGCGATAAGGTTGCTCCCCGAAGGCTTTGGGGGTGTTATCGATGAAATGGTCCTTTGCCGGATACAGGTACTCTCCGGTACCACAGCACCATTAAGGTGCTAGCCCGACCATCTCGGTCCATAGGAGCTTGGGGTCGCCAGAGCCTCGTCTGTTAGTGAAACAGGATTCGCCGTGGATAGGTGAGGTTGACAATTGGGTTTGGAGATTTTCAATTTTTTAAACAAAATAAGAAATGCGCAACGAAATTTCAAGTGACAAAACAGCTGACTTCGAAAATTTGAAATTCCTATTCCCCAATTATTCTTCTCCCTAGGAGAAAAGAATTGGAGGAATTTTTCCGCGGGAATAAAAAAATCCGCGAGAATATTTAGAATTAGTCTGATTTTTTATAACATTTGTCAATGATGCCACTCCAAACAAAAATTAATAGATCTGAATATGGGGATTTTTGACATACATTTCGGCGATTATATTTTCAATCATTTAATAAAATAATATTCGTAAAATATTCATTTTTTTAAACTTATTTTGCAATAATACGACTAGTTAGAGTCAAATACAGTGAACAGTGTGTTCGAACTCTAGCTGCGCAGCAATTCTGCACTTGAGTTTTCGGCTTTTTGCGCAAATTACATGGGCAGCATTTTTGCCTGCAGCGCTGCAAGCTTTGTTACAGCTTGATTGCTTTGTACGCACACGCGTAGTCATATTTACCTGGCAGCTCTATGCAGCGATTTATCTCAAACACGTTCAAACGCACTGGGTATTGAACTTTTTCATCCAAAATCAATTTTATAATCCACAAAAATTGGTTTGAATATAAACGATTGAATTGAAATTCATTGTGAATGATGACAAAGTGTGATCTCTTCTGCATAAACGTCAAAATTCCAAAGTGATTGGATCACCTGATTCGTATTTGACTATCGCTGTCTTATTCTGTATTTCTTTCTATCACCGGCTGAAGATAGGCGCCGCCATATTGAACAGCCTGTCAAAACGCTGAAAAGTAGCCATATTGAACAGCCTGTCAGGCAGTTGACAGATAAGAGATCACACTTTGTCATCATTCACAATGTTGAAATTAGTAAAGCAACTGATTGTGATTGTTTGGGTTTTTTGTTACAAATTTTGTTTGAACAGGTCTATGGTGGAATAACCAGGTGAAGTAAGCCGTCAATTGTCTCGCTCTACATTCTTCTTTGTTCTGTCGTTCGGCTATCTGAAGATTTTTCACCAATGTTGTCCCCGAAAAAGTATTGTTTTTTTGCATTTTTCAGGAGTAAAATATGGTAGTTTTAGTACTTTTTTTCATCTAAACCAGTAGGTGAATATCGAGGGACCTTTACCCGATTGAATTACAGAGATTCATATTTGGGTATCTTTGGTGTGCGCTTCCATAAGTAAGGTCGTGCTTAACTATTGCGTTCATATTATTGATGTTTCCATTATATAAGTATGTTTAATTTGTTCCAAAAAAAATTGAAACAGGTCTTTGTTAAAACAAACTATTTGAATTCGCGTCATATCCAACAAGGATTTTCACCTGTGCAGCGCTACTGAAGACTTTCGAGAAATGTGCAAGAACACCAAAACTGCCGTATTACACCTAATTTATGTAAACACTTCGCTAAAACAATGGATTTCTAAATACAGTTAAACAATTTTTACTCGTTATTGTTGTTTTGGCCTAAAAATTAGACCACTAAGATAAGAGGAATGTTACAGTTATGGATTGTAATTTAGAATATGAATCCGGCTCGATTGGATTAGCACCTTCTGGTTCTAGGCCGACTCCTATTATATCCCCTGACATATTTTTGTAAATAATAACTTGGGAACATTAGTATTACATCATGAATTAACTGTTAAGAGCTTAGGGAGATATTCTGATCAAGTTTGTATGATATATTAGAAGGTCATATGTTTTACTTCCGACTATCAATGTCAAATCAACAGAGCAGATGGAAAGAACAATGGATTTTTAGAGATCGAAACACATTTAAAAGTATTACGATCACTTCCAAGTGTGACTGTAAAACTTTTCATCAAACCCGAAACCCATTTAAGTGCGCAAAGTTCCTACAGTTCCTATATAATGGATAACACCTCTCCCACTTATGTCCGGTTTTTCGATAAAAGCTTCAAATGCAGTTGAAGTTGAGGTCAGTTTACTTTAGACGCATTATTGAATTTTACTACTCATCGCAGTTTAAGTTTTTATTTTATTCGATGCCTAAAGTAATATAAGCTCACACTGGTCCTGTGTATCCCTTTTGTATTGGCATTAGGTTGCACTGATATGATGAAAAAAACAGTCTGTAACGGCGTTTGTTTTTCTACTCCTACTTTTCCAAGGCGGGTAAACATTTTACCCTCTTCTGACCGTTGAAAATACATCCCTACCGTTTCAGATAGCGTACATCTTCTATCTCTTTTTATTTACTTCACCTGGTGATTCCACCATGGAACAGGTCATGTAGTGTAAATCAGTGTGTTTAAAATCTAGCTGCGCAGCAATTTTGCACTTATATTTTGGACTTTATTATTAAAAGGGTACATGTCAATCCTTGGGAAAAAATTACAATTTGAATACAATGTTATCTTTTAATCAGCACCTTTATTGGCGAAACGCCATATTTAACCTTTACGATTTTATAGGCAATGGAATTTTGCGTTTATTTTTAAAGGGCTCATGCCCTTGACTAAATAATAAATACATTGTGCCAAAGAATGTTGAACAACAAGAATAATAAATAAATTGTGCCAAAGAATGTTGAACAACAAGAAGGGTAAAATCGCTTGCTCTCATGCTAACTCTGGTGACTTTAGTTCGAGAGTAAGAGAGAAAGAATTCACCATATCTTTTGTATATGATACAATTCTCTTACCACATGTTTAGTCCCAGATCAGACACCTATCCAAATTGCGTGAGGGCGCAACAAAAGGGTGACATCTACGGAAAATTCTGCACCCACACCCTTGCTCCGTCGCGCTCCCGACCACATTGGGGGAACTATCAGTTCGTGACTAAGAGCACGTTTACATATGATGAATTTCATATAAAAAAAGGCACATTTTGAACCCGACCCCCTCAGATTTTGGTAAAATTTTGCATAGAGGTACACTTTACCTATACAAACACAACCTCATTTTTAGAAATTGTATTTTTGAAAAATTGTGGGCGTGGCAAGGTGTCAAAGTTGTGAAAAACACGTGAAAAATTACGGTAATAGGTACATTTGAGCTGTGATAACTACGGAATGGCTCAACCGATTTCAAAGATCTGGGTACCATTGCAAAGGTATTCAGATCGGCTTTCGAAAACACGCACTGTAAAAAAAATTTTTAAACTTGAAAAAAACTTCAAAGGCGAAGCGTTTTAAAATAAAATATTTTTTTTTAGAATGGTCTATTTAATATATAGGGTATTCCATCCCATTTCGACCAATTTTGAACCCGACCCCTTTAGAATTGGCTGAAATTTTTCTTCTTTTTCTAGCTTACGAAAGACGTTTTTCAGAATTTTTTCAAATTTTTTCATCCAACTCAAAAGAAGTTATGAATTTAAAAAAAAACACCGTTTTTGTATTTAAAATGCTATAACTTTTTCAAAAATTGACCGTTTGGTATCTTTTTTTCAAATTTGTTTTTAAATGTACTTTTCGGAAAAAATACATTTTTTTTTCTCATAAAAAACTTCAGTCAATTCTGCAATCATCCCCAGTAATCCGAGAGTGGGCCGATTTTTTTTTATATTTTTTTTATTTAATTGAAAAAAAATTTTCAAAAATAAAAATTTCTTTTTATCAATTTTATTTATATAACAAAAAATGTAAGAAAATGATTTTTAAGTATAAAAAATTCATAATTTGTTGCATTATTTTTAGAAAACTTACATGTTTACCGTGTCAGTCATTAATCCTGGTTATTTTAATCGTAGATTACCATAATATATAAAGAAAAGAATACTTAAAAATCATTTTCTTACATTTTTTTGTTATGTAAATAAAATTGATAAAAAAATTTTTATTTTTGAAAATTTTTTTTTTTTCAATTAAATAAAAAAAAATATACAAAAAAATCGGCCCACTCCGGGATTAGTGGCGATGATTGCAGAATTGATTGAAGTTTTTAATGAGAAAAAAAAATAAAATGGCGAAATTCGAAAAATCTCGAAAAACTGAAAAATTAAAAAAAAAACTTAAAAATTTTTTTTGTATTTTTTCCGAAAAGTACATTTAAAAACAAATTTAAAAAAAAAAGATCCCAAACGGTCAATTTTTGAAAAAGTTATAGCATTTTGAAAACTGTTGAAAATATTTCGCTACTTCTCTAATACAATATGCATGTCAGTATGGCATCTCTGTTCAAGTGTCAATATTCTATTATACTTTTTCTCTCTCTTTTGTTATTCATTCTTTTTGTACACTTTTCTATTTGATACATATTAAAAGTTATAACACTAAACGAGTATATCGGTTTCTTTATTTAAATCTGGTATTTCAGCTGCAATCTCAACAGGTTATGGGCCCAGTTACACAAAATAACCCTGCTGAAATAATTTCGATTGCGCGTAATGGTTAAAACCGACAAAGAGGCGATTCCAAAATAAGATTCAGAAATTATCCAAAAGACACGTGGATCGACTCTTGAAAGTGCATCTGAGATGCCTGTGAATTCAGTGTCTAGCTCATCCAGAATTGAGCTTTTGTCCAAGGAGAACTATGACACTTGGAGTATGCAGGTAGAGGCGTTGCTTATTAAAAATTACTTATGGGATTACGTCAATGGTACGTGTGCTATGCCAACAGAGGGTGATGCTGCTGCTATAAAGCCTTATGGTTGAAAAATAATAAAAAGGCTAAAGCAGATTTAGTTCTTTCAATTCAACCATCAGAATTGAAGCACGTTCGTGGCTGCGACACTTCGCGGGACGTGTGGCTCAAATTGAAGTCAATTTATGCATCAAAAGGGCCGGCGCGCAAAGCAACTCTTTTGAAACAGCTGATGCTACAAAAATTAGATGAGGGTGGTAATGTTAAGGAGCATATTGCTACGTTCTTCGATGCAATTGATAAGTTGGAAAGCATGAGTGTACCAATAAATGGTGATTTATTGTCAATTATGCTACTGTATAGTTTACCATCGTCGTACGAAAACTTTCGTTGTGCTATTGAGTCAAGAGACGAACTGCCCAAAGCTGATATATTTAAGATCAAGATTATTGAAGAGAGCGAGGCACGTAAATAAGCTTCGGGAAGTGCGGTTATTGCAATGGCCGCTGGGGAGCGTATACATGCTCATAAGAAATTTACAAAAAGTTAAGAGAAGTTCACTCATAAGCAAAACTTTAAATATTTTAAGTGTGGTGCATTTGGGCACAAGGCAAGCGCTTGTAAAGCACGAAAAGGTGATAGTGCGAATCGCGAAAAACAACAACCTCAAGAAGTAAACAAATCGTATGCAGCTTGTTATACTGCTGCTGAGCACACTTGGAGAAGTGAGCATAGTTTCAGGTCGAAACATGATTGGGTTCTTGACAGTGGATGTACGGCGCATTTATGTGGCGATATTTCAAATTTTTCGTCGATTGACAAATCAACAAAGGTAAAACTGAATATCGCTAGTCAAGCTTGTGCAGAAGTCAAAGGCAAGGGTAAAGTTAAGCTGGCAGTTGCTGGTTATGGTGGCGAACAACTCATTGAGTTCAACAATACGTTATTTGTGCCGGACTTGCGCACAAACTTGATATCTGTTGCAAAGATCACCGACAAAGGGCATACAGTAACATTTGCCAAGAATGGAGCATATGTTAGTGACGAGAATAGCAAAAGAATTCTAGTCGCTGATCGTAAAGGTGATTTGTTCTTTGTACGCGAAGGCAACGAATGCGCGATTGCTGAAGTCAGATGCTCTGAGTTATTTAAGTGGCATTGTCGTCTAGGTCATCTTAACTCCAAAGACTTAGTAAGATTAGTTAATCAGGGTGCACTTCCTAAAGTGGATGTTAGCGAGAGTAGAGAACTTTCAGGCTGTGAAACTTGTTTGAAGAGCAAAATGACGGCTTTACCGTTTGATAAAAGCCGTGAGCATTGCAAAGGGTTGTTAAAGATCGTGCACTCCGACGTCGTTGGCCCTTTGAGGGAAGAATCAATTGGCCGTGCCAGGTACTTCGCCACGTTTATAGACGACAGTTCACGATGGTGTGAAGTTTATTTCTTACGGCAAAAATCAGAAGTTTTCACCGCTTTCAAACTTTATCAAACTTGCATCGAGAGGCAGACAGGACAGAAAATAAAGTGTCTACAATCAGACAATGGTCGTGAGTACTGTAATAACATTTTTGATCAGTATCTTTCAGATAACGGTATTTTGAGGAGGATAAGTATTCCCAATACTCCTGAGCAGATGAATCTACCACGGTCACCAACTACGGTGGTTGTTGATGAGTTGTTGTTGTCTGACAAAGAAGAAAACATCGACAATGAGGAGCAAAGGCTGGTTGAGTTTTCTCCTCCGAAGTTGCAGGGAGATAATTCAGCAAGTACTGGAGGTGATCCTGTGAAAGATGTTGCCCCTGTGAATGATATTAAACAGGTTGGAAATAGGGCACCTGGAAGACCACGACTCCTCTGCGGGCGTAGAGGGGGTCCGCGAAAGTTATTCCATTCTCGAAATTCAGAAGAAACATCACATGATTCCGATCCTCCAGATGTTCAGGCTGGCGAACTTGGTGATGACGTATTTACTGGAATAGCCGAAATTGAAACTCGAAGTGCTTTGAAAGGTCTCGACTGTGATGAATGGAAAGATGCTATTGAAAGTGAAGTTATTAGTATTCTTAAAAATTACACCTTTAAGATCGTGAAGACCGACGGTAACAAAAACATTATTGGCTGTCGATTTGTGCTTACCAACAAGTATGGAAACGAAGGAAAAATTGAGCGGCGTAAAGCACGACTTGTAGCTAAGGGTTATAGTCAAAAATACCGTGTGAATTACAATGAGACGTTCGCTCCTGTTGCGAGGTTGGAGACAGTCCGACTGATGTTGGCATTGGCCATTAATTTAACTTTAAAATTTGGCAATTTGATGTCGTTACAGCTTATCTCAACGGCCCTTTAGATGAAGACGTATTCATGAAGGTTCCAGACATGTTACCTGAGATACTGAAGCGTATTGTGTCAAAACGGAGCGATAATTGTCCGATTAGTATATGTGCTGGAAATATGCTCACAAATTTACATAATGGTGGTAACGCGTGTACTCTTAATAAGGCTTTATATGGCCTAAAGCAATCTGGTTGCCAATGGTATATGAAACTTCGAACAAAGCTATCTGAAATGGGATTGAAGCCATTGAAAAATGAACCCTGTTTGTTTTCTGGTATAATCTGTGATGAGTTTTGCTTGTTATTGGTGTACGTCGACGATTTATTAATTTCAGCAAAAAGTTTGAAATGCATTGAATACGTAAAGAAGCAGCTCTTGCAAGAATTTTAGATCAAAGATTTGGGTCAAGCGAAATATTGTTTGGGATTTGAAATAAATCCGCAGATTATATAGCTTTGCAACAAACAGGTTATGTAATGAATTTGTTGACGCAATATGGTATGGAAGATTGCAATCCTGTAATGACGCCATCCGAAGTGAGTGTTAAGTTTCCAGATTCGAAAAATCTGTCCGAAGTAAATCATTATAGAGAATTAATTGGAAGTTTGATGTATTTGTCAGTGGCAACGAGACCTGACATAGCTAATACTGTATCGCGTTTAGCACAGTATGTAACTAACCCATATATGTGCCATTGGTTGGCTGCGCAGAGAGTTCTGAGGTATCTTGCTGGCTCGGCACATAGGGGATTAGTGTTTCGTAAGACGAATGACCCACTGATTGGCTACGCGGATGCTGATTGGGGAGGTTGCACCGTAGACCGTCGTTCATATACTGGCTACGTATTTTTGATTAGCGGCGCTGCGATTACCTGGAAGTCGCAAAAGCAGCGCACGGTCGCACTATCATCGACGGAAGCAGAGTACATTAGCTTGGCAGAAGCAACGAAAGAAGCAATATTTTTAAGAAGTTTGTTAACTGAACTTGGCCTTCGAGAGTTTATCGACATAACAATTTTTGTTGATAATAAAGGAGCTCAATGTTTGGCTGGTGACCCTGTTTTTCATGCTCGCACGAAGCACATCGACATTAAGCATCACTTCATTCGTGAAACAGTCGCCGCTGGCCATTTGAAGCTGCAACACATATCAACGCAAAACATGATTGCAGATGTTATGACGAAATCACTCCCAAAAGTTAGTCACGAGAGACGCTTGGAGGGACTTGGATTTTCCACTTAAGTTGACCTGCTTATGAGGGGGCGTGTTGAAAATATTTCGCTACTTCTCTAATACAATATGCATGTCAGTATGGCATCTCTGTTCAAGTGTCAATATTCTATTATACTTTTTCTCTCTCTTTTGTTATTCATTCTTTTTGTACACTTTTTTTATTTGATACATATTAAAAGTTATAACATTAAACGAGTAAGTCGGTTTCTTTATTTAAACCGGGTATTTCAGCTGCAATCTCAACAAAAACAAAAATGGTGTTTTTTTTTAAAATTCATAACTTTTTTTGAGTTGGATGAAAAAATTCTGAAAAACGTCTTTCGTAAGCTAAAAAAAGAAGAAAAACTTTCAGCTAATTCTAAAGAGGTCGGGTTCAAAATTGGTCGAAATGGGAGGAATACCGCATATGTATATAACGCATTCAAAAACTAAAATGGTGTATTTTTCCTTTTTTTTTAATTTTAAGTAGATGCATCTTTTTATACTCAGTTGAGCAGAGCTCACAGAGTATATTAAGTTTGATTGGATAACGGTTGGTTGTACATATATAAAGGAATCGAGATAGATATAGACTTCCATATATCAAAATAATCAGGATCGAAAAAAAATTTGATTGAGCCATGTCCGTCCGTCCGTCCGTCCGTTAACACGATAACTTGAGTAAATTTTGAGGTATCTTGATGAAATTTGGTATGTAGGTTCCTGAGCACTCATCTCAGATCGCTATTTAAAATCAACGATATCGGACTATAACCACGCCCACTTTTTCGATATCGAAAATTTCGAAAAACCGAAAAAGTGCGATAATTCATTGCAAAAGACCGATACAGCGACGAAACTTGGTAGATGAGTTGAGCTTATGACGCAGAATAGAAAATCAGTAAAATTTTGGACAATGGGCGTGGCACCGCCCACTTTTAAAAGAAGGTAATTTAAAAATTTTGCAAGCTGTAATTTGGCAGTCGTTGAAGATATCATTATGAAATTTGGCAGGAACGTTACTCCTATTACTATATGTACGGCTAATAAAAATTAGCAAAATCGGAGAAAAAAATTTTTTTAAGTAAAATTTTAACAAAAAATTTAATATCTTTACAGTATATAAGTAAATTATGTCAACATTCAACTCCAGTATTGATATGGTGCAACAAAATACAAAAATAAAAGAAAATTTCAAAATGGGCGTGGCTCCGCCCTTTTTCATTTAATTTGTCTAGGATACTTTTAACGCCATAAGTCGAACAAAAATTAACCAATCCTTTTGAAATTTGGTAGGGGCATAGATTTTATGACGTTAACTGTTTTCTGTGAAAATGGGCAAAATCGGTTAATGCCACGCCCAGTTTTTATACACAGTCGTCGGTCTGTCCTTCCGCATGACCGTTAACACGATAACTTGAGCATAAATCGACATATCTTTAATGAACTTAGTTCACGTCCTTACTTGAACTCACTTTATCTTTGTATGAAAAATGAACGAAATCCGACTATGACCACGCCCACTTTTTCGATATCGAAAATTACGAAAAATGAAAAAAATGCCATAATTCTATACCAAATACGAAAAAAGGGATGAAACGTGGTAATTGGATTGTTTTATTGACGCGAAATATAACTTTAGAAAAAAATTTATAAAATGGTTGTGACACCTACCATATTAAGTAGAAGAAAATGAAAAAGTTCTGCAGGGCGAAATAAAAAACACTTAAAATCTTGGCAGGTATTACATATATAAATAAATTAGCGGTATCCCGCAGATGATGTTCTGGGTCACCCTGGTCCACATTTTGGTCGATATCTGGAAAACACCTTCACATATACAACTACCACCACTCCCTTTTAAAACTCTCATTAATACCTTTAATTTGATACCCATATCGAACAAACTCATTCTAGAGTCCCCCAGGTCCACCTTTATGGCGATATCTCGAAAAGGCGTCCACCTATAGAACTAAGGCCCACTCCCTTTTAAAAATACGCATTAACACCTTTCATTTGATACCCATATCGTGCAAACAAAGTCTAGAGTCACCCCTGGTCTACCTTTATTGCGATACCTCGAAAAGGCGTCCACCTATAGAACTAACGCCCACTCCCTTTTAAAATACTCATTAGCTCCTTTCGTTTGATACCCATATTGCACAAACGAATTCTAGAGTCACCCCTGGTCCACCTTTATGGCGATATTTCGAAACGGCGTCCACTTATAGAGCTAAGGCCCACTCCCTTTTAAAATACTCATTAACACCTTTCGTTTGATGCCCATATTATAAAAAAAAAAAATAAATGTAAGGCGCGATAACCTCCGAAGAGATCTAAGGCCGAGCTTCTCTTCCAATTTGCGTCGTGCTCCTCTTGATTTTTCCCTACAAATTGGCCGGACGGGACCTACATGTTTTATGCCGACTCCGAACGGCATCTGCAAGGCAGATGAGTTTTCACTGAGAGCTTTTCATGGCAGAAATACAATCGGAGCGCTTGCCAGACACTGCCGAGGGGCGACCCCGCTTAGAAAAATTTTCTTCTAATTGAAAAATCTTATTTCTAAAATTTTTGATGTTGCTTTGCCCGGGAGTTGAACCCAGGGCATACGGTGTGATAGGCGGAGCACGCTACCATCACACCACGGTGGCCGCCAGGGCCCATATTGTGCAAACAAATTCTAGGGTCACCCCTGGTCCACCTTTATGGCGATATCTCGAAACGGCGTCCACCTATACTCAGAGAAAAAATCGTTCTAAAACGAACGAAACAAGTTCAAAATTAAGAACATTCGTTGACAAAAGTCTGTTAAGTACGTTTTTTCTTAACTTGTGACCGATGGGCTTGTTTTAAGAACAGTTTTTCCAAGCACACCGTTCGTATTTTATGACCACTTTGGTATTGATGTGTGAACCTTCTGTGCTCATTTCAAGCACTACTTGGGCTTGATTTAGGATTTTTCGTTCTCACGCTTCGAGAACGATTTGGGGCCGATTTAACATTTTTCGGTCTCAATTTAAGAACGGTTCGTGCTTGATCTTTGGTGGGAGGGAAAGTATTTTTTTAAATATATTTATTTAATTTTTATTAATAATAATATTTTTGTCATAAATAAAGAATATTTACAACAAAAAAATTGTTATTAAAATTCAAAAGTTTAAGAAAAAATGCATAATAAGCATTTTCTCATACTTTTCTCTTATTGAGAAATTATTCTTATTTAAAGATGTAATCTGCATATATACTTAAAACATTTCATAACAAGTTTGAGAATTACCTGTGGATATGTGAATGGAACTGAACGAAAAATAAGAGTTAAAAAAATAGAACAAAAAAAAAATTGTTTTAAAAAATTCAGAGTTTGGTGGTGATCGAACTCGCGCAATAAGATCGCAAGCGCAACATCATAGCCGCTGGGCCACTACAACTGCTTAATAGGTTGTGCCAAATGTTGTATTTAACATTGTAGTGCAAACGAATTATACCGTTTCTTTTTCTTGAACTTAATTTAAGAACATTGTTCTTAATTTAAGAACATTGTTCTCATTAATAGAACATTTGTTCATATTGTAAGACCAGCCGTTCTATTTTCAAGAAAATGGTTGTCAGTTCAAGAACAAGGTTGTTGTTTTGAGGACAGGTCGTTCGTTTTTCAAGAACAAAAAAATAAGAACATGGAAAGCTTGAATTGAGTCCGGTGGTGCTGGATTTTAGAACGGCGTTTTTCTCTGAGTGTATGGAACTAAGGATTACTCCTTTTAAAATGCTCATTAACACCTTTCTTTTGATACCCATATTGTACAAACAAATTCTAGGGTCACCCCTGGTCCACCTTTATGGCGATATCTCGAAACGGCGTCCACCTATGGAACTAAGGATTACTCCCTTTTAAAATACTCATTAACACCTTTCATTTGATACCCATATCGTACAAACGCATTCTAGAGTCACCCCTGGTCCACCTTTATGGCGATATCTCGAAAAGGCGACCACCTATACAACAACCACCACTCCCTTTTAAAACCCTCATTAATACCTTTAATTTGATACCCATATCGTACAAACACATTCTAGAGTCACTCCTGGTCCACCTTTATGGCGATATTTCGAAACGGCATCCACCTATAGAACTAAGGCCCACTCCCTTTTAAAATACTCATTAACACCTTTCGTTTGATGCCCATATTGTACAAACAAATTCTAGGGTCGCCCCTGGTCCACCTTTGTGGCGATATCTCGAAACGGCGTCCACCTATGGAACTAAGGATTACCCCCTTTTAAAATACTCATTAACACCTTTCATTTGATACCCATATCGTACAAACGCATTCTAGAGTCACCCCTGGTCCACCTATACAACAACCACCACTCCCTTTTAAAACCCTCATTAATACCTTTAATTTGATACCCATATCGTACAAACGCATTCTAGAGTCAACCCTGATCCACCTTTATGGCTATATCTCTAAATGGCGTCCACCTATAGAACTATGGCCCACTCCCTCATAAAATACTCTTTAATGCCTTTCATTTGATACACATGTCATACAAGCACATTCCAGGGTTTCCCCCGGTTCATTTTCCTACATGGTTATTTTCCCTTATGCTGTCACCATAGCTCTCAACTGAGTATGTAATGTTCGGTTACACCCGAACTTAACCTTCCTTACTTGTTATTTTTGATGTTATAGTGGGCTGTGATAACTACGGAACGGATCAACCGATATCAAAGATCTTGATACCATTAAATGATTGAAAATATATGCCGAAATGTATGTCAAGAATCCCCATATTCAGATCTATTAATTTTTGTTTGGAGTGGCATCATTGACAAATGTTATAAAATATGTGCATTTTGACAGCGCTCTCTCGAAACAAAGACCCTACAAGACAGGTACTCGTTACATAATCGATTACTTAATCGTCACCGATAACTTGGTCACCAATTATCGTCTTATGACTTTTACATTGCTGTCGTGAAAAAAGTAACGCGCTCTGTCAAAATAGTGTACGTGTGACTCGCTTTCTCGCTCTTACCTATTGTGTTTTCGAAATTCCTTCTCGCTCGATGAATTTACATTTTGAAGTTAATTCATTAGGTATGTTTTCGTTATCGCTAACCAAAACCTATGCAACAACAACAACACGGGTAACTGGCTTGGCGGTTACCCGTACCGGCTGCCTTCTGTCAATCACTTTTTCCATGAATGAAAAGCGTCCTTTATGTTCAGATAATATTTAATTATAAATAATTCATATATACAATGTTTTTTACAATTTAAATTATTCCCTTATTACTCTAGTGAACTTTACATATGTGTATATTGATATGTACAAGCGAATTAAGTACATTAACGTCTATTTATAGCTGTGCCCTTTCTGAAACTTTCGAAGCTCAGTGATGATGCCCAATTTTTCCTGCGCTGGTGGTATTGTTCAACATCAGTTTGCAGAGCCCTATGAGGTTTGTAGGCATAATACCGGAAGCCCCAATTCGTGCTATCAAAGTCGATTTACAGGTGATATTGAGCCTTTGGTCTTGACCCTTTCCCATAGTATGCTTTTTAGCGCCTTATATGTGGTACTAAAAAGGCGGAGGGATAGTTGTCGCAGTTTTCTTATAATTTGAGCAAATTTATGTTCTTCCTTCAGCCACAGCTGGAATATTTGGAATATTGCTATGCGCACATCGTCAAAATCAAATTACCTAGAATGAGAAAGAAACTAATATCAGTAAGGATAGATTAAAGTTTTTAATATATTTAACCCGAAAAGTGTTCTGTAAATAGGGCTCCCCAATTAGCTCTTTTCTGAGAGGCCAAAGGCACAAGGAACTCAAGGAGATTTCAGATAACTAGAATCAGGGGTACCAGAAGATACTTTGCTGTTGCATTCATAGAGAACACAAAATTATAACAAGGGATAATTGATTGACGTTACGAAGTAAATTATACGTGCTACAAAAACAAAAAAATGCAGATGACTGTTTAATTAATTATCCGGAAGTTCTTGTGTGGATGTGCAGTATGAAAAGGGCAAAGTACTGCTAAAACTGCTTTCCCCGAGTAACCCGGGAACGAATTGATATGACTACGCCTATCCTTCTTTAGCAGCAGGGTCCAGCACCAGTTCCCTGTTGGACAGGAAAATAAACGTTTGGTTGTCTCCAAGTTGATCATATGCTATTACAGAATATAGTCGGTTGCTGCATCCGACCAGTACATCCAATTTTCCCAGATTTTCTGGGCTCAGCAAAGGTATCCTCCTGAATGGTGCATTTCTTTCACGCTGCTGCCTGGCCGCTCACCCAACAACACCAGGCACGACGGAACTTGCCTTGGGACACCCAAGGTCACTCACGCTTCTCATGGCTCCAGTGGGTTAGGGGGCTTGGAGTATACCCGCGGTAGGTCTGTTTTTGTTGTTGTTGTAGCGATAAGGTTGCTCCCCAAAGGCTTTGGGGAGTGTTATCGATGAAATGGTCCTTTGCCGGATACAGGTACGCTCCGGTACCACAGCACCATTAAGGTGCTAGCCCGACCATCTCGGGAACGATTTATGTGGCCACATTAAACCTTCAGGCCATTCCCTCCCTCCCCACCGCCAAGTTCCATGAGGATGTTGGGGTCGCCAGAGCCTCGTCTGCTAGTGAAACAGGATTCGCCGCGAATAGGTGAGGTTGGCAATTGGGTTTGGAAAGCTATATATTGCGCTGGCAACCTGAAGGGTTGCGCTACACAGCCCCTTGAATCTGGTATTTTAGTCGCCTCTTACGACAGGCATACCTACCGCGGAAATATTCTGACCCCCTAACCCGCTGGGGTTAGGTATGCCTGTCGTAAGATGCGATTAAAATACCAAATTGATTCAAGGGGTTGTGTAGCGCAACCCTTTCAATGGGTTGCCAGTGCAATATATAGCTTCTCCCACCCAATTGTCAACCTCACCTACCCTTGGCGAATCCTGTTTCTTTAACAGCCGAAGCTCTTGCGACACCATGTTCCTTACGGATCTACATTTGAAGGCGCTTAGTGAGCTGACGTCGCTTACTTAACCGGTTGATTCTAAAGTAAAAAACAAAATATAGGTTAGGTTGAACTGGCCGGTTCATGAGAACCTCACATAGACTGAATGAGTCCGTCGTGTTACCAGAAGTTTATTTTAACGACCAAGCTTAAAACCCTATCAACAACCAGGACATATGTTATAAAATAACTCCGTCCTCTTGACAAATACTAGAATCTTCCTAGGATTTAAGCCACTTGCTGCTTCTAGATCTGACAGCTGTATCACACCTAATAGCTGGAGTCTTAGCCTGGCAAGCGCAGGGCACGAGCACAGAACGTGCTCGATCGTTTCCTCCTCCAACCCGCACTTCCTACATCTGCTATCATTGACCAAGCCTAATTTAAAGGCATGGGACGCCAGAAGGCAGTGTCCAGTCAGAATACCCGTTATGAGTGTACAGTCCTCTCTTTTTAATAATAATGAACATATAAGAATCAGTGTTTATGAATAACATATTTAAAGTGATCTCTTACAACTTGATCGGTGGCTACATCCCTATGTAGGTAGTGCGGTGTTCCACCTTATATAAACGTAGGTACTGTATGTGCTCAACGTGCAAATTGACATTAGCAGTAACATTATTTACATAAACATTGCTTGGTATTTGTGCAGGCATCAATATAGCATACATTGGTCCAGTTCGATGTGCACCAGCCACTGGTACAAACACTTTTGGATGCATAGCTTTAATATAGATTAGATGTCCAGCAGTGCTCCGGTTGTGCCAATATGTAATGGGCTGCTCCGTCTCTTGGTACGACTGTATAAGTATGGGCGGGTGCAATGTATTACTAGTCTGCTCAAGATCGTATGGATCTGCGCCATACTTTCCTCCGCCGGCAAGGTATCGAACCCAATCCGGGTCCTTCTCCTGACCCCGGTCCTGCTGCGTTTGCCGGAAAAGAATCTTTTTAGGACGGTCATACTCTTGTCAATGTGTCACGAGCAAGGGATGGTTGCATCGGACAGGTTGCTCTGGTCTAGATCCCAAAACCCGACGTCCTCGTAACTTTTATAAGTGGCTCCTTGTTTTCCACGCAATCGTTACATTATGAGGAAATACGGCACCTGAGAACACAGACGTATGAAGCTAAAAAACATAAGCAGGTTCTCAGTGAACTCCACAAACAGACGTCGGACCACTATGCCAGGGATTGCCCGCTGAATCCTGTACTCAAAAAACAAAACTAGCAGAGGAGGAACGCACTCTCCCTAGGGAAACGCGAGTCACTCTAGCTCAACTTCGATCTGGATACTGTAAAAGGTTAAACTGTTACCTATCCAGAATCGACCCCGACATACAAAACATATGTCCTGCTTGTAACGTGTCCCCACATGACACCGACCATCTTTTCAAATGTATTGTGGAACCAACGCCTCTAACACCCCTCTCATTATGGTCCCCCAGTGTTGAAACAGAAAGCTTCCTTGGACATTGATGACAATTTGTGATCGGTCGCACCTATTGGATGTGGCGAAGCACTGCTATAACAACAACAGCAGGCGGACAACCCAGAAAGAGAGACAGCAACTGGGCGGACAGTAGGGGCGAGATATTGTCGGATCAAATAGAAGAAACGACGTTCTGCACAATAAACGGAGACGCCCCCACACGTATGGTAGGAAGCTGTCACAGTTCGCTTGATATTTCAATCGTGAGCGCAGAACTCGTAAACTGCGTCAACTGGCAGCCGATGGTAACATTGGCATCTGACCAACTGCCTATACTTATTTTGCTCGAGCGTTCTGCCGACTTCATCGTCACAGAAAAACGCACTTTCATTAACTTTAAAAAAGGAAAGTGGGACGAATACAAATCCTTTACAGACAACCGCTTTGCTGCCCTCCCTATCCCGACTGATGCCCGCCAAGGGGAGCGTGCTTTCCGCAAGTTCATTGAATCCGCCTCGGCTCGTTTCATTCCCGCCGGTAGAATTCCCGAAATTCGGCCCCACTTCCCGGCGGAGGCCGCAAGTTTAGCGAGAGAACGTGACCTTATAAGACAGCTCGATCCCGGCGACCCCCAAATAAGGGATATAAACCAACGCATCAGATTGCATGTGGATGAGCACAAGCGGGCGAAATGGGAGGAGCACCTAAGCGGTTGTAACCTCTCTGCCGGTGTAGGTAAACGTTGGTCCACCGTAAAGTCCCTATCGAATCCGTATAGGGACAATGACAAAGTTTCAATCGCCTTTGGCGATAAAATGCTGTCGGATGCGAAAAAATGCGCGAGCGCTTTCTACCGACAATATATAATGCATTCCACGGTCGACAAAGATAGACGGAGGGCAACCATCGCACGTTACTGCAAGACTTGGAAGGGTCTACCCTTTCCCCGTGTCTTAAAAGGTGAACCGCAAATTATCTGGGTGGTCGGCAGGCATCGGTGCAATTCAGAAAGGAAACATCAAAGGCAAAAAGAATTAAACAAGGGGTGCCACACATATTAAAACTACCTTCGCCACCGGAAGGAGTTACTATCGTTTCTTACGCCGTTGACTGCACAATAATAGCCACAGGCCCGGGCCCACAGATCGATGAGCTTTACAATAGAATAAACGGCTACCTCCCTGATCTCTCCAGTTTTTTCGCCTCGCGAAACCTGGCATTATCGCCGACTAAATCATCCGCGACCTTATTTACAACTTGGACGTCCCAAATGTCGACCATTTTGAACATCTACGTCGATGGCACTACGCTACCAACTGTCCTACACCCCAAAATCTTGGGTGTGACGTTTGATCAGGATCTACATTTTGGAGCCGCAATTGTTCCGAAAATCCAGAGCCGTAATAAAATCCTCAAATCCCTTGCTGGCAGTACTTGGGGAAAAGACAAAGAAACGCTCATTACCACATACAAAGCAATTGGCCAGCCATTTGCGTGCTACGCGTCCTTTATATGGTCGCCAAGCTTAAAAACTACCCACTGGAAGAAGCTAAAGGCCTGACAAAATACTGCGCTCAGAACCGCCACGGGCTGTCTTCTTATGTCCCCAGAACACCATCTACATAATGAGGCGAGAATACTCCCCATCAGGGAGAGAAATGAGATGCTAACCAAACAGTTCCTGTTGAATACCCAGAAACCTGGGCATCCCAACAGACATCTGATTGATGAGCCAACACCGCCTAGGAACTTAAGGAGTCATCTCCGTAAGCATTTTGAGGAAATACGGCACCTGAGAACCCAGCCGTATGAAGCAAAAAAAAAACACAAGCAGGTCCTTGGTGAACTCCACAAACAGGCGTCGGACCTTTATGTCAGGAATTGCCCGGTGAATCCAGTACTCAGGGAACAGTACCCAAAACTTGCGGAAGAGGAACGCATACTCCCCAGGGAAACGAGAGTCACTCTGGCTCAACTTCGTTCTGGATACTGTAACAAGTTAAACTCTTACATATCCAGAATCAACCCCGACATACAAAATGTATGCCCCGCTTGCAATGTGTCCCCACTTGACACCAACCATCTCTTTAATTGTAATGTGGAACCAACGCCTCTAACACCCCTTTCATTATGGTCCACCCCTGTCGAAACAGCAAGTTTTCTTGAACTCCCGTTAGAGGATATTAATGACAATTTGTGATCGGTCGCAGCTATTAGGTGGGGCGAAACATTGCTACAACAACAACAACATCGACGGAGGGCCAGCAGACACGCACATAAAAATAAATTCAGCGCGTTACGAATTACCATCACCGCCAAAGAGGTTGAGGATGCCATCGGCCATTCTAAAAGATCCAAAGCAGTCGGCCCAGACGGCATAGCCATGCCGATGCTTAAAAGACTAGGGAAAGAGGGTTTCAAATATTTAGCACATATCTTCAACCTGTCTCTTTCCACCTTTGTCATACCCGAAAAATGGAAAATGGCCAATGTGGTCCCGCTACTAAAGCCTGGGAAACCAGCTAAAATAGGAGAGTCATATCGCCCGATATATGGGTTTTGTTCTCCAAACGCTATTTAAAGATATCAATTGGTATTTAAAGAAATCAATTGGTATTTACATGAACTTCGAACTTTACTTACCCTTTCTGGTGCGATGATCCTGGACAATCGGGCCCGACTAGGCGCGATTCATTTTGCTTTAAGAGAGCGTGCTTAACGCCAACCATATCGTTATGGCACAATTTCGGTGATGCCACCAATCAAAGAAATGTATGCTTCTAATGCTTCTAGGATAGCAGCAGCAGCTCCCGGTGGCGGCACATAAATAACAGTTGCATGCGGATCAGTTGCCTTTTTTTCTTCGGCTACCTGTTCAATTTTAATTCACATTACATTATCTACTATTGCAATTTTTAGTTAATACAAATATAAATTACCGAAGCAAATACTGGCAAACCAAGATTCGTAGTTCCACCCTTTTTTGGGGAAGTACATCCAACCAGTTTGGTACCGTATTCCAAAGCATGTTGGTTGTGGAAAGTACCTTGTTTACCGGTAAATCCTTGGCAAATGACACGTGAATCTGCATTTAATTGTAGGTTTCCTCTTGTTTTTGCATATTCTGAGCTAAATCGCACCCCGGCAGAGATGTTATCTATTAGAATAACATAACATTTTTTTATTATTTAACCCTTTCAATACGACTTTTGGCCAGTGAAGATATTTCTGTATAATTGAACTTAATTGGCTATAAATAAGTAAAGGAACATATTTACATAATTTCAGATTTTTAGAAAATATAGTTTTTGAAAAAATGCCTTGGGACACATATATCCCAGCACTAGTTTAGTTATGGAATAAATATATCCCAGCAGTAAAAAATCAGAACACAAATTTAGGTATTCAAGAGTAAAAAATATTTATTTTTATCGAAACTGTTACATTATGTATGGAATGGTGTAAAACAATCAATACATAAAGCTACTTGACATTGTTGGCAAATGATTTTAGTCCGTTTTTCATTTTCTTAGAGTGGCATCTCACGCATCAAGTGAAAAAACGGTCGAACGACAAAGCAACGTTTGAACTCGTAATGGTTTCTGCCAATTTTAGAACCACACGCTCTCCCAAGGTTCCATCAGTAACTTCAGTTTCCCGTCCACTATATATGTTTGTGTCATAAACATACCCGGTTTCTGCATCGCATCTTGTCCAAAGTTTGATTCCGCTTTTGACAGGTTTCAGAGGGAGATAGTGTTGCAGACTGGACCTCCCATTTAATTTCGTCATTGACTTTTCAATGGATTGAAATGTGCTGTCAGTTCTCGCTTTCAAAAATGTATATTTCAAGCAGGATAAAACTTCTTCAATGTAATACATTTTTGATGCATTTGGAGGTTATTCGGGGTCACAGAAATACAATTTTGATATCAGTAGCATAAAACGATCTCGGGAAATGCATTCTGATATTGCTGCGTTCCGGAGGGATTTGTTGCGAGATGTATTCGTGGTACACGATTATATGACATTATCAATGAACAGCCCAGAATAATTTGTATTTCTCCTGGTGATGTCATCTTTGCATTATTGAGCTTCTGTAGGCGCATATTTGTATAATGACTTATCTGCATTATGAGACTCTTTGAAAAAAGTTTATAAAAACAATCAAGATTGGTGTAACCTCTGGTCAGGTTAACCATTACAATTGGCTTGTCCTCTTGAGGCAGTGACATTTTTGGGGAAAAATTATCAATACCGCCGTACCAAATAAACTTACTATTGCTTGTTGAATTGTACAGGAACTGTATCAGGAAATTTGCATCTTCAGAGTTATTATCACTATCTTCATTTACCGTTTGTACATTTTCAAGCATTTGGATATCTTCATCATCTGAGGAATCGTGCTATCTACTTCAGAAGATATCAGAGACTTTATAATCTGTGTCACGGCTATCGTCACTGTCGTGGAAAGGATTCACCTCCATATCAGATGAATTATCGAGCTCGTCCTCAATTTCTTCGTTTCATCCTAAAATTATTTCAATAACAAAAACTAAATTCGTTTGATAGAAAACTGCTGGGACAATTACATCCCACACTACCCCACTGTAGGGATTTATATGTCCCAATGCAACAAAACAAGGTATATATGCATACAGATCAATTTATTCTTATATGTAAATGTGACATGCAATTTACCTTTTCCTTTTGTAATGAGAAACAGAAAAATGTTTCACTAAAACACTTAGAAAAAACTTAAAATATTGCTTACACGTGTATGCACCAAGAACACTCTTACACTTATGACCGTATACCAAGTACAAATTAGTTAGGTTATGTTCGGTCAACAGGTGTCGTGAAGTACTGTCTACAACCTATGGTTTAATCCCATCCCAGCGCTTTTAAAGCGAATATTTTTCGCTCCAGTAATTTTTGAACATCCTCTGGGACTTGTATATCCCCGCAGTATTGAAAAGGTTAAAAATGCACATACGTATGAATGAAAAGCAGAAAATAAATAATGTTGACGTCGTTGTACCGATGACATTCCCCGTTATGGACTTTGTTGGTCCTTTGCCGGATGCAGATCGGGTACGTTCCGGGAACAAGCACCATTAAAGTACTAGCCCGACCATCTCGGGAGCGATTTAGTATGACCACATGAAGCCTTCTAGGCCATCCCGTTGATTCTAGACAACTTAATATTAATTTGGGCGAAAGCCGCCAACGCAGAAAGGTGTTCGGTGGAACAAAGCTCGACCCGAGTCTTTTGATACCACCTTTGTTTAGTTATAGTTACCTTTTTTTGGTTTTGGAAATCGAATCTTCACATTCCAATTGGTGGCAAGAGGACCTGGTTGGTTGCCTATAGTTAAAGCGCCAGGTTAACATATAAGGGTAATATTCTTACAACATTTAACAACACTTAGAAGTGCCTAAACAGCTAACACATGTCACAACTAAAAGCGCAAGAATTTTTCCTTTTTACACGCCAGGTTAAGCGAGAGCTTGTAAGAGTTTTATTAACATCTCAACAATTATATTTTTTCGTCGTTTTAATCATTAGGTGTATTTTTTTTTTTCAAGCGAGCTTGAAGAAAATTCTTCAACTAGCCAACAGTTTCATTATGCCAAAACCATACAGATGGTGGAGGTTTATCAGCTAATTGTAACTTTTTTTCGCTGCTACGACATTTCTACTTCTAGCGCAGTATGTTTTTGACACTCAACCAGAGAATTACAAAAACAAAATACATGAAATGCGTGTGTTTGTTTGTATGTATGTCACCCTGCCGCCACGCTGTAATTTTGTTATTTTTGTTTATCTGCACATTCGTATGTTCATTTCATTCGCTCGTTCACAATAGTGCCCTATTTTTGAATATGCAACACTATACAACACTATCAATCAGGTCGACAATTACCTAAGCGGTTTCAACTGAAAGCGCTTAGCCAACTCAACTCGATTACTTTTTATTGTTGCTTTCCATGCAATTCGGTAAGCTAGCTAGTGTTTTAATTGTACTAGTTAGCAACGAAATACAGCTATTGTAAACTTTATCAAGTAGCGCAACTAACAGCTGATCGCTCAAAACTTGCACACACACACACACACACACATCACTAATGGTCATATTATGGACATTGTAACGTACACCTAGTGTGGATCCGCCCCTTTGCGCAATCAAGGTGGATTGCCCCCAGCTAGCTCAGTGTGAGGGGTCGGGGCCCTTAACCCTTGTCCACCTTGATGCGGGGCGGATGTTACAATCATCTCTTCATCTCATCTTACATCCATGGACACATCTCGGAAGTAGCCCATCCTACCTTGAACCGCTCGATTATTTCGGCTTTCAGCAGGTCCCCTTTATCTCCGCTCCGCCTGACTCCTCTTACCTACCCTGTCGTCATCCTTCCCCTTCTCAACCGATCAAATTAGCACACCATATTTATTTTTTTCTTTCTTTCAATAAGACATTTTTAATAATAAAAAAACTTACCGTCTATACTAACAAAATTTAATCATATGATTCCTAAAATTCAGTCTTTGAGTTTTACACAGATTTCCTATGCCGCAAGGATTACCATAAGTGTGCTTATAACAAATAAATATTTTACATTTCAACTCCACATACGCAAACTATTACATATAATATCCTCATCAAACATGCATATGTTTATGTATAATTTTCTAGACTGCAACAGAAAAAAATTATTTCAAATTCCAAAAAAAATTTTAAATCAAACAAAAAAAAGGACATGCGTCTTAAGGATACAAAAAAAAGGATGTAATATTTTTTTCTTTTTTTGGACCTTAACAAAAATACATACATATAATAAAGATTTCAATCGAATCGTATCACACCTTAAAAAGAATGTTTGCATTCGATTACATAAAACAAAGTTAAAAAATGTATATACAAAAAAAACTATGAAAATTTTAACAAAATGTCGGATTGCACGGTGAATGCACCGTTATAAGGCAAATTTTTGTTCGTGAGTTTTTGGACTTTGGACAAAAATTATGAGATCTGATAATTTGCACAAAAAAAAAACCAATTATACAAACATATGAATTCGATACATATTTATATACGGATAATCTTTTTATATAAATCAAAAATGTATGCATCAATGTATTAAATAACTTTTATCTTCTTAAAAGTCGTAAAAAGTAAACCAAACGACTTCACACTCAACTTGAGTAAAATTTTTCAGCTACCTGAAACACCCTAATGCCTACCTAAAATAGCTCTTTTACTATGGCTGAGGGGATTTGTTGGAAGCGAAATGTATATATCTGTCTCTGCGCAGTAAAAAAAAAAACTTCTTTAGAATCAATTTACACGTTTGGTATATTTTTTTTTCTTGTATCCGACCTCAAGACTCCCGTAGTATTTGATAAAATATAAACGCCTATAGATTAATTGTGGCTATGGTTCCATAATATTAATTTAAAAATTGTACAATGAAAGTATGACCGCCTACTGGACTGTTTTTGGGTCAGGCCCTTCCGGTTTCGTACTTTCCGGATGCGCTGCCATAAAATTTATATCATTCGTTGCAGTCTCTGCGGCTGAGATCCACGTTGGTGATAAAATTGGTGATGTTGTAAAAAGATAGTCTCCCTGGCGCTTACGAAGCTTTTGTTTGTTTGGAGACGGTATGTTCCCTGTAGGAACAAGAGTTGTATTTACCATTTGGCGCATATTGAAGCTATTGAAGGCTTCCACGCCAATTGGGCGTTCCTGAGCATGAGGCCATTTGACTGTGCGCGCCGGTTTTTCTTCGGCTACCTGTTCAATTTTAATTCACATTACATTATCTACTATTGCAATTTTTAGTCAATACAAATATAAATTACCGAAGCAAATACTGGCAAACCAAGATTCGTAGTTCCACCCTTTTTTGGGGAAGTACATCCAACCAGTTTGGTACCGTATTCCAAAGCATGTTGGTTGTGGAAAGTACCTTGTTTACCGGTAAATCCTTGGCAAATGACACGTGAATCTGCATTTAATTGTAGGTTTCCTCTTGTTTTTGCATATTCTGAGCTAAATCGCACCCCGGCAGAGATGTTATCTATTAGAATAACATAACATTTTTTTATTATTTAACCCTTTCAATACGACTTTTGGCCAGTGAAGATATTTCTGTATAATTGAACTTAATTGGCTATAAATAAGTAAAGGAACATATTTACATAATTTCAGATTTTTAGAAAATATAGTTTTTGAAAAAATGCCTTGGGACACATATATCCCAGCACTAGTTTAGTTATGGAATAAATATATCCCAGCAGTAAAAAATCAGAACACAAATTTAGGTATTCAAGAGTAAAAAATATTTATTTTTATCGAAACTGTTACATTATGTATGGAATGGTGTAAAACAATCAATACATAAAGCTACTTGACATTGTTGGCAAATGATTTTAGTCCGTTTTTCATTTTCTTAGAGTGGCATCTCACGCATCAAGTGAAAAAACGGTCGAACGACAAAGCAACGTTTGAACTCGTAATGGTTTCTGCCAATTTTAGAACCACACGCTCTCCCAAGGTTCCATCAGTAACTTCAGTTTCCCGTCCACTATATATGTTTGTGTCATAAACATACCCGGTTTCTGCATCGCATCTTGTCCAAAGTTTGATTCCGCTTTTGACAGGTTTCAGAGGGAGATAGTGTTGCAGACTGGACCTCCCATTTAATTTCGTCATTGACTTTTCAATGGATTGAAATGTGCTGTCAGTTCTCGCTTTCAAAAATGTATATTTCAAGCAGGATAAAACTTCTTCAATGTAATACATTTTTGATGCATTTGGAGGTTATTCGGGGTCACAGAAATACAATTTTGATATCAGTAGCATAAAACGATCTCGGGAAATGCATTCTGATATTGCTGCGTTCCGGAGGGATTTGTTGCGAGATGTATTCGTGGTACACGATTATATGACATTATCAATGAACAGCCCAGAATAATTTGTATTTCTCCTGGTGATGTCATCTTTGCATTATTGAGCTTCTGTAGGCGCATATTTGTATAATGACTTATCTGCATTATGAGACTCTTTGAAAAAAGTTTATAAAAACAATCAAGATTGGTGTAACCTCTGGTCAGGTTAACCATTACAATTGGCTTGTCCTCTTGAGGCAGTGACATTTTTGGGGAAAAATTATCAATACCGCCGTACCAAATAAACTTACTATTGCTTGTTGAATTGTACAGGAACTGTATCAGGAAATTTGCATCTTCAGAGTTATTATCACTATCTTCATTTACCGTTTGTACATTTTCAAGCATTTGGATATCTTCATCATCTGAGGAATCGTGCTATCTACTTCAGAAGATATCAGAGACTTTATAATCTGTGTCACGGCTATCGTCACTGTCGTGGAAAGGATTCACCTCCATATCAGATGAATTATCGAGCTCGTCCTCAATTTCTTCGTTTCATCCTAAAATTATTTCAATAACAAAAACTAAATTCGTTTGATAGAAAACTGCTGGGACAATTACATCCCACACTACCCCACTGTAGGGATTTATATGTCCCAATGCAACAAAACAAGGTATATATGCATACAGATCAATTTATTCTTATATGTAAATGTGACATGCAATTTACCTTTTCCTTTTGTAATGAGAAACAGAAAAATGTTTCACTAAAACACTTAGAAAAAACTTAAAATATTGCTTACACGTGTATGCACCAAGAACACTCTTACACTTATGACCGTATACCAAGTACAAATTAGTTAGGTTATGTTCGGTCAACAGGTGTCGTGAAGTACTGTCTACAACCTATGGTTTAATCCCATCCCAGCGCTTTTAAAGCGAATATTTTTCGCTCCAGTAATTTTTGAACATCCTCTGGGACTTGTATATCCCCGCAGTATTGAAAAGGTTAAAAATGCACATACGTATGAATGAAAAGCAGAAAATAAATAATGTTGACGTCGTTGTACCGATGACATTCCCCGTTATGGACTTTGTTGGTCCTTTGCCGGATGCAGATCGGGTACGTTCCGGGAACAAGCACCATTAAAGTACTAGCCCGACCATCTCGGGAGCGATTTAGTATGACCACATGAAGCCTTCTAGGCCATCCCGTTGATTCTAGACAACTTAATATTAATTTGGGCGAAAGCCGCCAACGCAGAAAGGTGTTCGGTGGAACAAAGCTCGACCCGAGTCTTTTGATACCACCTTTGTTTAGTTATAGTTACCTTTTTTTGGTTTTGGAAATCGAATCTTCACATTCCAATTGGTGGCAAGAGGACCTGGTTGGTTGCCTATAGTTAAAGCGCCAGGTTAACATATAAGGGTAATATTCTTACAACATTTAACAACACTTAGAAGTGCCTAAACAGCTAACACATGTCACAACTAAAAGCGCAAGAATTTTTCCTTTTTACACGCCAGGTTAAGCGAGAGCTTGTAAGAGTTTTATTAACATCTCAACAATTATATTTTTTCGTCGTTTTAATCATTAGGTGTATTTTTTTTTTTTCAAGCGAGCTTGAAGAAAATTCTTCAACTAGCCAACAGTTTCATTATGCCAAAACCATACAGATGGTGGAGGTTTATCAGCTAATTGTAACTTTTTTTCGCTGCTACGACATTTCTACTTCTAGCGCAGTATGTTTTTGACACTCAACCAGAGAATTACAAAAACAAAATACATGAAATGCGTGTGTTTGTTTGTATGTATGTCACCCTGCCGCCACGCTGTAATTTTGTTATTTTTGTTTATCTGCACATTCGTATGTTCATTTCATTCGCTCGTTCACAATAGTGCCCTATTTTTGAATATGCAACACTATACAACACTATCAATCAGGTCGACAATTACCTAAGCGGTTTCAACTGAAAGCGCTTAGCCAACTCAACTCGATTACTTTTTATTGTTGCTTTCCATGCAATTCGGTAAGCTAGCTAGTGTTTTAATTGTACTAGTTAGCAACGAAATACAGCTATTGTAAACTTTATCAAGTAGCGCAACTAACAGCTGATCGCTCAAAACTTGCACACACACACACACACACACATCACTAATGGTCATATTATGGACATTGTAACGTACACCTAGTGTGGATCCGCCCCTTTGCGCAATCAAGGTGGATTGCCCCCAGCTAGCTCAGTGTGAGGGGTCGGGGCCCTTAACCCTTGTCCACCTTGATGCGGGGCGGATGTTACAATCATCTCTTCATCTCATCTTACATCCATGGACACATCTCGGAAGTAGCCCATCCTACCTTGAACCGCTCGATTATTTCGGCTTTCAGCAGGTCCCCTTTATCTCCGCTCCGCCTGACTCCTCTTACCTACCCTGTCGTCATCCTTCCCCTTCTCAACCGATCAAATTAGCACACCATATTTACTTTTTTCTTTCTTTCAATAAGACATTTTTAATAATAAAAAAACTTACCGTCTATACTAACAAAATTTAATCATATGATTCCTAAAATTCAGTCTTTGAGTTTTACACAGATTTCCTATGCCGCAAGGATTACCATAAGTGTGCTTATAACAAATAAATATTTTACATTTCAACTCCACATACGCAAACTATTACATATAATATCCTCATCAAACATGCATATGTTTATGTATAATTTTCTAGACTGCAACAGAAAAAAATTATTTCAAATTCCAAAAAAAATTTTAAATCAAACAAAAAAAAGGACATGCGTCTTAAGGATACAAAAAAAAGGATGTAATATTTTTTTCTTTTTTTGGACCTTAACAAAAATACATACATATAATAAAGATTTCAATCGAATCGTATCACACCTTAAAAAGAATGTTTGCATTCGATTACATAAAACAAAGTTAAAAAATGTATATACAAAAAAAACTATGAAAATTTTAACAAAATGTCGGATTGCACGGTGAATGCACCGTTATAAGGCAAATTTTTGTTCGTGAGTTTTTGGACTTTGGACAAAAATTATGAGATCTGATAATTTGCACAAAAAAAAAAACCAATTATACAATCATATGAATTCGATACATATTTATATACGGATAATCTTTTTATATAAATCAAAAATGTATGCATCAATGTATTAAATAACTTTTATATTCTTAAAAGTCGCAAAAAGTAAACCAAACGACTTCACACTCAACTTGAGTAAAATTTTTCAGCTACCTAAAACACCCTAATGCCTACCTAAAATAGCTCTTTTACTATGGCTGAGGGGATTTGTTGGAAGCGAAATGTATATATCTGTCTCTGCGCAGTAAAAAAAAAAACTTCTTTAGAATCAATTTACACGTTTGGTATATTTTTTTTTCTTGTATCCGACCTCAAGACTCCCGTAGTATTTGATAAAATATAAACGCCTATAGATTAATTGTGGCTATGGTTCCATAATATTAATTTAAAAATTGTACAATGAAAGTATGACCGCCTACTGGACTGTTTTTGGGTCAGGCCCTTCCGGTTTCGTACTTTCCGGATGCGCTGCCATAAAATTTATATCATTCGTTGCAGTCTCTGCGGCTGAGATCCACGTTGGTGATAAAATTGGTGATGTTGTAAAAAGATAGTCTCCCTGGCGCTTACGAAGCTTTTGTTTGTTTGGAGACGGTATGTTCCCTGTAGGAACAAGAGTTGTATTTACCATTTGGCGCATATTGAAGCTATTGAAGGCTTCCACGCCAATTGGGCGTTCCTGAGCATGAGGCCATTTGACTGTGCGCGCCGGTATTAGGGTGGTTGTGAAACATTCACGAGTTAATCCCAAAAAAATAATAAATTTAAAAAAAAAATTTTTTTTAAAGAAATGGAGTACTTCGGAAGAAAATTACTGGAATTTCCTCTAATTCAACTCTACCCACATACGCATTATGTTAGGTCAAAATTGTTCGAGATCGAGAATTGGTGGCTGTAATCGCCGAATGTGAACCCCGAATTGGCGCGGAAGAATTCCACAGATTCTACAAAAAAAAAAGGATTTCGTTCACTTAGGACTCACCCGTTTCAACTCGCTCCGATCAAAAAAATGCCAAACACTCAAAACTCCAGCCTGATATCTGCATTGAAAGCCCACAGTGCTGGGTTAGCTGGATGCCTCCGCTTCTCGACTCCGCCAAAATCTATTCCTGGTTACCTCCTTTCGCCTTCAATACCATTATTACCACAAACTAACCAGCAATTCGGCCTCACAAAATTTTTTTTTATTTTTTTATTTCAAATACGCACTACTTTCTAGTCCGTTTTGGACTTCGCGCACAGGGAAACTTAATGTCACCAAAAAAAAATCTTTTTAATTTAAAATTTAAATCAACCGCGCACTGCGAACTTGGTTGTCTGCTTCAATATATTTAATCCTCTTGGTACCCTTTTATATCGGCAGAATCGATCACCGATACCGTTTACCTTTGCCGTTTCTTTGCATTATCATTATTTCCTATACATGTATTCAATCGCAATCATCATAGCCCTATATCTCTCCCTTTCCTTATTATCGCTACACCCTTAACTACCATCTGGCAACCTTTGAGCAGAGCTTTTCGGACTTCTCGTTGGTGACTTTCCGAACGTTTCCTAGCAATTGACATTTCTCTTGTTTATTTACAATTTTACAAATTATTCGCGTTTGTTTTTTTTTTTAATTACATGTAATCTAGTAAAAATATTACGAATAATTGTGCTTACAAACCCCCTTGTGCACCCTGTGATTTCACGGTTCTGCAGACCTTTGCCATGGCCTATAGCTGCATTGATTTTCCTGCGGCACCATTGTGATACATCAGAGTAAATATTGTGAGTTCTGTCCATAAAAACTATGATTTATCTTTACAATGTCTTATGTTTACGATGTCTTTATACGAAATATTCTCGTGAACGTTTTCTTGGAAGAAATCTTCTCATGGTTAAGTTTATGGGTTCGCCCAATCACACGCTCTCATTAGACCGTGAACTATTGTTTGATAAAAAGATATTTCGGGATATTTGCTCTGGGATACCCCAGTTTGCTCGATTTGTTATGCCACCTCTTTGCTACGATTTACTCTGTATTTATTATGGTTTTAACAAACAGCGTCTAAAGTGTCTCTTTTAGGTGCGATCATTCAGGATCATTACGTTTCCGCCATTCATCATATACGATCTTCGAGCGGGACAAGGTAGGTTCCAGTCCCAACGCGGGGAACACCCACACCCTGACAACGTCTCCTGCCTCGAGAGCTTAGCCGGGCATATGTTACGGGAAGTAAAAAAAAAAATTTATATATATATGAACTCTTACTTTTTGGTTTCTTCTTTCTAGGCAAACTGCGTACGGGTACTTATTGGAGACGTCTTTCCGCCGACTTGACTCTCATCGGCGGGGGTATTACGCAATTATTGAACATATCATTTTACATAGTTATTTAAATTTTGTATTTTTTTCAGGTGGACGATTTCGGCTGTTTAGTATTAAGATATTATGTAGTTTTAGATTACTTAGCCTTAAGCTATTTAGCTTTAAGTCATTCAGTTATTTAACATAAAGTTAATTAATTTTAAGTTATTTACCACTTAGTTATTTGGGGTAAGGCTAACTAGTATTAGGTTTATTAGTAATAAGTTATTTAACATTACGTCCTTCAGTATTAGGTTTTTCGCATTAGGCCCTCTAACATTAGGTCCTTTACTACCCAGTTATTTAGGTTTCGGTTATTGTTTGAGGTCCTTCGCGTGCCAGGTCCCTTAACTCTTCCCTGCCAATGACTCTAATAGGTACATGTTGTTTCCTAACGCCCTTGTAATACGACACTTTGTGAATTTGCGACAAAATTTCGAATTTACATTCTGTTTAAAGTCGCTAAGTACAAAGTTACGTTTATAGATTTCTTGACCGGGTTTGAATTGTATTTCACGGATTCTTTTATTGTAGCGAACCGCGTTATTTTCATAGGCTTCATGTAAATTGTTTTGTACTTTCTCCCGCATTAACCTAAGCTTGTCACTATGATCAAGAACAAACATTTCGTTGTCATTCAAACTCTCTAATCTCCGTGCCAGTGCGTAATCAGCCCCATTTGTATACATATTAAAACCGAATAGCGCGAAGTATGATGACACCCCTGTTGCGGAATGAACATTCTATCTCGGTTAAGTATAAATCCCAATCCCGGTGGTCGTTCTCTAGGTAGGATCTAATAGCGGCTATCACAGACTTATTCGGCCGTTCAGCAGCATTCGACTGCGGTGAATAGAAAGCTGTTTTTAGATGTTTAACCCCATAGGTTTCCAACAGTTCTGTGAATTGTTTGGACACAAATTGTTTTCCATTATCGGAATGTACTATTTCCGGAACCCCAAATTTGTGAAAGATTTCATCGGTTATAAATTTAACCACATTGCTTGCGGTAGCTTCACGCATTGCCTTTAAAAAGATAAACTTCGAAAAGTGATCAATGACGATAAAAATAAAACAGTTGCCGCGTTTTGACCTCGGGTATTGGCCGAGAAAATCAATATATATTTTCTGAAATGGCCGAACTGTTACCACTTCTTTTCCGATAGCTGGCTTCATAACGGCATTGCAGGGTTTTGTCTCATTACAAGTTTAACATTCCCGCACGAAGTTGCGAACCTGTACCACCATGTTAGGCCAATAATACAACCTCCTTAGTCTAAGCCTCAGGGACCCACAACTTCCATTCATTTTCTTCTAATTCTACGTGTTTCGACAAAAACCTTTTGAACACCATGCCGTCTTCTACCTTCAAATCCGGAAGCCTTTCCTTGTTGTTTTCTATCGTATCAATCAGGTCTTTGTATTCTTTCGATTCAAATTCAATTGTATCCATGTTGCCTATCGGGGATTCTGTAATGTCTTCTATGCAACGCGAGAGTGTGTCAGCCACTATATTATCTGAACCTTTACGGTGTTTTATCTCAAAATTGCAGTTGTAGCGACCACCTAGCAAGTCTCCCATTCAAATCTTTTAAAGAGATCAGCCATTTAAGACTAGCATGGTCAGTCACAATTGGTAATGGCATTAGGTCTATATATGGTCGAAATTTCTTGACGGCTATCACCGCCGCAAGACATTCCTTCTCCGTAGTGCTATACTTCCTCTGGCAGTCATTAAATTTTTGCGAATAATATGCTATTGGTTTCTCCGCACCATCGATTTCTTTCTGATATAGTACTGTTCCCAGACCATAATCAGACGCATCGCACTGTACACAAAATCTTTTTGCAAAATCTGGATGCCTAAGTACCGGAGCGCTCGTAAGTGCTCTTTTCAAGCTGTTGAATGCTTCGATAGCTTCTGTAGACAATTCAAATTTCTTACCTTTCTTCAACGAATCGGTCAAAGGTGCCGCCATTGTGGCGAAATCCCTGATAAATCGCCTATACCATCCGGCAGTTCCAAAGAAACTGCGCACCTGTTTGACCGTTTTCGGTATAGGAATATTTTGTTTGGCTTGGATTTTCTCCGGGTCTGTCTTCAACATCCCGCTATATAACCCAAGCACGGCAACTCTTTAAAACAAAATTTCAATTTTTTCAACCCTATTGTAAGGTTCGCATCTCTTAGGCAGATGACGACCTCCTGCAAGATCCGAAGATGTGAGTCGAAGTCATGGGCGATGATTAATAAATCAAGTAAATAAATACGTTAGATTTCAATCGTTATGGAATGACCCGGTCCATTAGGCGACATAGTCTTTGTGCAGCGTTGCAAAGTCCAAAATGCATAGTTACAAATTGAGAGAGTGGGCGTCCAGGCACAGTGAAAGCAGTATAGGGTTTGCTCTCGTCGTCTAGTTCGATTTGCCAAAAAGCAAATTTTAAGTCGACGCTACTTATAAAATGCGTGTCGTTCTATATTTTGTAGAGGATAAGCATCTTTTACAGTGACAGCGTTTAGCTTACGAGCATCCAAACAGAAGCGATTCTTCCCCGGTTTTCGTACGACTGTCGTCCGGTTGCTCCACGGGCTCTCACTCTCCTCTATCACGCCCAACTCAACATTTTGTCAACTTCTTCATAAACGATTGCTTGCATTGCGGGCGAAAGTGGATAGTGTCGCTCCTTGATGGGCACTGCCTCGTCGACCAGCTTGATCGTATGCTTTTCTAAAGTAGTGCGTCCTAAACCGTGTTCTTCGTATGTTTTAAAACTTTTGACTACCTTTTCCAACCGCTCTTTTTGCTCTGGCGTTAGACTATGTAGGACGCGACGTTCATACTTGTCTTCTTCAGTCACCATCTCTTTTTCTATTTTTGTCAAATCAATTTCATTAACGGAAATAACTTCCGGTGCCAGCTCCAAAATTCTCCAAAAATCTACCCCAAGATAAATCGTTTGTTCTAAATATGGACATAAAAAAAATGTGATTTCATGTTCTACAGAGTTGAATTTAACTGGTATAGTAATTTTGCCTAAAACATTATGTCTGCGACCGCCCGCTGTTTTAACTGAGGACACATAGCGTTTAATTGGAACCCCTATTTCTTGCACAAACTCCCTACAACCACGGCCTAGAATGCTGACTGAAGCGCCAGTGTCCAGCAACCCTCATGTCTGTATCCCCATTATTTCTATGTCGGCGTAAACGCGCCGGTCCGTACTGCTTATTTTCTTTACCGAGGCAACTACCTTTTGTCGGAGAATCTTCCTCTTACGAAAACGTTCTCTTGCCTTTCGTACTTTACGTGAAACTCTCGGCGTCCCATTATGATGCTGTCGGCAAAAATCCTTTCCCGAGTTTCAAGATATTTTCTTAGCTTTTCTTCATATGCGGGTGTAATTTCCTTGTCAGTCTTTCGTTGTTTTCTTGATTTCAAGATTGTATTAAAATTGCAAATATCTGTTCTGGTTGCGGATTCGATGTCCGGTTCAGTATTCGTAGAAGCGTCTACTTGGACGAGTTTTGAGTGGAGCGCGATTCCCCCGTCACAACCGCGTTCCTCGATGCCTTTCCCGATGGGTTACACAACGGGCACTTTGGTGTAATCACGTCCAGTTTGCCACACTTATAGCAAAAGATGCGTCGCTGAAGCGACATGCATTCCGTGAAAAAGTGGCCATCGGCGCCACAATTCCAGCACGAAACATTCCTGCAACCTACTGGTTGCTTATTCTGAGGTTGATGGCGTATTTCCTCCACGGCGACTTGACCCTCATCACCGGGAGGAAAACCCTCTTCTTCTTCCACCTGATGTATGTACTTCATTTACCTGCTGTGTTCTGGGCATAAAACCATTGGATGGGAGGCGATCCCGGCGCGGAAAGCATCGCTCGATTTCCTTACACTCCATACGGAGCTGGTCCAGTGAATAGGCTGAGATAGGATAAACTAATTTCGCTAGTGATTCGCGTAGATTTCCTTTCACTAGTCGCACTATCTCATATTCAGGAATCGGATTTCTAAGTCGTGAGCGCAAAATCCCGACGGCGTGGAAGTAATCGTCGATGTTTTCCCCTGTCTTTGCTTCCGCTCTGTCAGTTCTCTTAAAATTTCGAAGTCAGTTCGTTGTGGTGCGAACTGACGGCGAAGTGCAAACTGCAAACCTGGCCAATCTACTTTACCATGTGTTTTTATGTAGAGCCAGTACCACTCGCGAGCCTCTCCGCTAAGTAACCTATGAAAATCGCGTAGTATTTCACCCCATGAACAGCCGTACTGATCTTTCAGGTATTCTAACCGAAACATGAAATCCTCAACTGGCATAGCATCTCGGTGCCATTGAAAATTTATTCCCTATTTTTCAATATTGATGTCTGACCTGGCGATCTCTCTATTTCCTCGTCCCGACGTTTCTGGACGCCCTGCAGGAATAGCTACTGGTTCCCCTTCCTCGGCAATTGGAGGCTGACGCTCTGGTAGTAGGTCAGTGCGAGCGAATGTGTAGGTCGCTGAATTGACCATTGTTATTATTATTCGTTATATTTTCCTGTGGGACTAATTCGCCGGAACGCCTCGATTCACGAGATTCCATGCTCGAATTGTTCCTTCGTCGCTTGTTACCCCTATTACGTGCCCTATTGTAACCCCCTGAAGCCTCTGCGCCGATATTCTGAGATGTACCAGTCATCTCAGGTATATTCTCCCGAATTTTCTTTATAATAGTTTCCTTTGCATTAAATATCATTCGTTTTAAAATCGGTACTAACTCGTTATGGAGATCCCGAGTGTTAGAACGGCTAGGGTCGCTATTGCTGGCAGTAATAGGTTGTGGAAAGGTTAGGGTGGATGGTGGGACAGGTAATGGCTGCGATTGAATCGGTTCTTTACTCGGTTTCGGCATAGTGCCGGTGTTCTCTACCGAGTTTGCAATAGCATTATTCTGATTTCCCTGCCTATTATCCCCTCCTACGGCTCCAGCATTGTTGCCACCTCCTATTGTACCAGAGAGATCCACGAAAGTCTGGTCATTGGTGCTAATTTGTTGTGCCATATTGAACGATTTCAACTTGTTTGCTTCTTTAGTTTTTGATCGGGTACCATAAGGTGCGAAGCGTTACATTCGATTGGTATTATTCGTTTACTTTCAAAATGTGTTCCGCAAAAAAAATTGGTAATTATGTTCTACAAAAAAAATTCTCTATGATCTCATTGGCAATTTGTTTTCACAAACAAAATCTATGATTTATAATCTCACTTAAAATTTCATATATACGTGTGGGGGATGGGGGGCCTCAGATGACGTTAGGTCTACAAAAAAAACGTTTTGTTGTTAGGAGTCGACGGAGCTAACGCTTGCGTTCCTACGAGGGTGTGTGCATTTCTATACTTAAAAAAAATCAATATATGGATATGTATCATTGCAATTTTATACATTATACTACACAAGTTATATGAAGTGGACTGCTTGTGGTCATAATGTTTAAAATCCTTAAATTTTTGGAGCAACTTATTATAAAAAAACTCTAATAAGGACTTCCCTTGTATCTGTAGCAAAAAAAAAAAAATGAATTGTGATGAATAAAAATAAGAATAAAAATCTAAGAAATTCGAAAAGATGCAAATAGCCGGCCACCCTAATGTGGCTACGCCATCTATGGGCTATTGATGGGGTCTACCATCTGCTTCCAACTCCTGTCTTGGTGCATTTACATTTTCGGATCAAACACCATAAATAAGTCACCGAGACAGGGTGTTGGTCGCATACGGCAGGACCCGTTTAACTCGATGATTTCAAGATGGTACGTAAAAAAAAAATTATTGAAATATATATATTTGTATTTGTAAATGAGTACTGGCAATTTTTAAGCCGACTGATGTTATTGTCGGAAGTTAAATTTACTCATTGGTGGGCGCCCATTTATGTGTTTTAATTGGGCGCCATAATTATTGTAACGTACACCTAGTGCGGATCCGCCCCTTTGCGCAATCAAGGTGGATTGCCGCCAGCTAGCTTAGTGTGAGGGGTCGGGGCCATTGACCCTTGTCCACCTTGATGCGGGGCGGATGTTACAATCATCTCTATCTTACATCCATGCACACATCTCGGAAGAAGCCCACCCTTCCTTGGACCGGTCGATTATTTCGGCTTTCAGCAGGTCCCATTTATCTCCGCTCCGCCTGACTCCTCTTACCTACCCTGTCGTCATTCTTCCCCTCCCCAACCGATCAAATTAGCACACCATATTTACTTTTTTCTTTCTTTCAATAAGACATTTTTAATGATGAAAAAACTTACTGTCTATACTAACAAAATTTAATCAAATGATTCCTAAAATTCAGGCTTTGAGTTTTACACAGATTTCCTATGCCGCAAGGATTACCATAAGTGTGCTTATAACAAATAAATATTTTACATTTCAACTCCACATACGCAAACTATTACATATAATATCCTCATCAAACATGCATATGTTTATTATGTATAATTTTCTAGACGGCAACAGAAAAAAATTATTTCAAATTCCAAAAAAAATTTTTAATCAAACAAAAAAAGGACATGCGTCTTAAGATACAAAAAAAAAGGATGTAATATTTTTTTCTTTTTTTTGGACCTTAACAAAAATACATATGTACATATAATAAAGATTTCAATCGAATCGTATCACACCTTAACAAGAATGTTTGCATTCGATTACATAAAACAAAGTTAAAAAATGTATATACAAAAAAAAAAAAACTATGAAAATTTTAACAAAATGTCGGATTGCACGGTGAATGCACCGTTATAAGGCAGATTTTTGGTCGTGAGTTTTTGGACTTTGGACAAAAATTATAAGATCTGAAAATTTGCACAACAAAAAAAAACCAATTATACAAACATATTGTCACGGATATTACCACCCCTAAGTTATCCCATCACTAAGGCGATGCTAAGGCCATGCCAAGCAGTATTTACGTTAATAATCAAATCCAGTATACACATATATAAGGCAGCCCAGAGAGATGTCACACACAGATGCATTTACTTATACGGCTATGTGCGCGAGAGACTGTAAACTACAAACATTCACATCAATAATTCAATCTTTATGTGTTTACATAAACGAATAAATAATTGCGTCTACACATATGTACGTATACGAGCAGCGGAGCGGCAATGCATAAACACATGCATATATCTTATCTCAGTGGTCACAAGAGAGGGCAATAATTTGTGCACGTAGTTGTGGCTGGCGATTTTGTAGCCGAAACAACTAGTAACTTCTGGAAATCGAAGAGCCTAGAAGTATGCAGCGTAAACTATAAAAGCGGTGCAGGCGAGTAAGAAGTAATTCAGTTTGATTTGAGTTAATCAGCAGTTACGACTAAGAAGATATCTAGCGAGCAATACCAGATTATTTTGATTAGTGGAGTTTCATTTGAGCTATCAGTTTGGTTATTAAGCTATTCGTTGCACAGTTTGAGTGTTATTGTGAAGCATTTTAATAAAGGCCATTTTTCCATTATTCAATATTGGAGTTATTTATTCAACAGTTTAGCGATACGAACCTAGCAAAAGGGGCAAATAAGAGGATTTGCAGCAAATTCGTTACAATTGGTGTCAGAAGAGGAATTGTTGGATAAATTCTAGAGGACAACAAGGACATGGCAAAGTTCAGTGAATTGAGGATCCAGCAGCTGAAGAAGGAGTTGGAGAGCCGTGGATTGAATACAAGCGGCGTTAAACTTGAACTTCAGGCACGGCTACGAGAGGCAATGGAAGCAGAAGGAATTGATGTGGAAGAGTATGTCTTTCATCTTGATGGCGAGGAGACAACGAAAATTGAAGAGAAAAACGAAACATCGCAGACGGTTAGCAGCACAGACTTGAACATGATATTGGCTGCAATATCTGCACAAACATCGACAGTAGCATCAATGTCGTCGCAACTGGCATCTCAACTGGAAGCACAAGAGGCACGTATAACAGAAATGTCATCACAAATATCCACCAACATGTCATCACAACTGGAAGAACAGAAAACGTATATGTCATCACAGATGGAATCCCAGGAGACACGTATCTCAGAAATGTCGCAAATGTCATCTCAACTGGAAGAACAGAAGACATATATGGCATCGCAACTGGAAGAACAGAAGACATATATGATATCTCAGTTGGCTCAGCAGTTGAAAGCGCAAGAGGATCGCATATCATCGCAGTTGGAGGGTTTTAGTGAACGACAAGATAAAATGGAAGCTGAGATGGATGCTTTGAAAGATCGGATTCAGCAGTTACAATTAAATCGTCCAGCAGTTTCAGCGAGTAATCCAAAGGTAAAAACACCATCCTTTGACGGTTCTGTTCCTTTCCAGGTCTTTAAGCTACAGTTTGAGAAGACCGCAGCAGTGAACAACTGGAATGTGGAAGATAAAGTTGCCGCACTCTTCGTAGCATTGAAAGGACCAGCTGCCGAAATCTTACAGACTATTCCAGAGTACGAACGGAACAGTTATGACGCATTGATGGCTGCTGTAGAACGGCGATACGGAAGCGAACACAGGAAACAGATAAATCAAATAGAATTGCAAAACCGCTACCAAAAAGCTAACGAGACTTTGCAGGAGTTTGCTTCGGACATTGAAAGATTGGCTCATCTTGCAAATGCGGATGCACCCGTGGAATACACGGAAAGAGTGAAGATTCAGAGCTTTATAAATGGCATACGGGACGTCGAAACGAAGCGAGCCACATACGCGAACCCAAAGCAAACATTTTCTGAAACGGTATCCCATGCATTGACTCAGGAAACGGCGTCATTATTGAGTAAACCAGCATACAAAGCTCATCGTGTGGAAGTAGAAAGGCCGGAGTGGGTAGATACAATTTTGGAAGCTCTGAAGGGATCACAACAGAAAAATGCCGGAGTTATGAAATGTTTCAAGTGCGGTAACCCAGGTCACATTGCACGTCATTGCAGTAGCAATTCCAATAGTTCCAACAATGTGGGTGGCCGTAAACGCAGAGCTGAAGGAGACGATCAAATCTCCAAATCCACTCAATCGTTAAACTAAAGCTCCCTCAATTGAATGCCCCATAATCTCTATCTCGCAAATTGGAAGAAGGTCAAGCAATCTTACTGTCGGAGGACATGTGGATGGAAAAGAACGTTTACTAACTGTAGATACGGGTGCATCCCATTCCATTATTCGATCAGATTTAGTCAACAAGAAGATAAGACCATTGCTTGGAGCAAGATTACGTACAGCCACGGGAGAGGACACCCAGGTAATTGGAGAAGTAGAATGTGAAGTAGCAATTGGGAACGTCACGGTACTTGAAAATTTTATAGTGGCAGGTATTGTTGATGAAATCATAATTGGAGTGGACTTCTTAATCAACCAAGGCATCAAGATCGATATGCAAAGCAAGACGATGCGATATAAGAACATGGATGTGCCACTTAATTTCGGCTACGAGAGAGGCTACAGCAGTAAACGAGTGCTGGTGGAAGAGAGTCAGCAAATACCACCAAAATCAGAAGCAGTCATCTGGGCAAAGGTAGATGGAGATTGTGGGACAAACAAATTGTGGGTTGTCGAAGCAGCAAATAAATCAGCACTGAACATACTTGTAGGAAAAACCCTGGCTATGACAAAACAAGATGGACGTATTCCGGTAAGAGTACTCAATGAGTTCAAGTCACCATTCAATTTGACCAAAGGAGCTATTTTGAGAAGATGCCAAGAGGCCGAAGTAGTTATTAACTGTGAACAGCTCCAGGAATACGTTTCATCTAGTAATACTGATCTTTCAAATGATATCACGGCATGGACGCATGGGCTAGAGGAAGCCTATCAGAGTAAGGCAAAACAACTGCTCCTAAAGTACGCGAACATATTTGACCAGGATGATTCTAAACCAGGCCGCACCAACGTTGTGAAACACCAAATTGACACTGGAGATGCGAGGCCGATCCGTAAAGCTCCACGTAGTGTTCCACTGGCGAAGCGGGAAGTTGTGAGTGAAATCATTCAAGAAATGAGCGACAGCGGCGTCATCGAACCATCAGCTAGTCCATGGAGCTCACCGGTAGTACTTGTAAAAAAGAAGGATGGAAAAATGAGGTTTTGCGTGGACTACCGGAAGTTGAATGACGTAACGAAAAAGGATAGCTACCCATTGCCAAGAATTGACGACACTCTGGACTCGCTATCTGGTACGAAATGGTTTTCCACGCTGGACTTGAAAAGCGGCTACTGGCAAGTGGAGGTGAAGGAGGAAGATAAAGAGAAAACAGCCTTCAGTGTCGGTGATGGTCTTTGGCAATTTACAGTGATGCCTTTTGGACTTTGTAATGCACCAGCTACTTTTGAGAGACTGATGGACCAGGTACTGAAAGGACTACATTGGAAAACATGCTTGGTGTACCTGGACGACATCATCGTATTGGGCAAGAACTTTGATGAACATCTTAAGAACTTGGAGGAAGTTTTCCAGAGAATAGCTGGCGCTGGTCTGAAGTTCAGTCCCAAAAAGTGTGCGCTGTTTAAAAAGGAAGTCAATTATTTGGGTCACAAGGTAACGACAGAGGGCATCTGCACTGCGAACGAAAAAATAGAGGCTGTAAAGGATTGGCCAAGACCACAGAACCTACATGAATTGAGAAGTTTTCTTGGGCTGTGCACATATTACCGCCGATTTGTACCAAATTTTTCCAGCGTAGCCCATAGCCTCCATGAGCTCACAAGAAAAAACAAAGCTTTTGAATGGAAGAAGGAGCAAGAAGTGGCTTTCCAAACATTGAAGGAGCGTTTGTGCACTGCCCCAATGTTAGCATATCCGATTCCAGGAGCAACATTTATTCTGGATACAGATGCGAGTGGATATGCTATAGGAGGCGTTTTATCACAACTGGTCGATGGACAGGAGAAGGTAGTTGCATATTACAGCCGTTCGATTGGAAAACCAGAGAGGAACTACTGTGTTACGCGGAGAGAGCTGTTGGCATTGGTAGACTGCATTAAACATTTTCACAAATACCTCTACGGCCAGCGATTCCGTGTCAGGACAGATCACGCAGCGTTGAAATGGCTTCTGCAGTTCCGTAATCCGGAAGGACAATTGGCACGGTGGATCGAGCGACTACAAAGCTACGACTTTTCCATTGAGCATCGAAAAGGTAGTACCCATGGAAATGCTGATGCAATGTCACGAAGACCATGTAGTTTGGAATGCAAGCACTGTTCAAAAGCCGAGGCTAAAGAAGACATTATAGATGTCCGGCTAATGAATATAACATGTACAGATGAATGGGACAAGGAACAGCCAAGAAAGTGCCAGCTAAAAGATGCAGATCTGTCACGTGTTATGCAAGGGCTCGAACGAAATGAAAGACCAAACAGAGAAGAGATGTCAGCAGAGAGTCCCATTGCGAAGTCATATTGGGCACAGTGGAACAGTTTAGAATTGATATCCGGTTGCCTTCATCGAGTATGGGAGAGTGAGGATGGTAAATACAAGAATAAACTGATAGTTGTTCCCAGAAAGAGGATTCCTGACGTGCTCAGCGAGCTGCATAATGGTCCAAGCGGAGGTCATCTTGGAATCACGAAGACGCTCGAGAAGATTAAACAGAGATTCTATTGGGTTGGTTGCCGTCAGTCGGTCACTGAGTGGATTGCGAACTGCGAGGTTTGCAGCAGAGCGAAAGGGCCCAGAACACGAAGTCATGGCCAGATGAAGCAATATAACTCAGGTGCGCCATTTGAAAGGATCGTCATGGATGTCGCAGGTCCATTTCCTACTAGTAACCGCGGAAACAAATACGTACTGGTGGTTATGGATTATTTCAGTAAATGGCCAGAGGTATACCCAATCCCAAACCAAGAAGCAGAAACAGTAGCAGAAGTGGTTAAAAACGAATGGGTTGCAAGGTATGGTGTACCAATGGAGTTACATTCTGACCAAGGCAGGAATTTCGAATCAGCTGTGTTCCAGGAAATGTGTAAGTCATTGGGCATTCGAAAAACACGGACAACTGCATTGCATCCTCATTCCGATGGTATGGTAGAACGATTCAATAGAACATTGGAGGAGCACTTAAGGAAAGTAGTAGACAAATACCATAAAGAATGGGATACCCGCATACCATTATTCTTGATGGCTTACCGATCAGCAGTGCATGAGACAACTGGCCAAACCCCTGCAAAAGTAATTTTTGGCAATGACCTTAGACTGCCAGCTGATTTGAAGTTTGGGATAGATGCCAATGCGGAGAGAAATGTCAGGAAATCCACTAGTGATTTGGAAGAAGAGCTAAGAGAAATACATGATCTGATAAGGCAACGAACAAAGATTATGAGTGACAAGATGAAAGCCAGATACGATAAAGCAATTAATTCAGAAGGTTTTCAGGAAGGAGATTTGGTGCTGTTATACAATCCACAACGTAAAAAAGGTTTGTCCCCGAAATTGCAGTGTAATTGGGAAGGCCCATACAAAGTTGTAAAACGGATCAACGATGTAGTGTACCGCATACAAACCATCGGTAAACCATGAACCAAAATGAAAGTGGTCCATTTGGAAAGGCTGGCAACGTTTAGATCGAGAGATTTGTCTGATCGGGACGATCAGACTTAGGTGGAGGGCAGTGTCACGGATATTACCACCCCTAAGATATCCCATCACTAAGGCGATGCTAAGGCCATGCCAAGCAGTATTTACGTTAATAATCAAATCAAGTATACACATATATAAGGCAGCCCAGAGAGATGTCACACACAGATGCATTTACTTATACGGCTATGTGCGCGCGAGAGACTGTAAACTACCAACATTCACATCAATAATTCAATCTTTATGTGTTTACATAAACGAATAAATAATTGCGTCTACACATATGTACGTATACGAGCAGCGGAGCGGCAATGCACAAACACATGTATATATCTTATCTCAGTGGTCACAAGAGAGGGCAATAATTTGTGCACGTAGTTGTGGCTGGCGATTTTGTAGCCGAAACAACTAGTAACTTCTGGAAATCGAAGAGCCTAGAAGTATGCAGCGTAAACTATAAAAGCGGTGCAGGCGAGTAAGAAGTAATTCAGTTTGATTTGAGTTGATCAGCAGTTACGACTAAGAAGATATCTAGCGAGCAATACCAGTATTATTTTGATTAGTGGAGTTTCATTTGAGCTATCAGTTTGGTTATTAAGCTATTCGTTGCACAGTTTGAGTGTTATTGTGAAGCATTTTAATAAATGCCATTTTTCCATTATTCAATATTGGAGTTATTTATTCAACAGTTTAGCGATACGAACCTAGCAAAAGGGGCAAATAAGAGGATTTGCAGCAAATTCGTTACAATATGAATTCGATACATATTTATATACGGATAATCCTTTTATATAAATCAAAAATGTATGCATCAATGTATTAAATAACTTTTATCTTCTTACGGGCCTATCAGTTGCAAAAAGTAAACGAAACGACTTCACACTCAACTTGAGTAAAATTTTTCAGCTACCTAAAACACCCTAATGCCTACCTAAAAGAGCTCTTTTACTATGGCTGAGGGGATTTGTTGGAAACGAAATTTATATATCTGCCTCTGCGCAGTAAAAAAAACTTCTTTAGAATGAATTTACACGTTTGGTATATTTTTTTTTTCTTGTATCCGACCTCAAGACTCCCGTTTACAAAAATTGAGGTTTTTCCAACCTTCTTTAGCAAGTATTTGATAAAATATAAACGCCTATAGATTAATTGTGGCTATGGTTCCATAATATTAATTTAAAAATTGTACAATGAAAGTATGACCGCCTACTGGACTGTTTTTGGGTCAGGCCCCTCCGGTTTCGCACTTTCCGGATGCGCTGCCATAAAATTTATATCATTCGTTGCAGTCTCTGCGGCTGAGATCCACGTTGGTGACAAAATTGGTCATGTTGTAAAAAGATAGTCTCCCTGGCGCTTACGAAGCGTTTGTTTGTTTGGAGACGGTATGTTCCCTGTAGGAACAAGAGTTGTATTTACCATTTGGCGCATATTGAAGCTATTGAAGGCTTCCACGCCAATTGGGCGTTCCTGACCATGAGGCCATTTGACTGGGCGCGCCGGTATTGGGGTGGTTGTGAAACATTCACGAGTTAATCCCAAAAAAATAATAAATTTACAAAAAAAAAAAAAAAATTTCTTTTAAAGAAATGGAAAACTTCGGAAGAAAATTACTGGAATTTCCTCTAATTCAACTGTACCCACATATGCATTATGTTGGGTCAAAATTGTTCGAGATCGAAAATTAGTGGCTGTAATCGCCGAATGTGAATCCCGAATTGGCGCGGAAGAATTTCACAGATTCTACAAAAAAAAAGGATTTCGTTCACTTAGGACTTACCCGTTTAAACTCGCTCCGATCAACAAAATGCCAAACACTCAAAACTCCAGCCTGATATCTGCATTGAAAGCCCACAGTGCTGGGTTAGCTGGATGCCTCCGCTTCTCGACTCCGCCAAAATCTATTCCTGGTTACTTCTTTCGCCTTCAATACCATTATTACCACAAACTAACCAGCAATTCGGCCGCACAAAACTTTTTTTTATTTTTTTATTTCAAATACGCACTACTTTCTAGTCCGTTTTGGACTTCGCCCACAGGGAAACTTATTGTCACCAAAAATAATCTTTTTAATTTAAAATTTAAATCAACCGTGCACTGCCAACTTGGTTGTCTGCTTCAATATATTTAATCCTCTTGCCCTACAGTTACCCCCTTTTATAACGGCAGAATCGATCACCGATACCGTTTACCTTTGCCGTTTCTTTGCATTATCATCCTTTCCTATACACGTATTCAATCGCAACCATCATAGCCCTATATTTCTCCCTTTCCTTATTATCGCTACACCCTCAACTACCATCTGGCAACTTTTGAGCAGAGCTTTTCGGACTTCTCGTTGGTGACTTTCCGAACGTTTCCTAGCAATTGACATTTCTCTTGTTTATTTACAATTTTACAAATTATTCGCGTTTGTTTTTTTTTTAATTACATGTAATCTAGTAAAAATATTACGAATAATTGTGCTTACAAACCCCCTTGTGCACCCAGTGATTTCACGGTTCTGCAGATCTTTGCCACGGCCTATAGCTGCATTGATCTTCCTGCGGCACCATTATGATACATCAGAGTAAATATTGTGAGTTCTGTCCATAAAAACCATGATTTATCTTTACAAACTTAAATTTGTAATCTAATAAAGATGTCTTTATACGAAATATTCTCGTGAACGTTTTCTTGGAAGAAATCTTCTCATGGTTAAGTTTATGGGTTCGCCCAATCACACGCTCTCATTAGACCGTGAACTATTGTTTGATAAAAAGATATTTCGGGATATTTGCTCTGGGATACCCCAGTTTCTTCGATTTGTTATGCCACCTCTTTGCTAGGATTTACTCTGTATTTATTATGGTTTTAACAAACAGCGTCTAAAGTGTCTCTCTTTTAGGTGCGATCATTCAGGATCATTAAGTTTCCGGCATTCATCATATACGATCTTCGAGCGGGACAAGGTAGGTTCCAGTCCCAACGCGGGGAACACCCACACCCTGACAAAATCTTAGGGAAATTGAAGTTAAATTTTTAAACAGACATAAAATGTTATAATTTTGGAATATATAGCATCTACGACATCTTAATTGCAGTAATTGAAAGAAAGTGTTTGCTTATACTCAAGTATTTAATTATTTTTTCTAAATTTATCTTTAATATTGATGCAATGATTGATCCAATGCAACTCTGCTCTTCCTACTGTTCTTAATTCCACCCCATTTGAGTGTCTCTTTCACTGAATTCGAGTGCCTTCCACTCTATTCGCAACATGACCTCAATTTAAGCTGCCAAACAATATAAGCCGTATTTCGTTGCTAACTAGTACAATTAAAACACTAGCTAGCTTACCGAATTGCATGGAAAGCAACAATAAAAAGTAATCGAGTTGAGTTGGCTAAGCGCTTTAAGTTGAAACCGCTTAGGTAATTGTCGACCTGATTGATAGTGTTGTATAGTGTTGCATATTCAAAAATAGGGCACTATTGTGAACGAGCGAATGAAATGAACATACGAATGTGCAGATAAACAAAAATAACAGCGTGGCGGCAGGGTGACATACATACAAACAAACACACGCATTTCATGTATTTTGTTTTTGTAATTCTCTGGTTGAGTGTCAAAAACATACTGCGATAGAAGTAGAAATGTCATAGCAGCGGAAAAAAGTAACAATTAGCTGATAAACCTCCACCATCTGTATGGTTTTGGCATAATGAAACTGTTTAGCTAGTTGAAGCGTTTTCTTCAAGCTCGCTTGAAAAAAAATACACCTATAGTAAACAATGGTTTTAATGTTTTCCGGAATAATTAATCAACTGTCATTTCGATGACAGCATGACACGTCGATGTGTTAGTGGAGAGCGAAAAAAGCTTTGACTGTGTGGGTGAACTAGTTACCTCCGTCTTGTAGGGGAGTTGCAAATCCATTCATCTATGGTTTGGGTAAAGCATATATGACACTACTTTATTTTTGCTTGGATTACAAACTAAAAAAAACTGACGAAACTTTATCGGAACTTCAAAACACGAAACCAATTTCTATCATGAAAAAGCGAGCACTATTCCCCCAAAATTAGTGAGTTTGACATGTTTTTGTTTATGTTTTACTTTTTATTTTTACATTAACACTTTTAACAATAAAAACGATGCAAATAACAGACGAAAATTATTTCGGTCTCTAATGGTTCACTTTTTTCAAAAGAAAGTTGATTTTAATTATATTTTTATGCACAAAATTTTCAAACAAAAAAAAAAATTTCATGCGAGAAAAAAATTAAGAAAAAACGGCCGAATGTCAAAAAAAACCTATCGAACATTGTTTACTATATAGTTTGGCAGCTTAAATTTACGTCATGTTGCGAATAGAGTGGAAGGCACTCGAATTCAGTGAAAGAGACACTCGAATGGGGTGGAATGAAGAACAGTAGGAAGAGCAGAGTTGCATTGGATCAATCATGCATCAATATTAAAGATAAATTTAGAAAAAATAATTAAATACTTGATTATAAGCAAACATTTTCTTTCAATTACTGCATTAAGGTGTCGTAGATGCTATATATTCCAAAATTATAACATTTTATGTCTGTTTAAAAATTTAACTTCAATTACCCTAAGATTTCCATAATATGGCCACTAGTGATGTTTGTGTGTGTGTGCAAATTTTGAGCGACCAGCTGTTAGTTGCGCTACTTGGTAAAGTTTACAATGATATCGAAATACAAACTGTAATAATAAAGGTGATGTCAACAACATATCTCACTTTTTCGGCAGCTCTAAATGCCAGTATTTACGTGTAGTTCCAAAGTAATAAATTTGGATTGTTTAATTGTTCGTACAATTCTTCAAATAAATTAGTTTTCTGCAAAATTTTGTCTACATTCTGTTAGGAAATACAAAGTTACGTTAATCTTTTTGGCTAAACAATTCTAGTAACGGCTTATATAGCTATAATATTCATAAACGTATAGTAAAATCTACTACAATCGTAATAGCATTCAAAGGCAGTTATTTTTGATAGACAACCCTCTAAATTATGCATGCCGAACTTGTCAGAATAAGGGAAAACGTCAACGGGATGAGAACAGCTGAATATTCATTTCATCATGGTATTTTCCTTGTGTTTCGTTAGTTTTTTGAAATATAGTTTACACACTTATACCAGTACTGAAGCCGTATAAGGAGGGAGTGCGACAAAAAATTGAAGATAAAATACAAGAAAACACACGAAAATGAAGTAGTGTCATATAGGTATAACAAAAACCCCAAACAATCACAAACAAAAAAGCCAAATAAATAATAATTTTTCCGTCATTTCGGTGGTTTTACTAATTTAAATTCAATACTTTAATTCGAAACAATTTTTTTTGTATTTTAAAATTGATTTTGCATCAACAAATTCAATAATTAGACGCCCCACTCGTATGATAGGAAGCTGTGACAGTTCGCCATATTTATCAATCGTGAGCGCAGGACTAGTAAACTGCGTCAACTGGCAACCGATGGTAACATTGGCAACCGACCACCTACCCATAGGGTACGCTTACCAGCCATCGATAGACCGAAAAATTGCAATCAGCTGATGAAATCGGCCGGTCTGGTGTTAAAATTGCAATCGATTATGGGCCTGCAGCTTTTTTCTTACATTTTACTTTTTCGCAAAAATACGCTTGCGTTTACAAATAATTAATTTTTCACAGTGAATGCACGCAATTTATCGGACGATAAAATTGAACACGCGCGAATTCATCGGCAGTGAAAAACGACAACGGCCGACAACACTTCGGTGATCGGTTGAAATGTACACACGCTCATCTAAATACCTACATGTGTTTATTTTTATCGGACCATTACGACCGGCATCGGGCGATCAAAATCGGTGACTGTGTAAGCATACTCATACTCCTTTCCCTCGAGCGATCTGCCGACTTCATCACCGCTGAAAACCGAACTTTCACCAATTTTAAGAAAGGAAATTGGAATGATTACAAAACTTATACTGACAATTGTTTTGCTGCTCGATGAGCTTTGTAATAAAATAAACAGCTATCTCCCTGATCTCTCCAGTTTTTTCGCCTCGAAACCTGACATTGTCACCGACCAAATCATCGGCGACCTTATTTACAAATGGACGCACCAAATGTCGACCATATTGAACATCCACGTTGATGACGTTACGCTACCGACTGTCTTACACCCAAAAATTTTGGGTGTGATGTTCAGCATGCAACCGCAATAGTACCGAAACCCCAGAACCGTAATAAAATCCTCAAATATCTTGCCGCCAACACTTGGGGTAAAGACAAAGAAACGCTCATTACAGCAATTGGTCGGCCGATTGCATGCTACGCGTCCCCGATATGGTCGCCAGGCCTAAAGCTTGAAACACAATGGCCTGCCGCCGCGAAATAAACGCGACGAACTTCGCCTGGTCTAAAATAGAATCCCCGTAATTACATGAAGGTGAACACGATGAAAGCGAAGAGCGAAATTTGCGCGACAGCATTTTGCGACGATAGATTTATTTCTATCGCCGCCGCCGGGCGATGACGACAAACATCCCAAGGGTTGCTGCTGTTAAATTTTTTTAAGTATAAAAAGAGAAAACATAATATCCAAAAAAAATATTTTCTTTTACATAAAATTCTTAATTTTCCCTCACTAGGGTAGCCACCTTGTCGTTGGTGTGAGGGCTTAGCCGAACTCCACAACGCCCGACTATGAGGCGGACCTGTTTAGGACTGGCATCTACGCCGTTTCGCCACATATGAGGGCGGCGGGATGTCGGTGACCAAGAACTGCCAACCTCCTAATCCAGGGTGTTATGCCCTATTGGACGATTTACAGCCAGGGGACAAATTCGGCTATATTCGAACGGAGCCTTCCCGATACCGGGTCACCTCGGGAAGTATTGATGGCCTTACCACAGTAAGGGGTGCTGCTGTGGCGGACGGTTCTTTCCCCGTATATAACTCATTACCTAATTGTAATAAGGACGATGATAAGAGGACTGAGTGTTAAGCCAAGGACAACAAATACGCATTAAGCGATGCTGATTCAATTAACGCCGTGCTAAAAAAGCATACAAATGAAAATGGAGTAGAAGAGTGGAGAAGGGTACGGAGCAGAGGAAGTAAAAGAGCTCTCTCGAAGTACCGTGCAGCACTAAGAATTGTCCAACGCCTGGGAGCAGTGGGCGACCCAACAGAAGTGGAGATCGAGCGCTTGGAATGGGCTCAGGAGGCGACAGAAGTAGGTCGAAGGCAGTTCAAAAGGTTTGCTGCAAGAAACTCTCGGTTCTGCAACTGGTACGAGGAGGAAGAAGCGTCGAATGGCAGAATGAAGAGGTAACGTTCGGTGGAAGGCGACAAGCCTGTTTTGAAGAGGCAGAAAGGACCTAGTCCCAGAGCCGCGAGGCAGGGCGGTCGTATAGACAAGACAAGTAGGCCGAAAGCTGTAAGACAGATAGGCCCCAATAGCAGGTAGCAACTACCTGGAATGATGCGAGTCAGAGGGAAGTTCCAACGATGGAACTACGGAAGTAGGATATAAGCCAAATGGAGATAACGATAACACTACGAGAAGATGAGTGATGTGGCAAAGCAGTCACTGACTGTGGCGCTGGTTGATCGTAGCAGTCCTTTCGGACAGATGACTACTGAAAGGTGGATATCTGCAGAAAGGGAGCTTAATGCTTAAGATGATGCGGGAACCACCAAGTAAGCCCCATTCAACCTTTGATTCTGGGTGGTGGTATAATGGTGTGAAGATGATAGCGTGCGACAACATTGCGAGCTTGCGGTGGATGGAGGAAGTGGTTCCAAACCTCCAAAGGCAAAGCACGAACGCGCGGTTTGGGTGGTGGATAAAGCGCAAATCCCCACGGTACCAAAAATTAAGGTATGGATACCATGCGTGATGAAGTCGGGGGATACACTGCGACTTCTGCAGGATCAGAATCCGAACATGCCAACAAAGAATTGGAAAGTACTTACTGTCTCTCGGCCCATGGAGGAAGGTCAGTTCTACATCTTCTAAATAAGCAAGCAGGCGGAGGATATATTGCTCCAAAGGACGGTACAGGCAAAATTTACATGCGACTCAGGAACAGAACTCCCGAGGATAAAAATCCTAACTCGCTAGAAGTGGATGAAGTCGAAAAGGACCTCAAAAGCCCAAGAGAAAAAGGACAGGTGGAGGTACCCGACGTCAACACGAAGATGTTAGAAGAGTACCGACAGCCAAATGGTGCTGGGAGTCGCACAGAGGAACACCCGGCACAGCAGTTAAGAGAGGCTGAAGGGGGCCTCGAATACTCTAAACCAAAAGGGCAAGGGTAGGACGACGACGTCACGACAAAGGTGCTGGAGGGAAACAAACAGCCCAGTTCCACAGATAAACCTCCAACACAGTAAAGTGGCGTCGAGCGAAGTCTTCCTAGCCCTTGAGGAGGGTTCGTTTGACGTGGCGCTGATCCAGGAGCCGTCTCTCTCATCGGGAGGAAAGGTTTCTGGACTTAGCACGCGCGGATTTGGTGTTTACTACGCGGAAACGGAAGGACAGGTGCGACCTGTAGTAATGGTAAGGAAACAGCTGCATTCATATATGCCGCCTAATTACACTACTGAGAGCCTCGTAGTGGTAGCCGTTGAGCAAAGCATAATCAGGCATTTATCTTGGCATCCTGCTACATGGCCCATATTGCGGAGGTTCCACCGATGGAGTGCAAGATGCTAGTATAGCACAAAGGGCGGTTGGTCATAGGCGCGGATGCAAATGCGTACAACAATGCATGGGGAGGGGCAGATACCAATGATAGGGGAGAATCCCTATTTTGCTACATACTGCAAACCAATTTGCAGATAGCCAGCAGGGGAAATGTCCCTACATACATTGGTCCAACATCCAGCAATGTTCTGGATATTACATTGAGCACCAAACGTGATATATCAAGGTATGATTGGATGGTTCTTGATAGACCAGCCTTCTCTGACCATGCGTATATCAGCTTCAGCATCCCCTTGAAGAGGGTAGAGAAGGGAGAAACGTTTAGAAACCCTAGGTCAACGAACTGGACTAAATTCCAGAAACAGGTAGAAACAAAACTGGGACAACCCAAAGAGGTTTCCAATGTGGAGGAACTGGAGGAGTCCAATGAATTCCTAACAAGAACGCTTATGACTTCGTATAACAAAGATTGCCCTCTAAGAAGATTCAGAGGACAAGAAAAGCCGCCATGGTGGAGCAATGAGTTGAGTCTTCCAAGAAAACAGGTAAAAGAAATGTTTAAGCTAGCAAAGACCGCGGAAAGCGAAGCGTGTCGGGCGGGACGAGTACAGGGATCTGCTGAGGATTTACAAGCGTGAAATTTCCAGGACGAAGAGAACCTCATGGAGAAGTTTCTGCACGAACATAGAGTGCTCCTGCGAAACAGCATGGTTGAAAAAAGTCCTAGCAAGGGGAAACATAGTCCAGGGACTAATAAAGAAAGAGAACGGGAATGGTCACGTAATAGTGAGGAATTCCTTGAGGTGCTTTTCGATACACATTTCCCATGGGGAGATGGTTTAGAAGAGTCAGCAGACAGCACTTACTCGGAGCGGGTAATGCCGGGCTTGGTGACCGATACCAAGATCGAATGGGCAGTGAAGACGTTTTCTAAGTTTAAATAGCCGGGCCCAAATGGTATATTCCCGGCCATGCCACAAGTTTCAAGTAGAGCGGTCGTGGAATGGCTTAAAATAATATTCAATGGGTGCATAGGACTGAATCATCTACCGCACTCTTGGAGAACTGCTCGTGTAGCCTTCCTACCAAAGGCGTGGAAGATCGGCCACATGTATCCCAAAGACTATATACCCATTAGCTTAACATCATTTCTACTCAAAACCTTTGAGAGGCTGAAAGGTGTTCTAGGAGTCTTCTTAGACATTGCCGGGGCTTTTAACAATGGTTTTAAATGGGAGATTATGGATGGTCTTAATTTCATTAAAGTACATCCAGCCTTAACCAGATAGATCGGCTGCATGTTAAATTGCAGAAAGATTACATCACAATGGGGATTGCACGAGGCCACGAAATCAGTGGACAGGGGCACGCCGCAGGGAGGGGTGCTATCACCTCTGCTGTGGACGCTGGTCATCAACCAACTGCTCAGGCGATTCGATGAGGGACCCGTAAAACTTACGGCTTGCACAGATGATGTTGCAATTGTCATAAGCGAAAGTGCCTTCCAACGATTAGCTCTTTGATGGATCGGGCGCTTCGGGATATTTATACCTGGGCATCTAATGTCGGGTTGAAAGCCAATGCGGAGAAGGCGGATATGGTATTGTTTACAAATTATATATGAACATTTACACACTTGTTTACTAATAAACAAAGTTCAACCATGAGTACAGTGGTTATCGACCCCGATATTTCTAGCTTAAGACTCAAACACAAATTTGGTTACGTAAACATGTATAACTAAATAAATGACTATTAAGAAAGCAATCCCAAACAAACAAAAATATATGCACATATGCATATGGGGTATTCCATCCCATTTCGACCAATTTTGAACCCGACCCCTTTAGAATTGGCTGAAAGTTTTTCTTCTTTTTCTAGCTTACGAAAAACGTTTTTCAGAAGTTTTTCAAATTTTTTCATCCAACTCAAGAAAAGTTATGAATTTAAAAAAAACATCGTTTTTGTTTTCAAAATGCTATAACTTTTTATAAAATTGACCGTTTGGGATCTTTTTTTTTTTTTAATTTGTTTTTAAATGTACTTTTCGGAAAAAATTCAAACAAATTTTTAAAGTTTTTTTTTGTAATTTTTCAGTTTTTCGAATTTCGCCCTTTTTTTTTTTGTTTTCTCATAAAAAACTTCAATCAATTCTGCAATCATCCCCACTAATCCCGGAGTGGGCCGAGAATTTTTTTTTTTTTTTAATTGAAAAAATAACTTTAAAATTTTTTTTGTATTTTTTCCGAAAAGTACATTTAAAAACATATTTTGAAAAAAAATGATCCCAAACGGTCAATTTTTGAAAAAATTATAGCATTTTGAAAAAAAAAAACCGTTTTTTTTCAAAATATTTAAAACTTATTTTGAGTTGGAAAATGGTGTTTTTTTTCAAAATGCTATAACTTTTTCAAAAATTGACCGTTTGGGATCATTTTTTTTTTAATGTTTTTAAATGTACTTTTCGGAAAAATAACAAAAAAATTTTCAAGTTTTTTTTTCAATTAAATAAAAAAAAACAAAAATTCTCGGCCCACTCCGGCATTAGTGGGGATGATTGCAGAGTTGATTGAAGTTTTTTATGAGAAAAAAAAGGGCGAAATTCGAAAAATCTCGAAAGACTGAAAAATTACAAAAAAAAAACTTTACAATTTTTTTTGTATTTTTTCCGAAATGTACATTGAAAAACCAATTTAAAAAAAAAAGATCCCAAACGGTGAATTTTTGAAAAAGTTATAGCATTTTGAAAACAAAAACGGTGGTTTTTTAAAAATTCGTAACTTTTTTTAAGTTGGATGAAAAAATTTGAAAAACTTCTGAAAAACGTCTTTCGTAAGCTAGAAAAAGAAGAAAAACTTTCAGCCAATTCTAAAAGGGTCGGGTTCAAAATTGGTCGAAATGGGATGGAATACCCCATATATACAGACATAAATATATGTACGTATTCGTATATGTGCATACTCATATGTTCAAGCGATGACCGTAAGAGCCTCCTGCGATTTACAACCAGATTGACTGAATTTTTGTATGTGTGCGTGTCGGCTATTTGACGCTTGCCCCACGACTATCAAATAAAAAGCCATCAACATTTGCATTGAGAAACCGTAGCGTTCGGACGTGAATATGTCGTCATCGGATGATGACTTTTTTTACTTGCAACTACAGCAGTTTTATTAAATAATAAAAAAAATTAATAAAAATTTTATTAAATAATAATAAAACCTTTACATTCCATAAATCTGGTAAACATTGATAATTTTCAATAAATTTTAATATGAATTGCTGTTCTTCTGCGCACTTATTCATTTTGAATGTCGACACAAACTAAATACAATACTGCTGTTTTGTCAATCACACCCCGCGATTGATAGTCGCTAATGAAAAAATCAGAAATTTTTGATTTTCATCAACGTGTAGCCGACAACAAATACGTGTGTCACGAAGCCACCCGACTGCACTAACACACACAAAATTCAGTCAATCTGGTTGTAAATCACAGGAGGCTCTAAGATAAACAGGATTTTTTTTATTTCACTATTCGAATAGTGCGTCCGAACTATTCGGTACCTTTATTCGAATATAATTTGATAATAATCCCACCACTACTACAAAGCAATCAAGCAGCAGCAAAATCAGCAGCGCTACTAAGCAATGCAGAGATTTACAAGCCAACCTAATAAAACCGCACTGCGTTTTTTTAGCGCACGCAAACAATCGGCGTTTTTTGCCCTAACCCAAATAAGCATGGGTTGCGAAAATGTAAAGCATGTGTGCAAACGTCGAATCTAAATGTCATGCAGAACAAAAATTGGAAATCGAGTTAGGTTTTTAAGCAGCAAATTCAATTTGGGTTGCTCCCATACAAGTTTTATGGGCATGAGACATTTTTGACAGAAAATGACTTGCGTGCGTTTATATAAGGTTGGCTTGTTAGCGAATTTTTAGGGCGAATTAATGGTGACTTATGGAAATCAATGTAATCGAGTTAGCGTTATGGTATGGTACCATTAATCGATTACATTGATTTCCATAAGGTAGGTTCGATTAGCTGTTTTATTTGGTTATGGCTTTATGGTCATAAGTCACCATTAATTCGCCCTTTTAGTACTATGAACAGTCGTGTGCTTCATGTCCAAGACATAAGTGCAGAATTACTGCGCAACTATATTTCAAACTAAACTAGTTTATAATTTATTTCATAATTTGGGAAAAATTTAAACAACGTGACATCAAATCAATCAAATCAAAATCATCAAATCTCTTCAAAGCCTTTTCTCCCGGGAGTGGGATTTGAACCCGCACTCCTACGATGGTTGAAGTTTTACAAACGCATTCAGCCACTTCATGCATTAGTTGTTTTAAACTTTATCCCAATTCCCTTCCTTACATATTTTATTCTTTTTGCACAGTACATACTTTGTATGTAATCATGTGTTAAAGATATGCTTTTTTTGTTGGCGGTTTCAATGAAACTGGTATTTTTGCTTTTATAGAACTACAATTTGTATGAATTAAGCGGGGAATGTCCTCATTGCTATTAAATGTATGAAAACATTTATTTGAAGCAATTTTTAATATATAATTTATTTATTAATTTGGGAAAAATTTAAACAACGTGACATCAGGACGGACAAAGCCTTTTCTCCTGGGAGTGGGATTTGAACCCGCACTTCTATGATGGTTGAAGTGTTACAAACGCATTCAGCCACGTCATGCCTTAGTTGTTTCATTGAAACCGCCAACAAAAAAGCATATCTTTAACACATGATTACATACAAAATATGTAGTGTGCAAAAAAAATAAAATATGCAAGGAAGGCCATTGGGATAAAGTTTACAACAACTAAGCCACGAAGTGGCTGAATGCGTTTGTAACACTTCAACCATCGTAGGAGTGCGGCTTCAAATCCCAATCCCGGGAGAAAAGGCCTTGAAGAGATTTACAAGGTAAAATCAAAACAGCTGTCGCCTTGTCCGTCCTGATGACACGTTGTTTAAATCTTTCCCAAATTATTAAATAAATTATAAACTAGTTTAGTTTGAAATATAGTTGCGCAGCAATTATGAATTTATGTCTTGGACATGAAGCACACGACTGTCCATAGTACTAAAAATTCGCTAACTAAATGTTTTCATACATTTAATAGCAATGAGGGCAGTCCCGGCTTAATTCATCAAACTAGTTTATACTACGCAAAGCAAATGTATCGATGCATGTCAAGCAGCGCGGTGCTTAGTAAATAAACGAATATTTTTACTGTTATGTTTGGTCTTACTGGTCTGTAAATAATTAATTATTAATTTGTTGTCTTCAAGACCAAGTTTGTTATTTAAAAAAAAATAAACAATTTATCTCTTTATATGAATTAATCGGGGATTGCCCGTATTGCTTTAAATGTATGAACATTTATTTCAACCAATTTTTTTATTTTATAATTTATTTAATAATTTGGGAAAAATTTAAACAACGTGACATCAGGACGGACAAGGAGACAGCTGTTTAGATTATACCTTGTAAATCTCTTCAAAGCCTTTTCTCCCGGGAGTGCGAGTCGAACCCGCACTCCTACGATAGTTGAAATGGTTACAAACGCATTCAGCTACGTCATGCCTTAGTTGTTGTAAAGTTTTTCCCAATTGCCTTCTTTCGCATATATTATCTTCAACACATCCCATACTTCGTATGTAGTTGTGTTGAAGTTATGCATGTTTGTAAGGCGGTTTCATAGAAACTTGGTATTTTGCTGTTTTTGTTCTATTTATAGAACTACAACGAATTAACCAAATGTTGTCTCTTTATATGAATTAATCGGGGATCGCCCGTATTGCTTTAAATGTATGAAAATTTATTTCAAGCAATTTTTTAATTTATAATTTATTTAATAATTTGGGAAAAATTTAAACAACGTGACATCAGGACGGACAAGGCGACAGCTGTTTCGATTATACCTTGTAAATCTCTTCAAAGCCTTTTCTCCCGGGAGTGGGAATCGAACTTTACAACAACTAAGGCATGACGTAGCTGAATGCGTTTGTAACCATTTCTCATTTAAAATACAAAACTTATATTCAAACTAATTTTTTTTTTTTTTGGATTGAAAAAATTATTTTGGATTAACAAAAGGAAATGTAAGTGAATTTGGAAAATAAGAGTGAAAATTTGACTTAACTCGCTGCATGAAGCTGGCAGGTAATTCAGCTGTGCATGTGTCTGCAAAACAATCAACCAGGAGCAACAGTACCAGCGCTCCAGGGAAAACTGGTGCACATTGAACCGTTCGGCATACATACCATTTTTGCAAATATTAAGATGGCCGGGCGGAATATAATTATGGTCTAAAGACAAGCTGCACAAAATTTTAATCGCATTGCTCGATTGCTCTTAGAACTGCCACCTTGCATTTGAAAAATTTTAAAACGACATGCATTCGATGTGCAGTTTGTATAAAATAAATGATAGCCATTAATTTGATAATCATTCATTAAGTGAAAAGACTGACAGAATTATATTAGAATATGAAAATAAGAAAAATTGTATTGGGTCTGAGATTTCGCGAAGTTATCGGCTTTCAAAAAACAAGAAAACGTAATTTTCTTAATATTACAAAATCTGTGTAAAATTGACAAAAGTTTTCTTAATAATACAAAATCTGTTTAAAATTGACAAAGGTCAAACGTACTGGAGTAGAAATTTACTTGTGCCATTGTGGAATCACCAGTTGAAGTAAAGGCCGCGGCACAATGAAATTTTTCATATAGATGCGTTTAACACAAGCTTATGCATTCCAGTAACATCGCGCAACTAGAAAAGATGTTGCGTTTATAAATATTGAAGGGCAATTGAAGTTTATTTCGCTTTGCCCTTTCACATACAAAATTTCGCGAAGCACTGTTATAAACATTGTCCCTATACCAAAGGGGATAAATAAATAAGAGCCACCAGTCTGCTACGAGAAGCGAGTAACTTCGCTGGAAATCATAAAAATTGATGTCTAATGTTTTCTGTGAGGGACATTTTTAATTGTCTCGCATTTATCCATGCCGTGTAGGCACCTTATGCAAATGTTAATTTAGTAAACAGGATTAATTAATTAATTAAATAAAGTTGGAAAAATAAACACAAATAATATGTATAGAAGACATTTATGCACATCCCGCCCAAAGAAAAACCTGGGAGTACCCTAACGAATAACATTACGCAAAGTAACGAGTGAATTCTCTTATTATATTTATCCTCTTTGCCTATACAACAAAAATACTTGCATATTTCATTTACAAAGTTTGCCAGCACGCTTAGCCAAAGCCAATGTCAAATTCTTCTTATTATGCTTTGCTTGCAATAAAATTTGCAAGTTGGCTACTTTCTCATGTCAGATGGCGCCAGTGTCGCTCAATCTACCGTTCTCCATAAAAATACGTGCAATCTACTCATAATGCATAAGATTGAGTTAAACGCATCAATATGAAAAGCTGCTTATGTGACGGGGCTTTAAATAAAAAAAAGACAGATGATGTACGCTATCTGAAACGGCAGGGATGTACTTCCAACGGTCAGAAGAGGTAAACTTTTTAAAAAACTAGTAGAAAATAAAATACCTTGCTACGAAAGGCATTACAGAAACTTTTTTTCAGCATATCAGTGCCACCCATTGTGTACAATACTTATACTGATCTACAATGGTGTACAATACTTAAACTTATCCACAATGGAGCCACCTAACGCCAGTGCAAAAGGGGATACACAAGACCAGTGCAAGTTAAAAAAAAGTGAATCCGGCCACTTAAACTGTGATGAGCAGTAAAATCCAATTGATGCGTCCAAAGCAAACTAACCTCAATTTCGACTGCAGTTGAAACTTTCATTGAAAAACCGAACATAAAAGGGAGAGGTGTAATCCATTATTTAGTTGAATTTTACAGACTTTGTGGCACTTAAATGGGTTTCGGGTTCGATGAAAAGTTTAACAGTCACACTTGGAAGTGATCGTAATACTTTTAAATGTGTTTCCAATCCTAAATATCCCTTGTAATTTCCATCTGATCTGTTGATTTGTCGTTAAGAGTCGGAAGTAAAACATATGCCCTTCTAATATATTATACATACTTGATCAGATGATCCCCCAAAAACTCTTAAAAATTGAATTCATTATGTATTATCAAAGTTCCTAATATTATTATTTACTAAAATATGACAGGGGATATACTAGCCCCGCGGCAGTCGGCCTAGTACCAGAAAATGCAGATTCGAAGCGAGCCGAATTTATATTGTGGCGAATTTTAGCATCACTACGCTGTTAGTAAATAAAGGAACAACAACCAAAACATTAAAGAACACATTTATCATCATTTATACACATACATAGAAGGCGACGAAGAGATAACATATGTAGTCATCATCCGAAGTTGTTACTCACACATACATAGCTCAATTACCATGCAGGAGATACAACAGTTCTAGAAGGCGAAACATCTAGACCTTAGTAGAAATATGTGGACGGGGCAAAAGAGAGTAAAAAGCAGCGCAAGATGAGGAATGATTAATCAGTTTGATTTAAACACGCTATTAGTTGCGAAGTGGGCTAAATAATAGGCTAATAAAGACCATTTTGCAATACAGAATGTTAGAGTTATTTATTCGACAGTTCAGCGATCGAACGTTAGCAGAAGGTTTCAAATAAGCGGTATTTCCCAAAATTCGTTGAAATTGGTGTCAGAAGAAGAATTGTTGAATAAATTCCAGAGGACAACAATGATATGGCAAAGTTAAATGATTTGAAGATCCAGCAGCTCAAAAAAGAATTGGAGAACCGTGGTTTGAATACAACCGGCAATAAATCCGAACTATAAACACGACTACGAGAGGCAATGGAATCAGAAGGAATTAACGTAGAAGTGTATGTCTTTCATCTTGATGGCGATGAGAACGAAATTGGAGGAGAAAAATGAAACACTGCAGACAATGGCGAACACAGACTTGAACATGATATTGGCTGCAATATCAGCACAAATGTTCGAAATGTTCCAAAAATATCCACCAACATGACATCGCAACTAGAATCACAGGAGACGCGTATAAAATTTCAACTGGAATCACAGCAGTCACGTATAACATATCAACTAGAATCGCAGGAGACTCGTATAACAACCAAGATGGAAACACCGAAGAACAGAAGACATATATGGCTGAGCATTTGAAAGCACAAGAAACTCGCACGTCCTCGCAATTGTCAGAACAGGAAGCAAGGGTATCAACAAAACTGGAAGCGCAGGATGGATGCAAAATTGCTCAATTTCAGGCAGAAGTCGATGATTTGAAAGGTCGTATGGAGCAGTTACAACTAAATCGCCTCGCTGTTCCGGCGAGTAATCCAAAGGTAAAAACACCATCCTTTGACGCTTCTGTTCCTTTCCAGATGTTTAAGATTCAGTTTGAGAAGACCGCAACAGTGAACAACTGGAGTGCTGAAGATAAAGTTGCTGCACTATTCGCGGCATTGAAAGGATCTGCTGCTGAAATCCTACATACTATTCCCGAGGAAGAGCGGAACAACTACGAAACATTGATGAGCACTCTAGAGAGGCGATACGGAAGCGAACACAGAAGGCAGATATACCAAATAGAGTTGAAAAACCGCTACCAAAGAGCTATTGAGACTTTGCAGGAGTTTGCTTCGGATGTTGAAAGAATATAAAAGAAAAGATGGAATACACCGAGAGGGTTAAAATTCAGAGCTTTATAAATGGAATACGGAATGTCGAAACGAAACGAGCTACATATGCGAATCCAAAACCAACATTTTCTGAAACGGTATCCCATGCACTGACTCAGGAAACAGCGTCACTTTTGAGTAAGCCCGCATACAAAGCTCATCGCGTGGAAGTGGAAAGGCCAGAATGGGTAGACACAATTTTGGGAGCATTAAAAGGAACGCAGCAGAAAAGCGATGGTGCCGTCAAATTATTTAAGTGTGGTAAGCCAGGGCACATTGCACGTTATTGCAGTACCAACCTTAAAAGTTCTAACAATGTGGGTGGCCGTAAACGCAGAGCTGCAGGAAATGGGACGACAGCTGGCTCCCGCAATTGAATGCCCCGTAATATCTATCCCGCAGATTGGAAAAAGGTCGAGCAATCTTACTGTCGGAGGAATGTGGATGGGAAGTAACGTTTACTGATTGTAGATACGGGCGCATCTCTTTCCAGTTTCGATCGGATTTAGTCAACAAGAAGATAAGACCATTGCATGTAGCAAGATTGCGTACAACCACTGGAGAAGACACCCATGTTCTAGTAGAAGTAGCATGTGAAGTCACAATTGGGAACGTCACGGTACTACACAATTTTATAATGACAGAGATTCTTGATGAAATCATAATTGGATTGGACTTCTTAATCGACCAAGGCATCAAGATCGACATACAAAGCAAGACGATGCGATATAACATGGATGTGCCACTTAATTTCGGTTACGAGAAAGGCTACGGCAGTAAACGAGTGCTGGTGGAGGAGAATCAGCAAATACCACCAAAATCGGAGACAGTAATCTGGGCAAAGGTTGATGGAGATTGTGGGACAAACAAATTGTGGGTTATCGAAGCAGCAAACAAATCAACACCGAATGTACTTGTAGGAAAAACTCTGGCTGTGACAAAACAAGATGGACGTATCCCGGCAAGAGTACTCAATGAGTTCAAGTCACACTCAAATTGACCAGAGGATTACATTGGGAAGATGCCAAGAGGCTGAAGTAGTAATCAATTGTGAACAGCTCCAGGAAAATATTTCAACTAGTAAGATTGATCTTTCAGATGACATCATGGCATGGTCGGAGAGAATAGAGGAAGACTATCAGAGTAAGGCAAAACAACTGCTTCTGAAGTACGCAAACATATTTGACCAGGATGGTTTCAAATCAGGCCGCACCAACGTTGTGAAACATCAAATTGACACTGGAGATGCGAGGCCGATCAGTCAAGCTCCTCGTAGTGTTCCACTAGCGAAGTGAAAAGTTGTGAGTCAAATCATACAAGAAATGAGCGCCAGCGGCGTCATCGAACCATCAGTTAGTCCATGGAGCTCACCGGTAGTACTTGTAAAGAAGAAGGATGGAAAAATGAGGTTTTGCAATTTGAACGACGACACGAAAAAGGATAGCTACCCATTGCCAAGAATTGACTCTCTGGACTCGCTATCTGGTACGAAATGGTTTTTCACACTGGACTTGAAAAGCGGCTACTTGAGAGTGGAGATAAGGGAGGAAGACAAGGAGAAAACAGTCTTCAGTGTTGGAAATGGTCTTTGGCAGTTTACCGTAATGCCCTTTGGACTACGTAATGCACCAGCTACTTTTGAAAGACTCATGCATCAGGTATTGAAAGGACTACATTGGAAAACATGCTTGGTGTACTTGAACGACATCATCGTATTGGGAAAGAGCTTTGGTGAACATCTTAAGCACTTTGAGGAAGTTTTCCAGAGAATAGCTGGTGCTGGTCCAAAAAAGTGTTCTCTGTTTAAAAAGGAAGTAAGTTATTTGGGTCATAAAGTAACAACAGAGGGCATCTGCACTGCGAATGAAAAGATAGAAGCTGTAAAGGATTGGCCAAGACCACAGAACCTGCATGACTTGAGAAGTTTCCTTGGGCTGTGCATATATTACCGCCGATTTGTACCAAAATTTGCCAGCGTAGCCCATAGCTTCCACGAGCTTACAAGAAAAAATAAAGCTTTTGAATGGAAGGAGCAAGAAGTGGCTTTCCAAACATTGAAAGAGTGTTTGTGCACTGCCCCAATGTTGGCTTATCCGATTCCAGGGGCAACGTTTATTCTAGATACAGATGGGAGGGGATATGCTATAGGAGGCGTTTTATCAGAATTGGTCGATGGACAGGAGAAGGTAGTTGCGTATTACAGCCGATCAATTGGAAAACCAGCGAGGTACTATTGCGTTACATGGAAAGAGCTGTTGTCATGGCAGAGTGTATTAAACATTTCCACAAGTACCTCTACGGGCAGCGATTCCGCGCCAGGACAGATCACGCAGAGTTGTAATGGATCCTGCAGTTCGGTAATCCAGAAGGCCACGTGACACGGTGGATCGAGCGCCTACAAAGCTATGCCTTTTTCATTGAGCATCGAAAAGGTAGTACCCATGGAAATGCTGACGCAATGTCACGAAGATCATATAATTTGGAATGCACACTGTTCGAAAGCTGAGGCTAAGGAAGGCATCATAGATGTCCGGCTTATGACTATAACGTGTACGGATGAATGGGACAAGGAAGAACTAAGGAAGTGTCAGCTAGAAGATACAGATCTGTCACATGTTATGAAAGGGCTCGAACGAAACGAACGACCAAATAGAGAGATATCAGCAGAGATTCCTATTGCGAAGTCATATTGGGCACAGTGGAACAGATTAAAATTGATATCCGGTTGCTTGCATCGAGTATGGGAGAGTGAGGATGGTCAGTGTAAGAGGAAACTGATAGTTGTTCCCAGGAAAAGGATTCCTGACGTTCTCAACGAGCTGCATAATTGTCCAAGTGGAGGTCATCTAGGAATCACGAAGACGCTCGAGAAAATTAAACAGAGATTCTATTGGGTTGGTTGCCGTCAGTCGGTCATTGAGTGGATTGCCAACTGCGAGGTTTGCAGCACAACAAAAGGGCCCAAAACCCGAAGTCATGTCCATATGACGCAATATAGCACAGGTGCACCATTTGAAAGGTTCGATATGGATGCCGCAGATCTATTTTCTACTAGCAACCGCGGAAACAAATATGTACTGGTGGTTATGGATTATTTCAGTGGCCAGAGGCAGGCCCGACGAGAGGGGCGGATGGGCGGGGGGGGGGGGGGGTCTCAGTCAAAGTCCAGATTATTTAAACGACTTCGATATCGGTACCCTGAATAATGAGTTTTTGCGATCTGAAGAAGTCAACGAAATAATTCGTCGAGGTCATCAAAAGTGTCCTGTTATTTTTCCACGTGATTGTCATGGCGAGGCATTTCCTACCTCGTTGTTAAACAGAATCTTGCCAAATCGAGAGAAAGTGGAGCGTGACTGGTTAGTGTGGAGTGTGAGTAGCAATGCTTTTTATTGCCTACCATGTCGTCTGTTAAGCACCAATACTTTAAATCGACCTAAAATTTGTTGTGCGGATATTCGAAATTCCAGGTATGGAAGAAGCTATACGATAAACTGCTATCACACGAAAATACTCAGGATGACATTAAATGTTATATTCAATGACGATCTTTACAAAATCAAATTCAGGCTACAATTGATACAGTTATCAATGAGCAGTTAATCACTGAAACTCAAAAGTGGAAAGAAATTTTATATAGAATTTTGGACACTATTTTATTTGTGGGTGAAAGAGGCCTAGCTTTCAAAGGCGAAAGTATATATCTTGGTGAACGAAACGATGGACATTTTTTGGGCATCTAAGATCTCATAACCCATTATGATCCGATACATAGAGATCATTTGGGGAAAGTTGGGATTTCACAACAGCAGCACAAACGTTTACAAGTTCACTATCTTTCCCCAGACATTCAGAACGATTTTATAGAAATTTGTGGAAAATATGTGAGGGAAACAATATTAGATCAAATCAAGAAAGCCAAGTATTTTGCTATTATCGTTGATGCTATGCCTGATGCTAGTCACGTTGACTACGTTCATTTTGCGCTAACTCCATTTCAATTCGAAAGCAACAAATTTTACAATTCAAGAACGGTTTTTGGCTTTCGTGAATTGTAACCAAAAAGCTGGTCAGAAAATCGCTGATCTAATTTGCCATAATCTAGGTAAACATGAAATCCCATTAAAAGATTCCCGTGCACAAGGGTACGATAACGGCGCCAATATGAAAGGAGCTTACAACAGAGCACTACGTCACATTCTCGACAAAAACTCGAATGCTGATTACTCGCCTTGTGCAACCCACAGTCTCAATTTATGTGGTGTTGATGCTGCAGAATGTTGTACGGCTGCAATTACTTCGGAGTTGCACAAAAATGTTTTACTATTTTCAGCAGCACTCCACAACGATCGGACATCCTAAAAAAAATTTTACCGAGCTCTCTTCATAGTCTTGCAGTCAAGCATACGGAGATGTTACCGGCATTCTCAAGTACATCAACAAGTTCGAAAGTATCTCGCTGTCCTCAATTTGATTCAAAATACTGACTACCATTAATGAAAGAAGCGTGGTCCTCCAAGCTAGAGTCGCCACCATAGATGTTGACGTCCGACATCTATATGACTTATTAGCTGATTTGAAGTTGATCACGAACCAATGGGAAACAATTTTAAATGAATGCAAAGCAGTTGCTATTCAATTGAACATCTCGCCAAAGTTTGCGGACATTCGAAAGAGAAAACCCAAAAGACGTTCTGAAGATAATTTAAATGAGATGATTACGGATGATTCAGAGTCTGATTTTAAAAACAATACATTCCTGGTGATCGTCGATTCGGTAATCACTGGCATTACTGAACGATTGGCAGCTATGAGAAATTTGAGCGAGACGTTTTCCTTTTTGCGGCAATTTGAGGACATGGATGAAACTACGGTTCGGGCGAGCGCAGCAAAATTTGTCGAAAAATACAAGTCGGACATTTCTCAAAGCTTAGAACGCGAAACACTTGAAACACATTTACGAAGCAAATTTTAATAAAGGTCACCATTGAAATTGCTAAATGCCATCTACATATGTTCAAAATCTCTATACGATTTTCCCCAACATTTGTGTTGCTTTACGTATCTTTTGCACTATACCTTTCAATAATCAAAAAACTTCATAGATCGTGTTCACCTCAAGAGCGAGTTTCAGGACTTGCCAAGCTTTGTGTTGAATCCGTTTTGGCAAGACAGTTAAATTTTGATATTATTATAAAAAATTTTGCAAGAAAAGCCACTCTTTGATATCCGAACCTTCTATATTGAATAATTAAAATTTATAATCATCATTAAATTTATCAGAAATGTATTAAAATGTTACCAAATAACTAGAAAAAATTATTTGAAACAATACGTGGCTGTTAAAAGATAATTTTATTTCTACGTTACAATAAAACAGTATAAATAGTAAATATTCTGTGTTAATTTTATTTTCAGCTCTTAGTCTAAAAATTATTTAGTTGATGTGGCAAAAATTTTGTTTGATGTAATCCATCAATAATGATTCATGAACGAGACGTCATTAATTCAAATTAATCAAATGTATTAGTGGATTTTTTATAGGGAGCCCGCAAATTGTTTAGTCCCGGGCCCGGATTTTCTCTCTACGGCCCTGGCCAGAGGTATACCCAATCCAAACTCAGGAAGCGGAAACAGTAGCAGGAGTGTTTACAAACAGTAGCGGGTTTGATGGGGGGAGGGCGAAGGAGAAGAATAGAATAGTTTTATAAAACTCAAAATAACACCCAGCGATGCTTTGATTACCATTGATTGAAAAGATAATAAGAAGCGACGAGCTATCAAAAGCATCAAAGAATATTTTTGCAAGGTGCCAAAACTTCAAGAACAGGCCTGCGATGATACAAATGTAGAAAACGGAAGTACTGTTCCACTCTTAACTCATACTGATCGCCTCGCTAATACATTGTTGGTTGATAATAATAATGAGAAAACGTTGCATTCAATATCTATGAATACTGAATCGGGTTCGAATGTACCTATATCACTTTCACAAAATTCTATTGTTGAAAAATACGACATAGGTAATTTTGTGGGAAAAAACATTTATTAGATGATTATACGAAGTACAACTTCCTAAAATAGCCTTGGGTACCACCGAAGGACTATATCTTCCCTTTTTCGAGTCATAGTAAAAAAGGAAAATAGAAAACCGATACTTTAAACATCATTTTTTAACTGAATATGAGTGGCTTGTTTATTCTCAACAAAAAAGGATATTTTTGTAAATATTGTTTCTTATTTGCAAGTGATACCGGTGACTCGAAATCGAATGTTCCTCTCAATGCACTTGTCAAAGTTCCTGTGACATCGTTTGCAAAGTTGTCCGGTAAAGAAGGTGAACTAAATAACTACGCTATTAACAAATATCACTCAAAGTCAGCCCGTTTTAGTCAAGATTTCATAAATACTTATGAAAATCCAGGAAAGGAAATCACTAATTTGCTTCCTTCTCATCGCATGAAACAAGTTGAGAAAAATAGAAGATTGTTGGAGATTATTATAAAAACTATTATTCTTTGTGGGCGACAGAATTTAGCATTAAGAGGCCATAGAGATGACGGTAAACTTAACTTTTCTGAATCAGCAACAAACGAGGGTAATTTTAGGGCAATTTTGAAATTTTTACTCGCTGGAGGTCATAAAGAGCCTGAAGAACTTTTAAATTCTACACATCCAAGAGCTACTTATATAAGCAACACGACTCAAAACGATCTTATTCAATGCTGCAAAATTAAATTCAATCTATTTTGATAGAGAGGGTTAAAAAAGCTAGATTTTTTGCAATTATTTTCGATGAAACTACTGATTGTAGTCATACTGAACAACTCAGCCTTTTTTTGCGGTATTTATAAGATGGCAATATAAAGAAGTGTTGTGACTTTCATTGATGCGTACGATTCGATCAGAGAAGATGTTATAAATGGAGAAAAAAATTGACAGGTGTAGCCTTGGCACTCATAGTGATCGATATTTTTAATAATTTCGGACTATCCTTCGAAGATTGCGTTGGAATTGGAACGGATGGATGTTCTGTAATGCCATCAGAAGTTAAGGGAGCTGTGCAGGAACTTCCTAAAATATGTACCAATGTGTTTCAACCATTGTCTTAATAACTCGCTTGCGAAAACGTCGAAAGTTCTTTAAACAAAGGATTGTATTGCGTTGATGAAAAATATTATCAGTTTTCCAAATCAGTCTCCGAAACGTACCATAGTTTTCAAAAAACATCTGCAGGAATCATTAAGTGGACTATGTGAAACGCGCTGGTCTGAAAAACATGATGGTATAATGAAGAAAACATCAAAAAAATTGTTGCTTCGTTTCAAGAAATTTCTACTTGGCAAGATTCAACAACAAGTTTGAGGCCCGTTCTATGTTGAAATCTATTTGCGAGACAGAGTTCGTGATTTCAATGATTTGTTTGAGCAATGTACTTTCTGTTACACGACCACTAGGCTTAGGCCACTAAGCTTAAAAAACCATAGACTTGAAGCAGGAAGTCGTTTTTCGGGACTTCACAAAAAAATAGTCGCTTTAGCAGATGAGTTGAAGTTTGATATTGTCCTCCCACGAATTGCTGAAAAGCAAATACATCGAGCGAATTAAACTTCATCAGAGGCTGAAGAGTATTATCGAAAAGCAATTTATATACCTCTTCTTGATCATATTATTCTTGATTTACAAGGTCGATTACCTGAAGATACATTGCAAGTTTTTAATCTTAATTTGCTACTCCCATCGCGAATCATCAAAGATAATAAACTGCAAAAGAGAATTTCTCTAAAGAGCTTGTCCAAGAACTTGGTAAACGAAACGCATCTCTTATTGGAGGAAATAAAAGAAATCTATATGGAGAGTACGAAGTGTGATCAGAACGCTGGTCTGATAAGCAACACAAAAAATCAATTCCACTATCAGCTGAAAAAGTTTTAAATGATTGCAATGAATATGCGTTTCCATCAATAAATGCTCTTATCAAAATTCTGACCACGCTTCCAGCTAGCAATGCTTGTGCCGAAAGGAGTTTTCGACACTTCGCCGGTTGAAAAAGTGGTTACGGTCCACAATGTCCCAGAACAGACTCACTGGTCTTGCACTTTTAAATACCCATTTCGATATTGATCATATAATTGAAAGATATGTAAACAAGGGAAGCATAGAATTAAATTTACTGTGTGAATATGAACTAAGCAGAAGATAAAAATGATGTCAACAAATTGGATGTACTATTGTTAATTTGAATAACTAAATGAAACCAAATATGTGTATGAAATTACTAAACAATGTAAAAAAATACTAATAAATTTACCCTTAAAAAATAACGGTCTGCTATACGTTTCCCTTGTTGCTTTGTCTTGCATTTTCACGTATAAAGTATCTTGATGTGAACTTTGTTCAAAACACATCAGCTATTGGGAGAAACCATTACTGACTGAAATTTCGATCGTAGTTCCGTTTTTCTAAGTTGCAAATTTGTTCGCGGAAAAATATTTTATTTTTATTTTTTTATTAACAAAAATGTAAGTAAAACTTGCTAAGAAACGTAAAAGGCTTGATGATGACTGTTTTTTATATGTATCCAGGTCAAAAACAACATGTCGATGTCGAAGTTCTTGGACGTATTTGCCCCGCAAAAGTATCTAACACATACTTGAAAGCATCCTTATTAAGTCGAAAGTTTTTTTTTGAACCTAAATAAGAAAATAAGTCATTAAACTTTACCACTTTCAAGTTCAACTTCTTACAATTCGTCACTCATCTCAAATGGATTACACAAATCTCGCAATATTTGCCTTTCCATTCTCGCCTGGCCATTTTCGTATGCGTTGCTTTCCAACTCCACAAATAATGCCGCGGCTATTGATTCCAGTATAATAGACAGCTATAATTTGTGTCTGTTCGTTGGGTCCAGTTATATGCCAAAGCAAGCTGCCGGCGGCCATCGTGGTGTGATGGTAGCGTGCTCCGCCTACAACACCGTGTGCCCCAGGTTCACACCCCGGCCAAAGCAACATCAAAATTTTAGAAATAAGGTTTTTCAATTAGAAGAAAATTTTTCTAAGCGGGGTCGCCCCTCGGCAGTGTTTGGCAAGCGCTCCGGGTGTATTTCTGCCATGAAAAGCTCAGTGAAAACACATCTGCCTTGCAGATGCTGTTCGGATTCGGCATAAAACATGTAGGTCCCGTCCGGCCAATTTGGAGGGAAAATCAAGAGGAGCACGACGCAAATTGGAAGAGAAGCTCGGCCTTAGATCTCTTCGGAGGTTATCGCGCCTTACAATTTTTTTTTTTTTAAGCTGCCGGAGAAGAGGAAGGTGAAGCGAAGACGTAAACAATCCTTGCGTAAAGAATAAATAAATCTTCATAAAGTATTTTAGGCCAGTGCAATGAAATTAGCATCCATAAAATTCAGAAAATGTCAACTATATTCGTGCAGGAATCCGTTTTAACAAAACTTGGTGGCCACGGCAGGGAATTGGCCAAAAGTACGACAAAAACACACATACAATTATGAAAGCACTTCACTCAAAAAAATATAACATTGCGCAATATATTCTATTACTTTTTTTTTGTACAAAATGGCGTGGATAATAAAATATAAACGTTTTTCAGTGTTTTTTAAAAATTTTCTTTAATTTATTTTGTTCCAATGTTCGCACATTCCGTACAAACAGCTGATTTCGAAAAATCATTTGCTCTTCCTCTTCTCGTTACGATTCCGTCGTAATACAGAATACCCAACTTCGATTAAAGCGGAGCGTAGAACGGGAACGTAATCGAAATGCAGAATAGGGGTGAATAAAAAGGAATGGGGGGAAAGGGAACATTCTGGGAACGCTCTCTGAAGAGGATCTTCAGCAGCCAGAAGAGCGTCAAAGAGGTCGGCCAGGGTACCAGCCATAGTACCCCTGTCGCACCCAGCCAAATCAAAAACCAAACACAAGATAAAAAGGGGAGCACACCAGCCAAAGTGGCTCCCAAGAGGTACTCTGCTGAAAGCTAGGTATCTGAGGGCTCTCTTCATCCTCAAGAATATAGCCAAGAATTAGGAAAAAGGTGCTCACGAGCAGGACGACGAAGATAAGGTGTGGTGTGGTGCCAGGCAGTGGTCAAGGAGTACGAGTTCCTGGGGGCACTCGAGCGAAGGGGAAAGCGCCTGAAGTTTGGCCTGAGGGAAGCCAAAGTGAAGATTTTCCCAGCGGCACTGGCACCAGATAATAATCTGGAGGAGATTGACGAAGGCAGCAAACTCCTGGAGGAGCTCAACCTGGCGGAGCTGGGTGAGGATGGGTCGTCAATCCTCGGAAGTGCAGGCGAGTCTCAACCCAATGATCAGGGTGGCTCAAATTAACCTGCAGCACTCAAAAGTCGCCTCGGATAACCTGCTGGTCCTCCTCAGGAGGAGGACATTGATGTCTGCCTAGTGCAGGAACCATGGGTCTGTCGGTCACAGGTTATGGGCCTAAAGACCCGCAACTATAACCTCTTTTACACACATGGAGAAGGTGGACCGAGGGCTTGTATCCTCGTTAGGAATACTAATAATGCTTTCTTTTTCATTTCAGTAGTTACGACGTTGCTCTGGTCAAGGTCGAGTCAAGAAGCGGCCGAAGCATGACGCTCGCCTCGGCTTATATGGCCCACGGTCGGCCCGCTCCTGCAGAGAAGGTCGCGAAAATGATAGCACAAACAACCAAGAAGGAGACGGTCGTGATGGGTTGCGAGGCCAACGCAAGGCACGCGGTTTGGCGGAGCAGCGAGATAAACGTACGGGGTGAGTCTCTTTTTGAATTTATATTAGCTAACAACCTTTACGTATGTAACAAGGGCAGCTCTCCCACCTTTAGTTTTCCGAGTACGGCGAACTACCCGGGCTGGGAGGAAGTCCTTGATATAACACTAACATCTGACTCCCATGAGCTTATGGTAAGAAACTGGGAGGTGTCGAAAAAACTTTCCCTGTCGGATCACCGGTTGATCCTTTTCAACATAGACTGGGAAAAAGAAATAAGTCAATCGCACAGAAACCCTAAACGGACGTCCTGGAGCCTATTTGACACGAAAGTCAGTGATAGGCTCCATAGGAGTAGGACGCCTATTCAACCTACAGACAGTCTTGACGACTGAGTCCGGTCTCTGGAGAAAAGTTTTCAGGTGGCCTTTAAAGTCGCCTGTCCAATTTCGAGAAGCAAAAACACCTTCCACCCGTGGTGAGACAAAAATCTCATCGACCTGAGGTCAACGCTGAGGAGGATCTTCCACGACCGTCACTTCAGGAACGATTTCCAGGGGTACAGGACGGCTCTGAGGGAGTATAAGAAAGCCAGAACACTGAGAACACTGCGAGTCGATTGAGTCCACGAAGGACTCAGCCAGGCTGGGAAAGATTCTTGCCAAGAGTCATTCAAACAAGACATTTGTCAAGCGCGCCGATGGAACATAGGCAAGATCGGCGGCTGAGACTCTAAACATCCTTATAGATGCTCACTTCCCGGATGGATCGGGGAAGGGAGTACGCGATACAGAGACGGCACATCACGAAGTACTTGATGGCCTCATAGACAACCTTTTAGCGGAGAAGAAAATTGCCTGGGCAATAGATAGCTTCTCTCCTTATAAATCACCGGGCGTGGATGGTATTCTACCTATTATGCTGCAGAAGACTTAGAAATTTTTGGGTAAGGAACTAAAGGAGATCTTCGAGGCATGCATTCATCTCAACCACATTCCGGTCTCAAACAAGGGTAGTTTTAATCCCCAACGCCGGCAGAAGGGGGCATGAAGTAGCCAAAGACTTTCGGCCAATAAGTCTCACGTCCTTTGTTCTGAAAACGTTCGAAAGGCTACTAGATATACATATGCGGGAGCTCCTAGGCGAGGCTCCACTTTTCACGGCACAGCACGCGTCCTGAGGGGTAAATCCACAGAAACCGCGCTACATGAGGTAGTTCGAACGGTGGAAAGTCCCTTCATCACAAGCAGTTCACTCTGGCTGCGTTTGTTGATGTGGAAGGCGCGTTTAACAATATAAGAGCCGAAGCGATTGAGGCTGCCCTCGGTAGGGCAGGGGTTGAAGAACCACTACGGCTTTGGATTTCAATCCTGCTTCGCAACCGCGAAATAACAGCAGAGCTAGGCTGAGCTAGTGTTGGCAACAAGGTATGCAGAGGCATACCACAGGTTGGGGTGCTTTCACCTCTGCTTCGGTTGATCACCATAAATGAAATCCTAGGAAAACTTAACGCAGGGGGTTAAGATCGTGGCGTATGCCGACGACGTGGCGATCTTGGTCTCTGGTCCTTTCCCTTCCGTAATGAGCGAAATCATGGAAAGGGCCTTGGCTAAACTCAGCAAGTGGGTACAGGGATGTGGCCTTAAGATAAATCCCGGCAAGACGGACCTGTTTCTCTTCACGACGAAGTACAAGCCACCTGCCTTCAGACTACCATTAAACGATCCAGTTTGGATCTGTGGAAAACTAGCGCTCTAATACGCTCGCACACTACACACACACTTACTTTCAACTTTCTTTTGTAAAATTGTTTCTTTCTTCAAATAATGAAGATTTGGTTTAGTTTTTAAAGTATATTGTTTTCACTTATATTTAAGAATTCATGAGCTTAACACCGGCCTATAATAATTGAATTTCAATTATTATGTTTTTTCTAAGAGAAACTGAAAAGAAAGAAACATTTACTGGCATATTGCGATGGAACCATTTCGAAAACCGCCAACGTAATCATCGTCAGGCAATTTTGTAATGTTATCAAAGTTTGCACCGAGATTCGAACCGTGAATCACACGGTGAAACTGTAGTTGCCTTAACCACTAGCTAACTGTGTGATTCATGGTTCGAATCTCGGTGAAACCTTTGATAGCATTACAAAATTGCCTGATGATGCTTTCGTTGGCGGTTTTCGAAATGGTTCCATCGCAATATGCCAGTAAATGTTTCTTTCTTTTCAGTTTCTTTTAGAAAAAACAAATTAATTGAAATTCAATTATTATAAGCCAGTGTTAAGCTGATGAATTCTTAAATAAAAATATAAACTGAACACACCATTAAACAAACAAACGAATATTGTTTTCTTTATTTAAACCTTCTGTTCTTTTGCACTTTTAGTTCGTTACAACTTTTATTCTTATGTTTTTTATAAACTTCATTTATAACTTTCTAGTTTACTTTCTTGTACAGTGTACTTTTTAATTTTATAGCTGTCCTCCTTTTAATTAATTTTGCGTTTTTAAAATTGCGCGTGTCAATCAGGTGCCGGTCTTCTTCAGACGGAAAGCTGCCGCTCACGCAACTCTGTAGCTAGGCACCTTTTTCTTTAGGTTGCTTAGCAACGAAATTCATGATGGCGTCGAGCAACGGCAGTTTCAACCAATCAGAAATTATCTGCGTTACTCGACTCCAACATTTTTAGTGATTCCAAGTGCATCTGATGCATGGTTGCATCTTGCACTTTTCCAAAGAGGGGAGTTGCCGCTTCAATTTAATATGACACTACATCATCCCCCTTTGGAAAAGAAGATTAGTGATTAATCTTGCCACATTCTTCTTTAGGCTTTAATATGTTGTTGGAATGTTATGAATTAATGAGTTTGCTAGCATTAGGGTGTTCTAACCCGAGACTCGCTCATTCACCACAGTGCAACTTCTAAAAAGAGAATTAAAAATGAAATATACAGAAAGTTAGTATTAAAATATTTGATTTACAGAACTATTTTATTATTGTAGACTCTACGTAAGTAAATTATAGTTATTTGTTACCTTGAAAAAATTATACATAAAAATAGAGTACAAAAAATTAATTAAATTGATAGTCTGTACTTATACCTATTAACTTTATTATAGAATATTTAGATATAAATCTATTTTAAGAATCCGCCAATGAAGGCTAAATAAACTTCATTGGCGGATTCTTAAAATAGATTTATATCTAAAGATTATATAATAAAGTTAATAGGTATAAGTACAGACTATCAATTTAATTAATTTTTTGTACTCTATTTTTATGTATAATTTTTTCATTCTGATTACTTCTATCACTAATCGATATAGTTGGGCCATAAATACTTTTTACAATGTAGGGACCTTGATTTATATTTTTATGTTTATTTCTAGGTTCTGTTTCTACTAAAACTCTAATCAAATTTTTTGCCATTTTATGCGATGTTTGCATTCTAAACTTAAGCTCTTTTGTGTAATTTTCTACATTATAGATCGGATCAATTTCTTCTTTTTGCAATTCAAGATCTATAGTTGAAAAGTATTTGGCTCTGCCAAGATTGTCGAGTATGTCATCAACGCGTGCTAGTGGAAATTTGTTGGCTATAAGCTTTTTATTGACTGATCTGAAATCTACGCACATACGATACGACTTTTTGCCTGTTGGATCTTTTTTGGGTACCAAAATTAAAGGAACGTTATAATTTCAAAAACTAGGTTCGATTAAATCATTCTGTAATAGGTTTTCGACTTGTTTATTTATTTCTTCGCGTTGTGTGTATGGCAAACTGTAATTTTTAATATAGACAGGAGTTTTGTCAGTTAATCTAAGTTTTTGTTCGTAGAAATTCACCCTTATCGTGAGTTTTATTTTCACCCGAAAATATTCAGTTTTTGTTCACCCTATCGCAGAGGGTGGCGAAAAAATTTTTCGTGTTCGAAAAAGATTTCACCTTATCGGCAACTCTTTGTTCGGGCGAAATGAAAAGCGGGGAAACCCAAATTTGTTCACTTATATTTTACAGGCGAACGAGAGGAAATTTGATACTCTTATAATTATATGTTCTTTTATTATTAGAAATAAATCAATAAATAATGCACAATCGAAAGCTGAGTGGAAGAAGTGAAATTCCTGTATTGCTGTAAATTCAATTTTTTATGACAACGTATCAGTTGGCCAAGTTATCCATTGTGGACAAACCAACGGTTCCAAAATGTTGAGCACCTCACTGAAACAAGATTGGCTAAGACCCACTTCATGGTTCTTTCCGACGCCTTTTCCCTATGCGAAAAAACGAAGACTTGTACACAATTTTACAATTGGTGGAACTCCAAATTTTTGATTCAATGGTGGCAAGGAGTGGTAAGAATAACTAGCAAATATTAGAATGCCGACTTGTTTAGCCTGTAATATTGGCGAAAACTAATTGAAAAAAATTAACTTGTTATTCAAAAGTGCTGAAAATAGTAGGGTTAGAACTGTCTCTTAATTGCCTCCGAACCGCTTTCACATTTATGTATATTCTCCTCACGCTCAATCAATACCAACCTAAGTGCAATACTAAACATTGTTTTATACATTTCTTATTTCTATTTTTGTTGTATTTTAAGGAAATATATGCTTGGTTACAAAATTTACACAATTGTAAGTAAATTATTTGTTCACTGCCAATTCGAAATACAGCATCAGCTGTTTCGAAGTGAACTTTTGTTCGCCCGAAATTGCCGATAGGCGGAAAAAGTTCACCCGAACAAAAGAAGGTAAGGCGAACACTTTTCCGCGTGAACTTCGCGATAAGGGTGATATTAAGCGGCATTAAGTCGGGTTTTAATGCAAAAATATCAAAATATTTCAACTATAAATCAAGTAATTTCTCTTTAGCATAAGGCATTTGTTTTGCTAAAATTGATTTAAGCTCTTCTATGTGTTTTGAATCGACAGGTGTATCATTTATGCGATAGACATTGAAGTTTTTAATGTCTTCAGTTTGCATATTGAAACCTTTTACGTACCTTGACCTCGTCGGTGGTGTTGATAACTTTTATTATTGGGTTTTTTGTATCAACGATACATTTTGCTGTGAAAACACCGTTACATAGTTCATGAGAATCTACAAAAATTGGACTTGTCGCATTTTTCAAACTAAAACACGAAAAACTTCGCATCTTGATGGAATTACAAGAGTATTTGTTGAAATGCTATGCAAAATTGAAATATTTATCTTTTCTGTCCCTTGTCCGAATGGAATTGTGTCATGAGCACAATTGATTATGCATTTGCTCGTTTTTAGAAAGTTTTTCCATATTATACCGTCCGAAGGAATATTAAAGTTTTCATTGACAATGTGAAGAGTCAGAGGAAAAAATGTATTTGACGCGATTATACTTGTATTAACTGTTCCTAGTGTTGTTACCGTGTCTGTTGTTACGCCTGTTATATTTATTACGTTACTATAGTCTACTTCTACATCGTTTGTCAAACTGGAAATTTTTATTAGTGAAATGTCTGCCTGTGAATCTACTAGAAAAGAACATATTTTATGAGAATTGCTACAAGCGACTTCGACGAAATCGAAAAATTTTAAATTTAGACAATATATTGACTGAGAAGTATTTAGTCGAATTGCTCCTGCTCCCTCAAAGTTCGCGCCTGAGGGGCTTCGGCATTTAAAGAACGAACATTGGCTGAATTTCTAGAATTTGAACCCTGATTATTGGAATTTCTGTTATTTACGGACCGATTATTATTTTTATTGTTGGAATTGCTATTGCCTCTATTGTAATTGCGATTATTGACTCTTTTATAATTGTTATTTCGGAAATTTGTATTATTGTTATGCCTATTTGCGTAATTGTTAAATCGAAAATTACTATTGTTATATCTGAAATTACTGTTGCCTCTGGAATTTCCACGGAAGTTACTATATCTTATCGGACGTGACCGAAACGCTAACACTTGTCGCTCTTTAACTTCCTGTTCTCGCTCTATAATAATTTTCGCTACAACGTCCTTTGAATCTTTGAAGGTTGTTGACGCAAGGATTGATTTCACCATATCTGACCTACTATTTAATCTACAAACGCTAATGGTTTGCTCAACCGCCATCTAATGGGCTTTTGCCTCCTTCAATGATTAGACAGCGCTCTAACGAGTCAGAAAGCTCTTCTAACCGCTTGGAAAATTCTGAAAAATTGTTATTGGTTACTCTTAAGGCTGCAATTTTTCCCGGGACAACTTTCGAGTTGTCTGGCCTAATTTTACTACATAGCGCATCTTTAATTTGGCTGACTGATTCTATATGCGTTGGTAGGGCTTCGCGAGCTTTGCCTTCGAGCTTGGATTTTAAAAATGCAATGAAAGTAGGAGTTAAAGTTTCGTCAGAGAATACTTCCATTAATTCAACTTTATTTATAAATGAGCCAAGTGCTAACGAGTCTCCACTGTAGTTTTCTCGCATAATCGAGGCACACGTACTAATAACTGATTTTTTCTCCTCGATTGTGGCCATGGTTGTAACGTTAAGAATCGGAGTTAGAATAGAAAAACTAGAATTTGAAATTACAGGTTGATCAGCAAATCCTAAAAAGTATGTACTCAGGGATAATTTATTATGTTCACTTGTTAAGGTCTCAGTTGAAGATGCAACTGAAGCTGAATTGGAATCTGAATTATTGGAATCTAAATCTTGCTCTGAGTTTTTCGAATCTAAATCTTTCTCTGAATTTTTGGAATTTGAACTTGGATGTGAATTTTTAGAAACTACCTTCCCGTTTCTTAGGTCCATACGTGTTGAAACGAACAGACGAAGTATTAAAATTTTATTGGAGCAAGATATGTGGAAATTATTTTTGCAGATTGAATAGAAATTGAATTTAAAGGAAATTGAATTTGAACGAGAATTATTCGAAAATGGATTGTGCTTGATTAGAAAAGTTATGCAGAATTGAAAGACAAGTGGGATTTGAGAGAGTAAAACTGAAATAATTATCCGATAATTTAACGAAAATCTGAATTTTGATTATAGAACAGATTTAAGTTGAGCTCAAAAGAAAATTATGAAAGTATTTTTAAAGGAAATTTATGAAAATATTTTAAACGAAATTTGTGAAAGTATGTTATATTGACAGCTTTTAGATTTTATAATTATACAATTAGTTAGCGAATACTTATTGGAAAAAACTTTATTTAGTGAATTTTATTGAAATAAAAAAGCTAGTGATTAGTTAATGAAAAGAAAGATTCAAAAATATTTACTTTACGCTTTTGTTGTCCGGAAATCCAAACCCAATGATAGGAATTAGCTGAAAATTTTTCATGCAAAGCGGGAAGTGGGAATTGGAATTCACATGTAATTTAAAAGATGTTGAATATTGTTTGCGAATATATTTATTGAAATGTAAGAATTTTTAATTGTACAGAATGTGAGAAAAAAAATTATGAATTTGAAATGTATGGCAGAAATTATAATTTTTAATTGAATTTTTATTATCTAAATGCAAAAATTAAAGAATGACAAATAATTTTATATAAGGCCTGAAACGGACGCACCGCACCTTTTCAAACTTGTAATATAAATGTCCTCGGACGCACCGGGATTAACCCTGGAAAGTCATGCGTCGTCGTTTCGACGACGCGAGTTTTTCCCGTTATCACACTGTTCCTTTGTTTGTAGTGCCTTGTTTTTTTTTACAGCGTTAGTTGCTGTTGAGCTGTTGACGTTTGCAGTTGATTGGTTTCGTACGATCTTTGTAAGTATTTATTTTTTAAATTTGCGTAGTCGAAAAGACGAGCGATGAACTTTGTGTGAGTTATTTTTCTTGCTTATTTATCTGTTTGGTTTGTACAGTTGTAATACAAGATGAGTGGCAGAAAAATTTATACTGACGAAGAAATTGAAAAATTTCTTGCAATGTGCGACGACGAGAATGGATTAGACAATGAGTTAGACAACAGCGAACTAGAATCAGATGCAGAAATCGAACAAAACGAAGAATCAACCGACAAAGATGAAGATAACATACCTTTACATATATTGAGAGCCAAGTCAAATATAATTTATTTTATTAAATCTATTTTGCGGAGCAAAAATAATCACATGTGGTCAACAAAAAAGGGCAAATCTTATCGTTATGGTCTAAATGTAGTACGTAAAGCTCGAGGACCAACATGCCATTGCAAAAATATAACAGACCCACTGCAATGCTTCCAGATGTTCATTATACCAGAGATCCTGGAGGAAATTGTTCAATGGACAAACATTGAGATTGCTAATCAGCAGTCCATTTTATTTGTAACTACAGATGAAGCTAAAAGGAAAGCAACTTCCTCAAATGAAATTTCTGCCTTAATTGGACTCTTGGTACTAACAGCAGTCAAGAAAGATCAGCATCTGTTGGCAGATGAATTGTTTGACAGATCTTATGGTGGAATATCATATATTTCGATTATGACAAAAGCTAGGTTCAAATTTCTTATGTCGTGTCTTCGATTCGACGATAAATCTACACGCCTTCAAATAGTTGAAGACAAATTTGTTCCCATTAGAAAAATTTGGGAAATGTGCATTCAAAAGTGCCGTGAAAACTATACGCCTTACGATTGACGAGCAACTACTGGCATTCAGGGGAAAATGTAGCTTCCGGATTGACATTCCAAACAATCCAACAAAATATGGACTCAAAATGATAATGATATGTGATAGCGGTACAAACTACATGGTTGATGCTATGCCGTATTTGGGAAAAGGATCAAACAAAACCACATTTCCACTTGGTGAGTACTACGTAAAAGAGTTGACTAAAACTGTACATTGGTTCAAATAGAAACGTTACAATGGACAACTAGTTTAGTTCGATTCCTCTTGCTAAATCACTGTTATGCGTACCATATAAGCTGACAATGGTTGGAACTCTCCGTTCTAATAAACGAGAAATTCCGAGTGAAGTTAAAAATATAAAAGGTCGTAAGTGTAATACGTCAATGTTTTGCTATGATAATGAGCTGACGCTTCTATCATATAAGCCGAAGCCGAGTAAAGTAATATATTTATTATCATCCTGTAATGAGGAAGGAGCAGTAAACCCCAAATCAAACAAACCCTACATGATCGATTTTTACAACAAAACGAAAGGAGGCGTTGATAATTTTGACCTAATGTGTAGCGTCACGAGCTGTTCACGCAAAACAAACCGATGGCCAATGTGTAAATTTTTTGGCATATTGAACATGGCTTTTATAAACAGCTACATTATTTATTCACACAACGTATTTCAGACAAATAAAATAGCTCTGTCGTCCAGCTTTTATGAAAAAATTACATTCTGCCCTTGTTCAAAGTCTTTTGACAAACAGACTTGAAGTAACAGCATTGTCTACGTCGTTGTGATCAAATATTGACAATTTTATTTCTTTTGATGAAAATACTGCAGATACTAATCGCCAAAAAAAGTGTAACAAAAAAGAGAAAAATTTGCGCAATTTGTCCCCCTGCTAAGCGACGGATGACGAAATCATGTTGTGTAAAATGTAAGAAAAGTCTTTGTCGGGAGCATAAAATTGAGCTTTGTGCCTCTTGTACAAAATGAGAAGTTTCATTCCTGAAAGTATTTTATTTTTTCAGTTAATAGTATTATATTTATGACAAAATACCGTTCAGTGAATAATATGTTATTAAATTGTTTAGTTTTTTTTATGTTTCTAAGTTTGTATTTTGTACAAAAGCCAAATGAATCAGAGCTGTGAAAATTGTATTTATAATAAAACAATTGAATCATTATAATAAAAAGATTTAATAAAAACTGTTTGATATTGTTTTATTTAGAATATATAAATAAGGTAATGTGAATATATTGATTTTCGTAGGTTTTGATAGGTAGGATAATATAATAAGGACTTTGATTAATGCCGTCGTCGAATCGACCCTGTCCCGCAGTGCCTACCTGTAACCTTACGCAAACATTTTTTTTTTTAATATAATGCAATTTTTTTTTTATATATATATATAAGTAATTTTTTTTTTTAAGTTTAAAAATGAATATAATAATATGAAATGTATTTACATTTTAGTAAGTAATGTAGTGGATGTCGAAAATTGAAAAAAAGTTAATATGAAAGTATGAAAATTATGTATTATAAAAATATAAATGATAGTTATTTTCGCACACTGTGCGCCATACCGAGTACCGCTTACTGTACCGTTGCTTGTTGCTCTGCTGCTGCGCTTGAAGTTCTGCTGCTGCTTGATGGTGTCACCCTTTTCCGCAAAGTTAAGCTTGCTCCGTTATGGTGGTTGCGTGGCTAGTGCCGTTGTCAATGTGGCGTGGCTAGTACCGTTTTTTGTTTTTGTTTTTTTTTTCACTAAGAAATTTGTACAGTTTATTCAAAAGGTTTGGTTTTTCGTTTTTCGAATTATATTATTTCTGCTTCTGTTTAGTGTTTGTTTTATTATTAATTCCGAATTTTCTCTTATTATTTCCGTTTTTATTAACTCTTTGTGTTATACGTAGTATATGTATTTTCTTTAAAGGTGTCTAAGCTTTGGGCAATTGAGGGCGAGCAGTTTAATAAGAGTTATAAATGAGTAATTTTATGTGCTTGTAAGCGTATGAGTCGTGGCACAGTGGCTGACGTACCCGACCAAACGCCCGGGGTTGCGGGTTCAACTCCCACCAAGCATTCCTTTTTTTTAAATTTATAAATTATTATTATTAATGGACTGTATTGAGTTTATGGGGGTTTTGATTTAATGTATTCCATTTATTGAGTTGGGTAGTTTTAGTGTTATTGGTGTATTTAAGTCATGGGAGGATGCATAGCATCAGTACACCTTTATTTATTTATTTGTGTTTATTTTAAGGGATTAAGTTGGGTAGTTTTAGTGTTATTGGTGTGTTTAAGTCATGGGAGGATGCATAGCATCAGTACACCTTTTATTTATTTAATTTGGGGGTGAGCACTAGGGGCTCCGAGGCTTCGCTCTACTGAGCCACCTCATCCTCTATTTGAAGAACCCTTTAAAATGTGATATGGAGGCGAGCACGGGACGGCTCTGGGGTATTGGCACCCCATTTTCTACAAGAAAAACCTCTATTTATTTAATTTGGGGCGAGCGTTGGGCACTCTGAGGTTTCGCTCTAATGAGCCACCTCATCTTCTATTTGAAGAACCCCTTCAAAGTGTGATATGGAGGCGAGCACTGGGCTCTGATGTATTAGCACACCATCCGAAGAACCTCCCTTTTAATTAAAAAACTCAAACTATGTCTTTAGAATATTTCACTAACCAGTTGAGAATTACAAGCACACTCAATGGCTACTGAAACAAACGAACGAAAAATGTTCATAGTTTAAGTCGCTTAAACAAAAGGTCTTTCAATTAAATTTTTTCTCACTAGCCACTGCCATAAGCCACAACTACTGCCATATTTGCGCTGATTTCTTTAAAATTTAAGCTTTTTATTGTTTTTTTTTTTTTTGTGCACCCACGCCTGTTGGGAGGCTTGCCTCCTTTCGGCCACACATCGTTTTTACAGGGCTTCGTCCCACGGTCGCCATTTAAAAGATCTATTTTGGATCTGTGGAAAACTAGAGCTCTAATGCGCTCGCACACTACACACGCACTTACTTGCAACTTTCTTTTGTAAAATTTTCTTCCTTCAAATAATGCAGATTTGGTTAAGTTTTTAAAGTATATTGTTTTCTTTATTTAAACCTTCTGTTCTTTTGCACTTTTAGTTCTTAACAACTTTTATTCTTATGTTAAAACCATGGTATAAATATTACCAGGTAAAACCATTTACTCTTTTTGGCAGCCATAATGCTTTTTTGATTTTTAAAAAATTTTAAAATCACTCTCTTAAACTTTGTGGAAATGCCAAACCAAAGTAAACACAAAAAAAATGTTGGTTTGACATTTTAATTTTTTTTTTAATGCCAAAAAAATAAAATGCTTATGAAATAAGTAAAGAAATATTTCGAAAAGTTTTGAATTCGGGTTTTATGTATATGGCAAAAAAAATTAGTTACCAATATAATGGATGCCTCAACACGTGCTATTTTTGCAAAGGGACAAAAGAAAAGGCCTTACTTCTTAACCTCTTCTAATTAAGAAACGAATGTTGCAGACCCCTATTGATATTTCATTCATCCTTCTTCACTTGGTTGATGCGTTTTCAACCCTTAAATATGCTGAAACTTCACTTTATAAGAGGTCAGCAGTCTCAAGTGTCTTCGCTACTGCGGAAAAAAATGATCTTGGAGATATTCTTTCGTTTGTTTTGGTCTTCTTCCTCGCAGTTGGAACATACACATCAATCGTTTAGGAGATGCTGGTCGTTGCGTAACAAGCGACTCCAGCTAACCCTGTTTCGAGATAACTGACGCAAACAGAGGGTACCAAGTGGAGATCTTCCCATAACTTGCCCACGCCAGCAAAAACGCTGTAGCTCTTCGCAGCTTAGCTAAACATAATCGTCCAGTTGGAGTATGATAGTTCGTGGAGGCTGAATTTACCGGCTGAACGGTCAAAGTCTGCCACTATGGTGTAGAGCTAGTGTGTTGGCCTATCCATCAAAAGTATTTAAGACAATTTGTATAAATGGTATTGATTGTCCCTCGTCATTACCTTGGTACCAAAAGTATGTCCGAATTAGCAGATAAATTTTTGTGTCGGCACAAAACATGTATTTAGGTGAGCCAGTTCGTAGAAAACACGATAAGTAGTCTTCCAATTGGATGGAAAGCTAGACCTTAATCTCCTCAGATATATATTACACCAAATTGTTATTATTAGTTGATACGTATCTCTTCCGTACACCTTAGCGGTAAGTCGGATTTTTCTTCTCGTCGCGCAGATGTAGATAAATTTTTCAACAGTTTGCTGAGGAAAATTCCTCAGAGGAGGATCGTGGCCTGATGCTTCTTTTTGCGGGAAACCACAATACAATTCTTGAATTGAAAATTCTGGAATGTGGTTGAGACCGTTGAGATTTTTCATTTTCTGGTTATTTCCACCAATAAAAAATTCGGGTTTGGATAAAAAAACATAATATTGTAACGAATATTAGCAGCACTAAGGGATACTATCATCTCTAAGCCGATGCTAAGCAGTGACTTGAATGCACATCAATAATTCAATCATTATGTCTACACATATGTACGTACACGCAGCGGAGAAGCAACGCACAAACACATGCAGATATCTTATCTGAGATGCTCCCAAAAGTATGCAATTATAATTGTGGAAGTGTCGTCCACAAATACACGCTCATATGAGAGCTATTCACGTGCATCTGTAGTTATAGCTGAGAAACTTATAGCAGATAACCAACTAGTAGGTTCTAGGACAGAACCGCCTAGAAATGTCAACGAGGAAACCAAACACTATAAAAGGCAGCAACAGTAGAGGCGCGACAATCAGTTTCATTTAAGCAAGCTATTGGTTGTGAAGTATCAGTATTATTTTGACGTACTTTAATAAAGGCCATTTTGCATTATGAAATATTGGAGTAATTTATTCAACAGTTTAGCGATACGAACGTTAGTAGAAGGTTGCGAATAAGAGGATTTGCAGTAAATTTGTTACAATATTAATGTTAGAACGCAAAAATATATGGTAATTCTATAAAACAGCATGAAACTGGTAATACGCGTCTAAAAATTCCGAGAGAGGTGTCAAAAGACTCGCATTGACCTCGACAACAATAATCCGAATGCGGAAAATAAAAATTTTAGATCATTCAAAAGATATTAACGAAAAACCGAAAAATGACCTCGTAGTGCTCCGAAACCGAGGGTGGGATCCATAGTATTTTTGCGCAGAACACCTTTCCGCATTGGCGGCCTGTCGACGCGATTATAAAAAATTACCTTGGGTGGGTCCAACACCGGTTTGGAGGCGAAACTATATCCGCGGAAAACACTTATGTTCACAATTTTTTTTGTGGGTACCACAAAATCAACAAAATTACAACAACCACATGAAAATTTTCAAAATTTCTTTTGCAAATATTTCTGGATGGACCCAAAATTGTTTACCTCCGCTTTCGGGTTCGCGATACTGAATCCAAAACGCATCTTTTGATACCCCTCTTGAATTTTTGGGCGCGTATTAAGAGTGTCATGCTGTCGTATAGAATTACCAAATATATTACAGTTTGTTATGAAAACAACTTTAAAATAAAAGAAATAATAATGTGTAATATTTATACCATGGTTAAAACTGTATTTACAAAACTTTCTTTTCTAGTTTTCTTTTTTTATAAACTTCATTTATAACTTTCTAGTTTACTTTCTTGTACAGTGTACTTTTTAATTTTAGAGCTGTCCACTTTTTTTAATTAAATTTGCGTTTTTAAAATTGCGCGTCAATCAGGTGCCGGTCTTCTTCAAACTGAAAAATGCCGCTCACGCAACTCTGTAGCTAGGCACCTTTTTTTTAGGTTGCTTAGCAACGAAATTCATGATTGCGTCGAGCAACGGCAGCTTCAACCAATCAGAAATTATCCGCGTTACTCGACTCCAACATTTTTAGCGATGCCAAGTGCATCTGATGCATGGTTGCAACTAGCACTTTTCCAAAGAGGGGAGCTGCCACCTTCAATTTAATATGACACTACACCATAAATGAAATCCTAGGAAAACTTAACGCAGGGGGGTTAAGATCGTGGCGTATGCCGACGTGGCGATCTTGCTCTCTGGTCCTTTCCCCTCCGTAATGATCGAAATCATGGAAAGGGCCTTGGCTAAACTCAGCAGGTGGGCACAGGGATGTGGCCTTAGGTTAAATCCCGACAAGACGGACCTGCTTCTCTTCACGAGGAAGTAGAAGCCACCTGCCTTCAGACTACCATTTTTAAACGGCCAGCAACTAACCCTGTCATTGAGTACCAAGTATCTGGGACTAAAAATTGACTGCAAGTTGAATTGGAAAGTATGCATCGAAGAGCGGGTACGGAAGGCCTGCATCGCCTGCAAATCAATGTTTGGTAAGAAATGGGGGCTCAAGCCAAGCATGGTGCTTTGGATGTACGAGGCGGTGCTTACCTATGAATCCATAGTCTGGTGGGAAGCTCTAAGTAAGATCTACAATCTCACCAGCCTGCAAAAAGTCCAGCGCGCTGCGTATGTTGGTGCCATAGGGGCCGGGCGCACTTGCCCCACAGCTGCTTTAGACCCCATTTTGCACCTGCTTCCGATCGACTTGCATATACTTTGTACATCGTCACAAAACCGCACTGAGACTCAGGGAGTCTGGGTGTTGGAAGGATACTCTGCAGGGGCATAGTAGTATCCTAAAGAAACTTCCGGATGGTACATGTATTACCGAGACAGATTACCTCCCTCGCAAACTGAAGTTTGAGTACGGTTGTAATACCGCCATTCCAAGCAGGAACGAGTGGAAGAGAAGCCCGGGCATAAGGGTCGACGACATCCAAATCTAAACTGACGGCTACAAGATGGAATCGGAAGTGGGGGCCGGAGTCTACTCTGAGTCCCTAGATTTGTCTGCATCATTCAGACTCCCATCGCACTGCAGCGTGTTTCAAGCAGAAATCCTCGCGATTTGGCAAGCCTGCAAATCACTGGAGGACTTACACGTAGCTGGTAAAGTTTGCATCCTGTCGGATACCCAAGCAGCGATAAAAGCGCTTTCCTCGCCACACATTAACTGAAAATTAGTGTGGGCTTGTAAGCGACTCATATCCCAATTAACCACTAATCTAGAACCATGCGTTATCTGGGTCCCGGGTCATAGGGGGATAGAGGGTAACGAGAAGGCCGTCGAGCTGGCACGCAGGTGCTCATCGGAGATGAGCGAGGAAACAACCAGTGTCGAAGTAGGTATACCCTTCACAGTAGCCAAGGGGAATATCCAAAGCATCTACTTGAAGAAAGCACAAACAAAGTGGAATAACATCACCACCTGTGCAATATTAAAATCCATTTGGCCAAAGGAAAGGGGACGAGAAGTCTTCTGTACAAATCCAGGGCCAACACACGGAAACTGATAGCAGTCTGCACCGGTCATTGGGCAGTAGGTACGCATGCGGAAAAGATGGGCATTCCGTATAACGACTACGGCAGAAGCTGCAAATATCCAAATGCCAGGGAGACAGTAGAACACTTTATGTGTAAATGCTGGGCTCTAGCTAAAGCCCGACTAAGGTTCCTTGGAACCCCGTTTCTAGAAGACCTCAGAGGTTTATCTGTGATAGCAATCCCGAATATTCTTAATTTTATCAACAACTCTGGCTGGTTGTAGTACATTGGGATCAGAGTCGCAACCATTTCACCTATCTACCTACCAGCTGATTTAAAGTTTGGGATAAATGCCGATGCGGAGAGAAATGGCAAGAAATTCACTGGTGTCTTAGAGGAAGAGATGAGGAAAATACACGATCTTGTAAGGCAACGAACTAAGATTATGAGTGACAAGATGAAAGCCAGATATGATAAACCAATTAATTCGGAAGGTTTTCGGGAAGGAGATTTGGTGCTGTTATCCAACCCACACCGAAAAAAAGGTTTTTCCCCGAAATTGTGTAATTGGGAAGGCCCACACAAAGTTGTAAAACGGATCAATGATGTAGTTTACCGCATACAAATCATTGGCAAACCACGAAACAAAATGAAAGTGGTTCATTTGAAAAAACTGGCAGCGTTTAGATCCGAAAATTTGTCTGATCGGGACGATCCGACTTAGATGGAGGGCAGTGTGGGAATTTTAGCATCACTAAGCTGTTAGTAAATAAAGGCACAACAACAAAAACATTAAAGCAAGCTACACTTGCTAACACATCAATCATCATTTATACACATGCATAGAAGGCGACGAAGAGATAACTCACTCACACACATGTCAGCCGAAGTTGTTACTCACACATACGCACGCATATAGCACCATTACCAAGCAGGAGATACAACAGTTCTAGAAGGCGAAACGTCTAGACCTTAGAAGAAATATGCGGGCGAGGCAACAGAGAGTGTAAAAGCAGCGCAGGCTGAGGAATGATTAATCAGTTTGATTTAAACACGCTATTAGTTGCGAAGTGAAGTATAATTGTACTACCCCCATAATAGGCTAATAAAGACCATTTTGCAATACAGAATATTGGAGTTATTTATTCGACAGTTCAGCCATCGACCGTTAGCAGAATGTCTCAAATAAGCGGAATTTCCCAAAATTCGTCACAATATATTCTTAATTACAATCTAATCTAATCTAATATCTAATCTAATATCTTATATATAATATAAATGGGAAAGTTTGGATGTGAAGATGTTTGGATGTTTGGATGTTTGTCCAGACGTTTGTCTTTGTGACTCAATCACGCAAGAACGGCTGGACCGATTTGGATGAAATTTTGCACACATATAGCCAATAGTCTAGAAGGATCTACTAGCTATATATTTTTGAAAAGGGGCGTGGTCGCCGCCCCCTAGGAACAGTTATAATTTAATTATTATATTTTTTCGTCTTTGAGACTGAATCACGCCAGAATGGCTACACGGATTTTGATGAAATATGGGACACAGACAGTAATCTACTAGCGAAATTTTTTTCGCACATGGAAAGAGGGGTGGGGGTCCCACGACCTCTTCGAGCAATTACTTTTTAATAATTTTTACACATTATAACTTTACGTATACTGGCATTCACCAATATCACAGACTCAAGGGGTCAAATAAGTCGAGGGCTTACAAAGTAAGCGGTGACACCCTCCGCCCCTTCCCCCCTTTATCACCCACTCTGGTGTAAAATCTATAAATTGTTATAACTCAATATAAATTTTCTCCTAAATCAATAGTTTTTGGTATCTGGCACATACAGATCGAGATCTAGACAATTTTGGAGGAACGATCAGTGGTCCTCTCCTTTACCCCCGCCATCCGCCCTCCTTCAATTGTTTTTATTAGCACGCTTTTATTAACTTTACCTGTACGTTTCTATGTAACTTTTCACTCGCTCCTGCGCCTGCTGCCTTATTAACATGTTTTATAATTAGCTTCACCTCATATGGAGACCCTTCCGGGATCATTTCTGGATGGTTTTCGGGATCGGTCCGGGATCCCGCCGGGGTAATTTCGGGATTTTTTCGCGACTAATACGGGATCATTTGGGAACCCTTTCGGCATGGTTTTCGGTATCCGTCCGGGATGCCATCAGGGTAATATCGGGACTATTAGGGGATCATTTGGGGAGCTTTCCGGCATCATTTCTGGATAATTTTCAGGATCCGTCCGGGATGGCGACGAGGTCATTTCGGGACTATTTCGGGATCATTTGGGATACCTACCGGCATCATTTATGGATGGTTTTTGGGAGTCGCCCGGGATCCCGTCGAGGTCATTTCAGGACTTTTTCTCGACTAATACGGGATCATTTGCGGACCCTTTCGGCATCATTTCTGGATAGTTGTCGGGATCCGTTCGGGATCCCGCCACGGTCATTTCGGGACTATTAGGGGATCATTTGAGGAACTTTCCGGCATCATTTCTGGATAGTTTTCGGAATCCATTCGGGATCCCGTCACGGTCATTTCGGGACTATTTCGGGATCATTTTGGGACCTTCCAAGATCATTTCTGGATGGATTTCGGGATCTGTCCGGGACGCCGTCAGGGTCATTTTGGGACTATTAGGTGATCATTTGAGGACCTTTCCGGCATCACTTCGGGATAGTTTTCGGTATCCGTTCAGGATCCCGTCGGAATAATTGCGGGACTTTTTCGGGATCATTTGGGGTCCCTTCCGGCATCATTTCTGGATGGTTTTTGGGATTCATCCGGCATCCCGTCGGGGTCATTTCGGGACTTTTTCTCGACTAATACGGGATCATTTGCGGGCCCTTTCGGCATCATTTCTAGATAGTTGTCGGGATCCGTTCGGGATCCCGTCAGTGTCTTTTCGGAACTATTAGGAGATCATTTGAGGACCTTTCCGACATCATTTCTGGATAGTTTTCGGGATCCTTTCGGGGTCCCGTCAGAGTCATTTCGGGACTTTTTCGGTATCATTTAAGGATGGCTTTCAGGCTTTTTATTTGATAGTCGTGGGGCAAGCGTCAAATAGCCGACACGCACACATACAAAAATTCAGTCAATCTGGTTGTAAATCGCAGGAGGCTCTTACGGTCATCGCTTGAACATATGAGTATGCACATATACGAATACGTACATATATTTATGTCTGTATATATGGGGTATTCCATCCCATTTCGACCAATTTTGAACCCGACCCTTTTAGAATTGGCTGAAAGTTTTTCTTCTTTTTCTAGCTTACGAAAAACGTTTTTCAGAAGTTTTTCAAATTTTTTCATCCAACTCAAGAAAAGTTATGAATTTAAAAAAAAACATCGTTTTTGTTTTCAAAATGCTATAACTTTTTATAAAATTGACCGTTTGGGATCTTTTTTTTTTTTTTAATTTGTTTTTAAATGTACTTTTCGGAAAAAATTCAAACAAATTTTTAAAGTTTTTTTTGTAATTTTTCAGTTTTTCGAATTTCCAAAATATTTAAAACTTATTTTGAGTTGGAAAATAGTGTTTTTTTCAAAATGCTATAACTTTTTCAAAAATTGACCGTTTGGGATCATTTTTTTTTTTAATGTTTTTAAATGTACTTTTCGGAAAAATAACAAAAAAATTTTCAAGTTTTTTTTTCAATTAAATAAAAAAAAACAAAAATTCTCGGCCCACTCCGGGATTAGTGGGGATGATTGCAGAGTTGATTGAAGTTTTTTATGAGAAAAAAAAGGGCGAAATTCGAAAAATCTCGAAAGACTGAAAAATTACAAAAAAAAAACTTTACAATTTTTTTTGTATTTTTTCCGAAATGTACATTGAAAAACCAATTAAAAAAAAAAAAGATCCCAAACGGTCAATTTTTGAAAAAGTTATAGCATTTTGAAAACAAAAACGGTGGTTTTTTAAAAATTCATAACTTTTTTTAAGTTGGATGAAAAAATTTGAAAAACTTCTGAAAAACGTCTTTCGTAAGCTAGAAAAAGGAGAAAAACTTTCAGCCAATTCTAAAAGGGTCGGGTTCAAAATTGGTCGAAATGGGATGGAATACCACATATATACAGACATAAATATATGTACGTATTCGTATATGTGCATACTCATATGTTCAAGCGATGACCGTAAGAGCCTCCTGCGATTTACAACCAGATTGACTGAATTTTTGTATGTGTGCGTGTCGGCTATTTGACGCTTGCCCCACGACTATCAAATAAAAAGCCATCAATCAACATTTGCATTGAGAAACCGTAGCGTTCGGACGTGAATATGTCGTCATCGGATGATGACTTTTTTTACTTGCAACTACAGCAGTTTTATTAAATAATAAAAAAATTAATACAAATTTTATTAAATAATAATAAAACCTTTACATTCCATAAATCTGGTAAACATTGATAATTTTCAATAAATTTTAATATGAATTGCTGTTCTTCTGCGCACTTATTCATTTTGAATGTCGACACAAACTAAATACAACACTGCTGTTTTGTCAATCACACCCCGCGATTGATAGTCGCTAATGAAAAAATCAGAAATTTTTGATTTTCATCAACGTGTAGCCGACAACAAATACGTGTGTCACGAAGCCACCCGACTGCACTAACACACACAAAATTCAGTCAATCTGGTTGTAAATCACAGGAGGCTCTAAGATAAACAGGATTTTTTTTTATTTCACTATTCGAATAGTGCGTCCGAACTATTCGGTACCTTTATTCGAATATAATTTGATAATAATCCCACCACTACTACAAAGCAATCAAGCAGCAGCAAAATCAGCAGCGCTACTAAGCAATGCAGAGATTTACAAGCCAACCTAATAAAACCGCACTGCGTTTTTTTAGCGCACGCAAACAATCGGCGTTTTTTGCCCTAACCCAAATAAGCATGGGTTGCGAAAATGTAAAGCATGTGTGCAAACGTCGAATCTAAATGTCATGCAGAACAAAAATTGGAAATCGAGTTAGGTTTTTAAGCAGCAAATTCAATTTGGGTTGCTCCCATACAAGTTTTATGGGCATGAGACATTTTTGACAGAAAATGACTTGCGTGCGTTTATATAAGGTTGGCTTGTTAGCGAATTTTTAGGGCGAATTAATGGTGACTTATGGAAATCAATGTAATCGAGTTAGCGTTATGGTATGGTACCATTAATCGATTACATTGATTTCCATAAGGTAGGTTCGATCAGCTGTTTTATTTGGTTATGGCTTTATGGTCATAAGTCACCATTAATTCGCCCTTTTAGTACTATGAACAGTCGTGTGCTTCATGTCCAAGACATAAGTGCAGAATTACTGCGCAACTATATTTCAAACTAAACTAGTTTATAATTTATTTCATAATTTGGGAAAAATTTAAACAACGTGACATCAAATCAATCAAATCAAAATCATCAAATCTCTTATCTCTTCAAAGCCTTTTCTCCCGGGAGTGGGATTTGAACCCGCACTCCTACGATGGTTGAAGTTTTACAAACGCATTCAGCCACTTCATGCATTAGTTGTTTTAAACTTTATCCCAATTCCCTTCCTTACATATTTTATTCTTTTTGCACAGTACATACTTTGTATGTAATCATGTGTTAAAGATATGCTTTTTTTGTTGGCGGTTTCAATGAAACTGGTATTTTTGCTTTTATAGAACTACAATTTGTATGAATTAAGCGGGGAATGTCCTCATTGCTATTAAATGTATGAAAACATTTATTTGAAGCAATTTTTAATATATAATTTATTTATTAATTTGGGAAAAATTTAAACAACGTGACATCAGGACGGACAAAGCCTTTTCTCCTGGGAGTGGGATTTGAACCCGCACTTCTATGATGGTTGAAGTGTTACAAACGCATTCAGCCACGTCATGCCTTAGTTGTTTCATTGAAACCGCCAACAAAAAAGCATATCTTTAACACATGATTACATACAAAATATGTAGTGTGCAAAAAAAATAAAATATGCAAGGAAGGCCATTGGGATAAAGTTTACAACAACTAAGCCACGAAGTGGCTGAATGCGTTTGTAACACTTCAACCATCGTAGGAGTGCGGCTTCAAATCCCAATCCCGGAAGAAAAGGCCTTGAAGAGATTTACAAGGTAAAATCGAAACAGCTGTCGCCTTGTCCGTCCTGATGACACGTTGTTTAAATCTTTCCCAAATTATTAAATAAATTATAAACTAGTTTAGTTTGAAATATAGTTGCGCAGCAATTATGAATTTATGTCTTGGACATGAAGCACACGACTGTCCATAGTACTAAAAATTCGCTAACTAAATGTTTTCATACATTTAATAGCAATGAGGGCAGTCCCGGCTTAATTCATCAAACTAGTTTATACTACGCAAAGCAAATGTATCGATGCATGTCAAGCAGCGCGGTGCTTAGTAAATAAACGAATATTTTTACTGTTATGTTTGGTCTTACTGGTCTGTAAATAATTAATTATTAATTTGTTGTCTTCAAGACCAAGTTTGTTATTTAAAAAAAAATAAACAATTTATCTCTTTATATGAATTAATCGGGGATTGCCCGTATTGCTTTAAATGTATGAACATTTATTTCAACCAATTTTTTAATTTTATAATTTATTTAATAATTTGGGAAAAATTTAAACAACGTGACATCAGGACGGACAAGGAGACAGCTGTTTAGATTATACCTTGTAAATCTCTTCAAAGCCTTTTCTCCCGGGAGTGGGAGTCGAACCCGCACTCCTACGATAGTTGAAATGGTTACAAACGCATTCAGCTACGTCATGCCTTAGTTGTTGTAAAGTTTTGTCCCAATTGCCTTCTTTCGCATATATTATCTTCAACACATCCCATACTTCGTATGTAGTTGTGTTGAAGTTATGCATGTTTGTAAGGCGGTTTCATAGAAACTTGGTATTTTGCTGTTTTTGTTCTATTTATAGAACTACAACGAATTAACCAAATGTTGTCTCTTTATATGAATTAATCGGGGATCGCCCGTATTGCTTTAAATGTATGAAAATTTATTTCAAGCAATTTTTTAATTTATAATTTATTTAATAATTTGGGAAAAATTTAAACAACGTGACATCAGGACGGACAAGGCGACAGCTGTTTCGATTATACCTTGTAAATCTCTTCAAAGCCTTTTCTCCCGGGAGTGGGAATCGAACTTTACAACAACTAAGGCATGACGTAGCTGAATGCGTTTGTAACCATTTCTCATTTAAAATACAAAACTTATATTCAAACTAATTTTTTTTTTTTTTGGATTGAAAAAATTATTTTGGATTAACAAAAGGAAATGTAAGTGAATTTGGAAAATAAGAGTGAAAATTTGACTTAACTCGCTGCGTGAAGCTGGCAGGTAATTCAGCTGTGCATGTGTCTGCAAAACAATCAACCAGGAGCAACAGTACCAGCGCTCCAGGGAAAACTGGTGCACATTGAACCGTTCGGCATACATACCATTTTTGCAAATATTAAGATGGCCGGGCGGAATATAATTATGGTCTAAAGACAAGCTGCACAAAATTTTAATCGCATTGCTCGATTGCTCTTAGAACTGCCACCTTGCATTTGAAAAATTTTAAAACGACATGCATTCGATGTGCAGTTTGTATAAAATAAATGATAGCCATTAATTTGATAATCATTCATTAAGTGAAAAGACTGACAGAATTATATTAGAATATGAAAATAAGAAAAATTGTATTGGGTCTGAGATTTCGCGAAGTTATCGGCTTTCAAAAAACAAGAAAACGTAATTTTCTTAATATTACAAAATCTGTGTAAAATTGACAAAAGTTTTCTTAATAATACAAAATCTGTTTAAAATTGACAAAGGTCAAAAGTACTGGAGTAGAAATTTACTTGTGCCATTGTGGAATCACCAGTTGAAGTAAAGGCCGCGACACAATGAAATTTTTCATATAGATGCGTTTAACACAAGCTTATGCATTCCAGTAACATCGCGCAACTAGAAAAGATGTTGCGTTTATAAATATTGAAGGGCAATTGAAGTTTATTTCGCATTGCCCTTTCACATACAAAATTTCGCGAAGCACTGTTATAAACATTGTCCCTATACCAAAGGGGATAAATAAATAAGAGCCACCAGTCTGCTACGAGAAGCGAGTAACTTCGCTGGAAATCATAAAAATTGATGTCTAATGTTTTCTGTGAGGGACATTTTTAATTGTCTCGCATTTATCCATGCCGTGTAGGCACCTTATGCAAATGTTAATTTAGTAAACAGGATTAATTAATTAATTAAATAAAGTTGGAAAAATAAACACAAATAATATGTATAGAAGACATTTATGCACATCCCGCCCAAAGAAAAACCTGGGAGTACCCTAACGAATAACATTACGCAAAGTAACGAGTGAATTCTCTTATTATATTTATCCTCTTTGCCTATACAACAAAAATACTTGCATATTTCATTTACAAAGTTTGCCAGCACGCTTAGCCAAAGCCAATGTCAAATTCTTCTTATTATGCTTTGCTTGCAATAAAATTTGCAAGTTGGCTACTTTCTCATGTCAGATGGCGCCAGTGTCGCTCAATCTACCGTTCTCCATAAAAATACGTGCAATCTACTCATAATGCATAAGATTGAGTTAAACGCATCAATATCAAAAGCTGCTTATGTGACGGGGCTTTAAATAAAAAAAAGACAGATGATGTACGCTATCTGAAACGGCAGGGATGTACTTCCAACGGTCAGAAGTGGTAAACTTTTTAAAAAACTAGTAGAAAATAAAATACCTTGCTACGAAAGGCATTACAGAAACTTTTTTTCAGCATATCAGTGCCACCCATTGTGTACAATACTTATACTGATCTACAATGGTGTACAATACTTAAACTTATCCACAATGGAGCCACCTAACGCCAGTGCAAAAGGGGATACACAAGACCAGTGCAAGTTAAAAAAAAGTGAATCCGGCCACTTAAACTGTGATGAGCAGTAAAATCCAATTGATGCGTCCAAAGCAAACTAACCTCAATTTCGACTGCAGTTGAAACTTTCATTGAAAAACCGAACATAAAAGGGAGAGGTGTAATCCATTATTTAGTTGAATTTTACAGACTTTGTGGCACTTAAATGGGTTTCGGGTTCGATGAAAAGTTTAACAGTCACACTTGGAAGTGATCGTAATACTTTTAAATATCCCTTGTAATTTCCATCTGATCTGTTGATTTGTCGTTAAGAGTCGGAAGTAAAACATATACCCTTCTAATATATTATACATACTTGATCAGATGATCCCCCAAAAACTCTTAAAAATTGAATTCATTATGTATTATCAAAGTTCCTAATATTATTATTTACTAAAATATGTCAGGGGATATACTAGCCGCGCGGCAGTCGGCCTAGTACCAGAAAATGCAGATTCGAAGCGAGCCGAATTTATATTGTGGCGAATTTTAGCATCACTACGCTGTTAGTAAATAAAGGAACAACAACCAAAACATTAAAGAACACATTTATCATCATTTATACACATACATAGAAGGCGACGAAGAGATAACATATGTAGTCATCATCCGAAGTTGTTACTCACACATACATAGCTCAATTACCATGCAGGAGATACAACAGTTCTAGAAGGCGAAACATCTAGACCTTAGTAGAAATATGTGGACGGGGCAAAAGAGAGTAAAAAGCAGCGCAAGATGAGGAATGATTAATCAGTTTGATTTAAACACGCTATTAGTTGCGAAGTGGGCTAAATAATAGGCTAATAAAGACCATTTTGCAATACAGAATGTTAGAGTTATTTATTCGACAGTTCAGCGATCGAACGTTAGCAGAAGGTTTCAAATAAGCGGTATTTCCCAAAATTCGTTGAAATTGGTGTCAGAAGAAGAATTGTTGAATAAATTCCAGAGGACAACAATGATATGGCAAAGTTAAATGATTTGAAGATCCAGCAGCTCAAAAAAGAATTGGAGAACCGTGGTTTGAATACAACCGGCAATAAATCCGAACTATAAACACGACTACGAGAGGCAATGGAATCAGAAGGAATTAACGTAGAAGTGTATGTCTTTCATCTTGATGGCGATGAGAACGAAATTGGAGGAGAAAAATGAAACACTGCAGACAATGGCGAACACAGACTTGAACATGATATTGGCTGCAATATCAGCACAAATGTTCGAAATGTTCCAAAAATATCCACCAACATGACATCGCAACTAGAATCACAGGAGACGCGTATAAAATTTCAACTGGAATCACAGCAGTCACGTATAACATATCAACTAGAATCGCAGGAGACTCGTATAACAACCAAGATGGAAACACCGAAGAACAGAAGACATATATGGCTGAGCATTTGAAAGCACAAGAAACTCGCACGTCCTCGCAATTGTCAGAACAGGAAGCAAGGGTATCAACAAAACTGGAAGCGCAGGATGGATGCAAAATTGCTCAATTTCAGGCAGAAGTCGATGATTTGAAAGGTCGTATGGAGCAGTTACAACTAAATCGCCTCGCTGTTCCGGCGAGTAATCCAAAGGTAAAAACACCATCCTTTGACGCTTCTGTTCCTTTCCAGATGTTTAAGATTCAGTTTGAGAAGACCGCAACAGTGAACAACTGGAGTGCTGAAGATAAAGTTGCTGCACTATTCGCGGCATTGAAAGGATCTGCTGCTGAAATCCTACATACTATTCCCGAGGAAGAGCGGAACAACTACGAAACATTGATGAGCACTCTAGAGAGGCGATACGGAAGCGAACACAGAAGGCAGATATACCAAATAGAGTTGAAAAACCGCTACCAAAGAGCTATTGAGACTTTGCAGGAGTTTGCTTCGGATGTTGAAAGAATATAAAAGAAAAGATGGAATACACTGAGAGGGTTAAAATTCAGAGCTTTATAAATGGAATACGGGATGTCGAAACGAAACGAGCTACATATGCGAATCCAAAACCAACATTTTCTGAAACGGTATCCCATGCACTGACTCAGGAAACAGCGTCACTTTTGAGTAAGCCCGCATACAAAGCTCATCGCGTGGAAGTGGAAAGGCCAGAATGGGTAGACACAATTTTGGGAGCATTAAAAGGAACGCAGCAGAAAAGCGATGGTGCCGTCAAATTATTTAAGTGTGGTAAGCCAGGGCACATTGCACGTTATTGCAGTACCAACCTTAATAGTTCTAACAATGTGGGTGGCCGTAAACGCAGAGCTGCAGGAAATGGGACGACAGCTGGCTCCCGCAATTGAATGCCCCGTAATATCTATCCCGCAGATTGGAAAAAGGTCGAGCAATCTTACTGTCGGAGGAATGTGGATGGGAAGTAACGTTTACTGATTGTAGATACGGGCGCATCTCTTTCCAGTTTCGATCGGATTTAGTCAACAAGAAGATAAGACCATTGCATGTAGCAAGATTGCGTACAACCACTGGAGAAGACACCCATGTTCTAGTAGAAGTAGCATGTGAAGTCACAATTGGGAACGTCACGGTACTACACAATTTTATAATGACAGATTCTTGATGAAATCATAATTGGATTGGACTTCTTAATCGACCAAGGCATCAAGATCGACATACAAAGCAAGACGATGCGATATAACATGGATGTGCCACTTAATTTCGGTTACGAGAAAGGCTACGGCAGTAAACGAGTGCTGGTGGAGGAGAATCAGCAAATACCACCAAAATCGGAGACAGTAATCTGGGCAAAGGTTGATGGAGATTGTGGGACAAACAAATTGTGGGTTATCGAAGCAGCAAACAAATCAACACCGAATGTACTTGTAGGAAAAACTCTGGCTGTGACAAAACAAGATGGACGTATCCCGGCAAGAGTACTCAATGAGTTCAAGTCACACTCAAATTGACCAGAGGATTACATTGGGAAGATGCCAAGAGGCTGAAGTAGTAATCAATTGTGAACAGCTCCAGGAAAATATTTCAACTAGTAAGATTGATCTTTCAGATGACATCATGGCATGGTCGGAGAGAATAGAGGAAGACTATCAGAGTAAGGCAAAACAACTGCTTCTGAAGTACGCAAACATATTTGACCAGGATGGTTTCAAATCAGGCCGCACCAACGTTGTGAAACATCAAATTGACACTGGAGATGCGAGGCCGATCCGTCAAGCTCCTCGTAGTGTTCCACTAGCGAAGTGAAAAGTTGTGAGTCAAATCATACAAGAAATGAGCGCCAGCGGCGTCATCGAACCATCAGTTAGTCCATGGAGCTCACCGGTAGTACTTGTAAAGAAGAAGGATGGAAAAATGAGGTTTTGCAATTTGAACGACGACACGAAAAAGGATAGCTACCCATTGCCAAGAATTGACTCTCTGGACTCGCTATCTGGTACGAAATGGTTTTTCACACTGGACTTGAAAAGCGGCTACTTGAGAGTGGAGATAAGGGAGGAAGACAAGGAGAAAACAGTCTTCAGTGTTGGAGATGGTCTTTGGCAGTTTACCGTAATGCCCTTTGGACTACGTAATGCACCAGCTACTTTTGAAAGACTCATGCATCAGGTATTGAAAGGACTACATTGGAAAACATGCTTGGTGTACTTGAACGACATCATCGTATTGGGAAAGAGCTTTGGTGAACATCTTAAGCACTTTGAGGAAGTTTTCCAGAGAATAGCTGGTGCTGGTCCAAAAAAGTGTTCTCTGTTTAAAAAGGAAGTAAGTTATTTGGGTCATAAAGTAACAACAGAGGGCATCTGCACTGCGAATGAAAAGATAGAAGCTGTAAAGGATTGGCCAAGACCACAGAACCTGCATGACTTGAGAAGTTTCCTTGGGCTGTGCATATATTACCGCCGATTTGTACCAAAATTTGCCAGCGTAGCCCATAGCTTCCACGAGCTTACAAGAAAAAATAAAGCTTTTGAATGGAAGGAGCAAGAAGTGGCTTTCCAAACATTGAAAGAGTGTTTGTGCACTGCCCCAATGTTGGCTTATCCGATTCCAGGGGCAACGTTTATTCTAGATACAGATGGGAGGGGATATGCTATAGGAGGCGTTTTATCAGAATTGGTCGATGGACAGGAGAAGGTAGTTGCGTATTACAGCCGATCAATTGGAAAACCAGCGAGGTACTATTGCGTTACATGGAAAGAGCTGTTGTCATGGCAGAGTGTATTAAACATTTCCACAAGTACCTCTACGGGCAGCGATTCCGCGCCAGGACAGATCACGCAGAGTTGTAATGGATCCTGCAGTTCCGTAATCCAGAAGGCCACGTGACACGGTGGATCGAGCGCCTACAAAGCTATGCCTTTTTCATTGAGCATCGAAAAGGTAGTACCCATGGAAATGCTGACGCAATGTCACGAAGATCATATAATTTGGAATGCACACTGTTCGAAAGCTGAGGCTAAGGAAGGCATCATAGATGTCCGGCTTATGACTATAACGTGTACGGATGAATGGGACAAGGAAGAACTAAGGAAGTGTCAGCTAGAAGATACAGATCTGTCACATGTTATGAAAGGGCTCGAACGAAACGAACGACCAAATAGAGAGATGTCAGCAGAGATTCCTATTGCGAAGTCATATTGGGCACAGTGGAACAGATTAAAATTGATATCCGGTTGCTTGCATCGAGTATGGGAGAGTGAGGATGGTCAGTGTAAGAGGAAACTGATAGTTGTTCCCAGGAAAAGGATTCCTGACGTTCTCAACGAGCTGCATAATTGTCCAAGTGGAGGTCATCTAGGAATCACGAAGACGCTCGAGAAAATTAAACAGAGATTCTATTGGGTTGGTTGCCGTCAGTCGGTCATTGAGTGGATTGCCAACTGCGAGGTTTGCAGCACAACAAAAGGGCCCAAAACCCGAAGTCATGTCCATATGACGCAATATAGCACAGGTGCACCATTTGAAAGGTTCGATATGGATGTCGCAGATCTATTTTCTACTAGCAACCGCGGAAACAAATATGTACTGGTGGTTATGGATTATTTCAATGGCCAGAGGCAGGCCCGACGAGAGGGGCGGATGGGCGGGGGGGGGGGGGGGGGGGGTCTCAGTCAAAGTCCAGATTATTTAAACGACTTCGATATCGGTACCCTGAATAATGAGTTTTTGCGATCTGAAGAAGTCAACGAAATAATTCGTCGAGGTCATCAAAAGTGTCCTGTTATTTTTCCACGTGATTGTCATGGCGAGGCATTTCCTACCTCGTTGTTAAACAGAATCTTGCCAAATCGAGAGAAAGTGGAGCGTGACTGGTTAGTGTGGAGTGTGAGTAGCAATGCTTTTTATTGCCTACCATGTCGTCTGTAAGCACCAATACTTTAAATCGACCTAAAATTTGTTGTGCGGATATTCGAAATTCCAGGTATGGAAGAAGCTATACGATAAACTGCTATCACACGAAAATACTCAGGATGACATTAAATGTTATATTCAATGACGATCTTTACAAAATCAAATTCAGGCTACAATTGATACAGTTATCAATGAGCAGTTAATCACTGAAACTCAAAAGTGGAAAGAAATTTTATATAGAATTTTGGACACTATTTTATTTGTGGGTGAAAGAGGCATAGCTTTCAAAGGCGAAAGTATATATCTTGGTGAACGAAACGATGGACATTTTTTGGGCATCTAAGATCTCATAACCCATTATGATCCGATACATAGAGATCATTTGGGGAAAGTTGGGATTTCACAACAGCAGCACAAACGTTTACAAGTTCACTATCTTTCCCCAGACATTCAGAACGATTTTATAGAAATTTGTGGAAAATATGTGAGGGAAACAATATTAGATCAAATCAAGAAAGCCAAGTATTTTGCTATTATCGTTGATGCTATGCCTGATGCTAGTCACGTTGACTACGTTCATTTTGCGCTAACTCCATTTCAATTCGAAAGCAACAAATTTTACAATTCAAGAACGGTTTTTGGCTTTCGTGAATTGTAACCAAAAAGCTGGTCAGAAAATCGCTGATCTAATTTGCCATAATCTAGGTAAACATGAAATCCCATTAAAAGATTCCCGTGCACAAGGGTACGATAACGGCGCCAATATGAAAGGAGCTTACAACAGAGCACTACGTCACATTCTCGACAAAAACTCGAATGCTGATTACTCGCCTTGTGCAACCCACAGTCTCAATTTATGTGGTGTTGATGCTGCAGAATGTTGTACGGCTGCAATTACTTCGGAGTTGCACAAAAATGTTTTACTATTTTCAGCAGCACTCCACAACGATCGGACATCCTAAAAAAAATTTTACCGAGCTCTCTTCATAGTCTTGCAGTCAAGCATACGGAGATGTTACCGGCATTCTCAAGTACATCAACAAGTTCGAATGTATCTCGCTGTCCTCAATTTGATTCAAAATACTGACTACCATTAATGAAAGAAGCGTGGTCCTCCAAGCTAGAGTCGCCACCATAGATGTTGACGTCCGACATCTATATGACTTATTAGCTGATTTGAAGTTGATCACGAACCAATGGGAAACAATTTTAAACGAATGCAAAGCAGTTGCTATTCAATTGAACATCTCGCCAAAGTTTGCGGACATTCGAAAGAGAAAACCCAAAAGACGTTCTGAAGATAATTTAAATGAGATGATTACGGATGATTCAGAGTCTGATTTTAAAAACAATACATTCCTGGTGATCGTCGATTCGGTAATCACTGGCATTACTGATCGATTGGCAGCTATGAGAAATTTGAGCGAGACGTTTTCCTTTTTGTGGCAATTTGAGGACATGGATGAAACTACGGTTCGGGCGAGCGCAGCAAAATTTGTCGAAAAATACAAGTCGGACATTTCTCAAAGCTTAGAACGCGAAACACTTGAAACACATTTACGAAGCAAATTTTAATAAAGGTCACCATTGAAATTGCTAAATGCCATCTACATATGTTCAAAATCTCTATACGATTTTCCCCAACATTTGTGTTGCTTTACGTATCTTTTGCACTATACCTTTCAATAATCAAAAAACTTCATAGATCGTGTTCACCTCAAGAGCGAGTTTCAGGACTTGCCAAGCTTTGTGTTGAATCCGTTTTGGCAAGACAGTTAAATTTTGATATTATTATAAAAAATTTTGCAAGAAAAGCCACTCTTTGATATCCGAACCTTCTATATTGAATAATTAAAATTTATAATCATCATTAAATTTATCAGAAATGTATTAAAATGTTACCAAATAACTAGAAAAAATTATTTGAAACAATACGTGGCTGTTAAAAGATAATTTTATTTCTACGTTACAATAAAACAGTATAAATAGTAAATATTCTGTGTTAATTTTATTTTCAGCTCTTAGTCTAAAAATTATTTAGTTGATGTGGCAAAAATTTTGTTTGATGTAATCCATCAATAATGATTCATGAACGAGACGTCATTAATTCAAATTAATCAAATGTATTAGTGGATTTTTTATAGGGAGCCCGCAAATTGTTTAGTCCCGGGCCCGGATTTTCTCTCTACGGCCCTGGCCAGAGGTATACCCAATCCAAACTCAGGAAGCGGAAACAGTAGCAGGAGTGTTTACAAACAGTAGCGGGTTTGATGGGGGGAGGGCGAAGGAGAAGAATAGAATAGTTTTATAAAACTCAAAATAACACCCAGCGATGCTTTGATCACCATTGATTGAAAAGATAATAAGAAGCGACGAGCTATCAAAAGCATCAAAGAATATTTTTGCAAGGTGCCAAAACTTCAAGAACAGGCCTGCGATGATACAAATGTAGAAAACGGAAGTACTGTTCCACTCTTAACTCATACTGATCGCCTCGCTAATACATTGTTGGTTGATAATAATAATGAGAAAACGTTGCATTCAATATCTATGAATACTGAATCGGGTTCGAATGTACCTATATCACTTTCACAAAATTCTATTGTTGAAAAATACGACATAGGTAATTTTGTGGGAAAAAACATTTATTAGATGATTATACGAAGTACAACTTCCTAAAATAGCCTTGGGTACCACCGAAGGACTATATCTTCCCTTTTTCGAGTCATAGTAAAAAAGGAAAATAGAAAACCGATACTTTAAACATCATTTTTTAACTGAATATGGCTTGTTTATTCTCAACAAAAAAGGATATTTTTGTAAATATTGTTTCTTATTTGCAAGTGATACCGGTGACTCGAAATCGAATGTTCCTCTCAATGCACTTGTCAAAGTTCCTGTGACATCGTTTGCAAAGTTGTCCGGTAAAGAAGGTGAACTAAATAACTACGCTATTAACAAATATCACTCAAAGTCAGCCCGTTTTAGTCAAGATTTCATAAATACTTATGAAAATCCAGGAAAGGAAATCACTAATTTGCTTCCTTCTCATCGCATGAAACAAGTTGAGAAAAATAGAAGATTGTTGGAGATTATTATAAAAACTATTATTCTTTGTGGGCGACAGAATTTAGCATTAAGAGGCCATAGAGATGACGGTAAACTTAACTTTTCTGAATCAGCAACAAACGAGGGTAATTTTAGGGCAATTTTGAAATTTTTACTCGCTGGAGGTCATAAAGAGCCTGAAGAACTTTTAAATTCTACACATCCAAGAGCTACTTATATAAGCAACACGACTCAAAACGATCTTATTCAATGCTGCAAAATTAAATTCAATCTATTTTGATAGAGAGGGTTAAAAAAGCTAGATTTTTTGCAATTATTTTCGATGAAACTACTGATTGTAGTCATACTGAACAACTCAGCCTTTTTTTGCGGTATTTATATGATGGCAATATAAAGAAGTGTTGTGACTTTCATTGATGCGTACGATTCGATCAGAGAAGATGTTATAAATGGAGAAAAAAATTGACAGGTGTAGCCTTGGCACTCATAGTGATCGATATTTTTAATAATTTCGGACTATCCTTCGAAGATTGCGTTGGAATTGGAACGGATGGATGTTCTGTAATGCCATCAGAAGTTAAGGGAGCTGTGCAGGAACTTCCTAAAATATGTACCAATGTGTTTCAACCATTGTCTTAATAACTCGCTTGCGAAAACGTCGAAAGTTCTTTAAACAAAGGATTGTATTGCGTTGATGAAAAATATTATCAGTTTTCCAAATTAGTCTCCGAAACGTACCATAGTTTTCAAAAAACATCTGCAGGAATCATTAAGTGGACTATGTGAAACGCGCTGGTCTGAAAAACATGATGGTATAATGAAGAAAACATCAAAAAAATTGTTGCTTCGTTTCAAGAAATTTCTACTTGGCAAGATTCAACAACAAGTTTGAGGCCCGTTCTATGTTGAAATCTATTTGCGAGACAGAGTTCGTGATTTCAATGATTTGTTTGAGCAATGTACTTTCTGTTACACGACCACTAGGCTTAGGCCACTAAGCTTAAAAAACCATAGACTTGAAGCAGGAAGTCGTTTTTCGGGACTTCACAAAAAAATAGTCGCTTTAGCAGATGAGTTGAAGTTTGATATTGTCCTCCCACGAATTGCTAAAAAGCAAATACATCGAGCGAATTAAACTTCATCAGAGGCTGAAGAGTATTATCGAAAAGCAATTTATATACCTCTTCTTGATCATATTATTCTTGATTTACAAGGTCGATTACCTGAAGATACATTGCAAGTTTTTAATCTTAATTTGCTACTCCCATCGCGAATCATCAAAGATAATAAACTGCAAAAAAGAATTTCTCTAAAGAGCTTGTCCAAGAACTTGGTAAACGAAACGCATCTCTTATTGGAGGAAATACAAGAAATCTATATGGAGAGTACGAAGTGTGATCAGAACGCTGGTCTGATAAGCAACACAAAAAATCAATTCCACTATCAGCTGAAAAAGTTTTAAATGATTGCAATGAATATGCGTTTCCATCAATAAATGCTCTTATCAAAATTCTGACCACGCTTCCAGCTAGCAATGCTTGTGCCGAAAGGAGTTTTCGACACTTCGCCGGTTGAAAAAGTGGTTACGGTCCACAATGTCCCAGAACAGACTCACTGGTCTTGCACTTTTAAATACCCATTTCGATATTGATCATATAATTGAAAGATATGTAAACAAGGGAAGCATAGAATTAAATTTACTGTGTGAATATGAACTAAGCAGAAGATAAAAATGATGTCAACAAATTGGATGTACTATTGTTAATTTGAATAACTAAATGAAACCAAATATGTGTATGAAATTACTAAACAATGTAAAAAAATACTAATAAATTTACCCTTAAAAAATAACGGTCTGCTATACGTTTCCCTTGTTGCTTTGTCTTGCATTTTCACGTATAAAGTATCTTGATGTGAACTTTGTTCAAAACACATCAGCTATTGGGAGAAACCATTACTGACTGAAATCGCCCCCCCCCTCCCCCCCCTCAAAAAACAGCCTGGATCCGCCACTGTTTACAAACAATTGGGTTGCAAGGTATGGTGTACCAATGGAGTTACATTCTGACCAACTGAGGAATTTTAAATCAGCTGTGTTTCAATAAATGTGTAAAACATTGGGCATTCGAAAATCACGGACAAACTGCATTGCATCCTCAGTCCGATGGTATGGTGGAACGATTCAATATAACCTTGGAGAAGCACTTAAAGAAAGTAGTAGACAAGTTCCATAAAGAGTGGGATACACACATATTAGTATTCTTGATGGCTTACCCATCTGCAGTGCATGAAACAACAGGCCAAACGCCCGCAAAGGTAATTTTTGGCAATGACCTTCGACTACCAGCTGATTACTCCTTCAATGTTGGTCGCCTTGTCGTGGAGAAGGGGCTTAAGTATCATCTTGGTATCTCCTCTGCGGAGGGGTCCTAACACGAGACGAACTAAGAGGAAAGCCTCATATGTGCTACAGTCAACGGCGTGTTCAGAAGAACCTGTCGCTGCAGGAGATGTGAGGATTGCCACACCAACAACGCCCATGCCAAGGTGTTGAGGTACCCGTGCCGATGGCGTGTGGTCAGCTGGTGTATATTGAAGAGCTGATCGCCAACCGTCCCCTCCGATACCAGGGCAAGGTCGGTTGTATAAGTGCCTTACCCCCGGTATGCTGGCTCTGCCGGGGGTTGACTAACCATTCCATGCATACTCGTGGGAACTGTATGTCAAAAATAAACAAAAATAATCAGCCCTATTCTGCATTTCGACTTGGATTGGAATTTTTTCGATTTGTCAATTTTGGTATTCTGTGTTCCAATCTCTTTCGATCCAACTTCGAATCGTTCGATTTTGTGTATTCTGGATTTCGATCGTAGTTCCGTTTTTCTAAGTTGCAAATTTGTTCGCGGAAAAATATTTTATTTTTATTTTTTTATTAACAAAAATGTAAGTAAAACTTGCTAAGAAACGTAAAAGGCTTGATGATGACTGTTTTTTATATGTATCCAGGTCAAAAACAACATGTCGATGTCGAAGTTCTTGGACGTATTTGCCCCGCAAAAGTATCTAACACATACTTGAAAGCATCCTTATTAAGTCGAAAGTTTTTTTTTGAACCTAAATAAGAAAATAAGTCATTAAACTTTACCACTTTTAAGTTCAACTTCTTACAATTCGTCACTCATCTCAAATGGATTACACAAATCTCGCAATATTTGCCTTTCCATTCTCGCCTGGCCATTTTCGTATGCGTTGCTTTCCAACTCCACAAATAATGCCGCGGCTATTGATTCCAGTATAATAGACAGCTATAATTTGTGTCTGTTCGTTGGGTCCAGTTATATGCCAAAGCAAGCTGCCGGCGGCCATCGTGGTGTGATGGTAGCGTGCTCCGCCTACCACACCGTGTGCCCCAGGTTCACACCCCGGGCAAAGCAACATCAAAATTTTAGAAATAAGGTTTTTCAATTAGAAGAAAATTTTTCTAAGCGGGGTCGCCCCTCGGCAGTGTTTGGCAAGCGCTCCGGGTGTATTTCTGCCATGAAAAGCTCAGTGAAAACACATCTGCCTTGCAGATGCTGTTCGGATTCGGCATAAAACATGTAGGTCCCGTCCGGCCAATTTGTAGGGAAAATCAAGAGGAGCACGACGCAAATTGGAAGAGAAGCTCGGCCTTAGATCTCTTCGGAGGTTATCGCGCCTTACAATTTTTTTTTTTAAGCTGCCGGAGAAGAGGAAGGTGAAGCGAAGACGTAAACAATCCTTGCGTAAAGAATAAATAAATCTTCATAAAGTATTTTAGGCCAGTGCAATGAAATTAGCATCCATAAAATTCAGAAAATGTCAACTATATTCGTGCAGGAATCCGTTTTAACAAAACTTGGTGGCCACGGCAGGGAATTGGCCAAAAGTACGACAAAAACACACATACAATTATGAAAGCACTTCACTCAAAAAAATATAACATTGCGCAATATATTCTATTACTTTTTTTTGTACAAAATGGCGTGGATAATAGAATATAAACGTTTTTCAGTGTTTTTTAAAAATTTTCTTTAATTTATTTTGTTCCAATGTTCGCACATTCCGTACAAACAGCTGATTTCGAAAAATCATTTGCTCTTCCTCTTCTCGTTACGATTCCGTCGTAATACAGAATACCCAACTTCGATTAAAGCGGAGCGTAGAACGGGAACGTAATCGAAATGCAGAATAGGGGTGAATAAAAAGGAATGGGGGAAAGGGAACACTCTGGGAACGCTCTCTGAAGAGGATCTTCAGCAGCCAGGAGAGCGTCAAAGAGGTCGGCCAGGGTACCAGCCATAGTACCCCGGTCGCACCCAGCCAAATCAAAAACCAAACACAAGATAAAAAGGGGAGCACACCAGCCAAAGTGGCTCCCAAGAGGTACTCTGCTAAAAGCTAGGTATCTGAGGGCTCTCTTCATCCTCAAGAATATAGCCAAGAATTAGGAAAAAGGTGCTCACGAGCAGGACGACGAAGATAAGGTGTGGTGTGGTGCCAGGCAGTGGTCAAGGAGTACGAGTTCCTGGGGGCACTCGAGCGAAGGGGAAAGCGCCTGAAGTTTGGCCTGAGGGAAGCCAAAGTGAAGATTTTCCCAGCGGCACTGGCACCAGATAATAATCTGGAGGAGATTGACGAAGGCAGCAAACTCCTGGAGGAGCTCAACCTGGCGGAGCTGGGTGAGGATGGGTCGTCAATCCTCGGAAGTGCAGGCGAGTCTCAACCCAATGATCAGGGTGGCTCAAATTAACCTGAAGCACCCAAAAGTCGCCTCGGATAACCTGCTGGTCCTCCTCAGGAGGAGGACATTGATGTCTGCCTAGTGCAGGAACCATGGGTCTGTCGGTCACAGGTTATGGGCCTAAAGACCCGCAACTATAACCTCTTTTACACACATGGAGAAGGTGGACCAAGGGCTTGTATCCTCGTTAGGAATACTAATAATGCTTTCTTTTTCATTTCAGTAGTTACGACGTTGCTCTTGTCAAGGTCGAGTCAAGAAGCGGCCGAAGCATGACGCTCGCCTCGGCTTATATGGTCCACGGTCGGCCCGCTCCTGCAGAGAAGGTCGCGAAAATGATAGCACAAACAACCAAGAAGGAGACGGTCGTGATGGGTTGCGACGCCAACGCAAGGCACGCGGTTTGGCGGAGCAGCGAGATAAACGTACGGGGTGAGTCTCTTTTTGAATTTATATTAGCTAACAACCTTTACGTATGTAACAAGGGCAGCTCTCCCACCTTTAGTTTTCCGAGTACGGCGAACTACCCGGGCTGGGAGGAAGTCCTTGATATAACACTAACATCTGACTCCCATGAGCTTATGGTAAGAAACTGGGAGGTGTCGAAAAAACTTTCCCTGTCGGATCACCGGTTGATCCTTTTCAACATAGACTGGGAAAAAGAAATAAGTCAATCGCACAGAAACCCTAAACGGACGTCCTGGAGCCTATTTGACACGAAAGTCAGTGATAGGCTCCATAGGAGTAGGACGCCTATTCAACCTACAGACAGTCTTGACGACTGAGTCCGGTCTCTGGAGAAAAGTTTTCAGGTGGCCTTTAAAGTCGCCTGTCCAATTTCGAGGAGCAAAAACACCTTCCACCCGTGGTGAGACAAAAATCTCATCGACCTGAGGTCAACGCTGAGGAGGATCTTCCACGACCGTCACTTCAGGAACGATTTCCAGGGGTACAGGACGGCTCTGAGGGAGTATAAGAAAGCCAGAACACTGCGAGTCGATTGAGTCCACGAAGGACTCAGCCAGGCTGGGAAAGATTCTTGCCAAGAGTCATTCAAACAAGACATTTGTCAAGCGCGCCGATGGAACATAGGCAAGATCGGCGGCTGAGACTCTAAACATCCTTATAGATGCTCACTTCCCGGATGGATCGGGGAAGGGAGTACGCGATACAGAGACGGCACATCACGAAGTACTTGATGGCCTCATAGACAACCTTTTAGCGGAGAAGAAAATTGCCTGGGCAATAGATAGCTTCTCTCCATATAAATCACCGGGCGTGGATGGTATTCTACCTATTATGCTGCAGAAGACTTAGAAATTTTTGGGTAAGGAACTAAAGGAGATCTTCGAGGCATGCATTCATCTCAACCACATTCCGGTCTCAAACAAGGGTAGTTTTAATCCCCAACGCCGGCAGAAGGGGGCATGAAGTAGCCAAAGACTTTCGGCCAATAAGTCTCACGTCCTTTGTTCTGAAAACGTTCGAAAGGCTACTAGATATACATATGCGGGAGCTCCTAGGCGAGGCTCCACTTTTCACGGCACAGCACGCGTCCTGAGGGGTAAATCCACAGAAACCGCGCTACATGAGGTAGTTCGAACGGTGGAAAGTCCCTTCATCACAAGCAGTTCACTCTGGCTGCGTTTGTTGATGTGGAAGGCGCGTTTAACAATATTTGAGCCGAAGCGATTGAGGCTGCCCTCGGTAGGGCAGGGGTTGAAGAACCACTACGGCTTTGGATTTCAATCCTGCTTCGCAACCGCGAAATAACAGCAGAGCTAGGCTGAGCTAGTGTTGGCAACAAGGTATGCAGAGGCATACCACAGGTTGGGGTGCTTTCACCTCTGCTTCGGTTGATCACCATAAATGAAATCCTAGGAAAACTTAACGCAGGGGGTTAAGATCGTGGCGTATGCCGACGACGTGGCGATCTTGGTCTCTGGTCCTTTCCCTTCCGTAATGAGCGAAATCCTGGAAAGGGCCTTGGCTAAACTCAGCAAGTGGGTACAGGGATGTGGCCTTAAGATAAATCCCGGCAAGACGGACCTGTTTCTCTTCACGACGAAGTACAAGCCACCTGCCTTCAGACTACCATTAAACGATCCAGTTTGGATCTGTGGAAAACTAGCGCTCTAATACGCTCGCACACTACACACACACTTACTTTCAACTTTCTTTTGTAAAATTGTTTCTTTCTTCAAATAATGAAGATTTGGTTTAGTTTTTAAAGTATATTGTTTTCACTTATATTTAAGAATTCATGAGCTTAACACCGGCCTATAATAATTGAATTTCAATTATTATGTTTTTTCTAAGAGAAACTGAAAAGAAAGAAACATTTACTGGCATATTGCGATGGAACCATTTCGAAAACCGCCAACGTAATCATCGTCAGGCAATTTTGTAATGTTATCAAAGTTTGCACCGAGATTCGAACCGTGAATCACACGGTGAAACTGTAGTTGCCTTAACCACTAGCTAACTGTGTGATTCATGGTTCGAATCTCGGTGAAACCTTTGATAGCATTACAAAATTGCCTGATGATGATTTCGTTGGCGGTTTTCGAAATGGTTCCATCGCAATATGCCAGTAAATGTTTCTTTCTTTTCAGTTTCTTTTAGAAAAAACAAATTAATTGAAATTCAATTATTATAAGCCAGTGTTAAGCTGATGAATTCTTAAATAAAAATATAAACTGAACACACCATTAAACAAACAAACGAATATTGTTTTCTTTATTTAAACCTTCTGTTCTTTTGCACTTTTAGTTCGTTACAACTTTTATTCTTATGTTTTTTATAAACTTCATTTATAACTTTCTAGTTTACTTTCTTGTACAGTGTACTTTTTAATTTTATAGCTGTCCTCCTTTTAATTAATTTTGCGTTTTTAAAATTGCGCGTGTCAATCAGGTGCCGGTCTTCTTCAGACGGAAAGCTGCCGCTCACGCAACTCTGTAGCTAGGCACCTTTTTCTTTAGGTTGCTTAGCAACGAAATTCATGATGGCGTCGAGCAACGGCAGTTTCAACCAATCAGAAATTATCTGCGTTACTCGACTCCAACATTTTTAGTGATTCCAAGTGCATCTGATGCATGGTTGCATCTTGCACTTTTCCAAAGAGGGGAGTTGCCGCTTCAATTTAATATGACACTACATCATCCCCCTTTGGAAAAGAAGATTAGTGATTAATCTTGCCACATTCTTCTTTAGGCTTTAATATGTTGTTGGAATGTTATGAATTAATGAGTTTGCTAGCATTAGGGTGTTCTAACCCGAGACTCGCTCATTCACCACAGTGCAACTTCTAAAAAGAGAATTAAAAATGAAATATACAGAAAGTTAGTATTAAAATATTTGATTTACAGAACTATTTTATTATTGTAGACTCTACGTAAGTAAATTATAGTTATTTGTTACCTTGAAAAAATTATACATAAAAATAGAGTACAAAAAATTAATTAAATTGATAGTCTGTACTTATACCTATTAACTTTATTATAGAATATTTAGATATAAATCTATTTTAAGAATCCGCCAATGAAGGCTAAATAAACTTCATTGGCGGATTCTTAAAATAGATTTATATCTAAAGATTATATAATAAAGTTAATAGGTATAAGTACAGACTATCAATTTAATTAATTTTTTGTACTCTATTTTTATGTATAATTTTTTCATTCTGATTACTTCTATCACTAATCGATATAGTTGGGCCATAAATACTTTTTACAATGTAGGGACCTTGATTTATATTTTTATGTTTATTTCTAGGTTCTGTTTCTACTAAAACTCTAATCAAATTTTTTGCCATTTTATGCGATGTTTGCATTCTAAACTTAAGCTCTTTTGTGTAATTTTCTACATTATAGATCGGATCAATTTCTTCTTTTTGCAATTCATGTGGCATTGTAGTTTTTCTTCCAAATATTAATTTAAACGGAGTAAATTTATTATCAAAAACCGAACTACTTGTAGTATTGTGTAAAAATTTCAGGGATGCACCTTAACGTTAAGCTAATCGTTTATCAAAAAATTTCCACCGTTTCCGTTGAAACACTTCGAAATATTATCGATAAAGAAATTATCAAGATAAATTGTATCTCGTTTTTAACCGAAACGAAAAGCTTTCGTTAACGCTAAAAACGTTAACGAAAACGTGATACTTTATGTTTGAATTGTGCTGGCAATGCTATAGCCATGGTGAAGCCGTAAGGTGGCAACAACGAGCGCACATACACACACAAACTCTATGTAATTTGTTTGTGTAATTCGTTGGTGGTAATGTCAAAAATACTCTGAGAAATGTTCGTACTGTCAAAATTCATGAGAAAAGTTGCAATCAGCTTGGCTAATGCTTTCACCTTTAATGACTCCGCCATCAATCAGCTTTGCCAGCATAGTTTGAAATTAATAATCAACATAAACGATTTGATTTCGTTTTGATATGGCAGAAAACGAAACGAAATCATTTCGTTAATTTGACGATCTTAACGTTAATAAACGAAACGAAATGACTTCGTTTCGTTTATTAACGTTGATTATCGTAACGAAATGATATCGTTTCGTTGGTTAAGCATGCCTGAAAAATTTTAAGTATTTTAAATATGTATCCCAATCTGAATACGTTTCGTTTAGATATGCACGCAAGTATTCGTTAAAGACTCTTCCGTCAGTATTATTTGTAGTGTTTTTAAAATTTTATTACCGCTGATTTTAAAATTCGTAATTGAGAATTTATTGAAAAATGTATCATTTTTTGGCCATTCTAAATGCTTCATTTGTGACGTTCGGCTGCTTTTTCAAGCCTCGAAAATAACTCATCTAAATTTGTTTGTCCGTTAGCATTCACAAAATTAAATAGGTTTAGTTTTTTATGTTTTAAATGCGCATAGATTTGTATATTGGAGATCTCATTATTTTTATTAAATTGTATAGTCGACTTAATTCGCGGTATCTTTTTTGAAAAATCGTATCAAAACTTTTCATAAACTTGCACTTTAGGCGTTTCGCAAAAATCATCAGTAAAATTATCGTCTTTATTTTTTAATTCCTTTGGTTTGGATTTTGATCGCGTTTGGACTGTTAAAACATGCTTTGTAGATTCTTTTATTTGGTCTATACTAATGCGTGAAAGAGCATCAGCCACAACGTTAGATTTTCCTTTTATATATTCAATCGTAAATTTATATTCTGACAGTTCTAATCGAATTCTAGAAAGTTTAGACGAAGGTTTTTTCATGTTAAAAAGATAAACTAGTGGTCTATGATCGGAGTTTACTATGAAATTTCTACCGTAAACATATGGACGAAAATGCTTTATAGCGAAATGTATTGCTAGGAGTTCAAATTCGATAATTGCTTTTTTCCGTTCTGCTTTATTAAAAGATTTTGACGCGAAACAAATTGGTAAATCGTTATGACGATGCTTTTGGCTCAATATAGCACCACAGCCACTCTTAGAAGGATCTACTATAATTATAAATTCTTTTGTGAAGTCAGGGTATTGTAGAAATTGAGGAGACATTAATGCAAGTTTTAGTTTTTTGAAAGCGTTTTCGCACGCATCCCAAACAAATTCAACTTTTTTTCGATTTAAACGATTTAAAGGCGCTGCCAGAGATGCAAAATTCGGTATAAATCGCCTGTAGTAATTTGCAAATGCGACAAATCGCCTAGCCGCATCTTTGTCTTTTGGCTTAGTATACCTTTTAATAGCGTCTATTTTCGAATCATCTGGCAGCAAACCTTTTGACGTGCATTTATGGCCTAGAAAGGTTATTTCGGAACGAAGGAAATTGCAGTTGTTTGGATTCAGCTTTAAATTAAACTTTCTACAGGTTTCGAAAACTTTTTCTAAAGTTTTAAGGTGGTGTGTCTCACTACAACCAATGACGATAACGTCTTCAATATACATAAAAGCCTGATTTGGCGAAATGCCTGAAAATGCTATTGACATCATACGAGAAAAAGAGTTTGGTGCTATATTTAACCCCAAAGGTAAAACTTTCCAAAGAAAAGCTCCTCGGTCTGTACTGAAAGAAGTTACGTCTCTAGATTTAGTGTGATGGGGTATTGGGTGAAAACCAGAAAAAAGATCTATAGTTGAAAAGTATTTGGCTCTGCCAAGATTGTCGAGTATGTCATCAACGCGTGCTAGTGGAAATTTGTTGGCTATAAGCTTTTTATTGACTGATCTGAAATCTACGCACATACGATACGACTTTTTGCCTGTTGGATCTTTTTTGGGTACCAAAATTAAAGGAACGTTATAATTTCAAAAACTAGGTTCGATTAAATCATTCTGTAAAGGTTTTCGACTTGTTTATTTATTTCTTCGCGTTGTGTGTATGGCAAACTGTAATTTTTAATATAGACAGGAGTTTTGTCAGTTAATCTAAGTTTTTGTTCGTAGAAATTCACCCTTATCGTGAGTTTTATTTTCACCCGAAAATATTCAGTTTTTGTTCACCCTATCGCAGAGGGTGGCGAAAAAATTTTTCGTGTTCGAAAAAGATTTCACCTTATCGGCAACTCTTTGTTCGGGCGAAATGAAAAGCGGGGAAACCCAAATTTGTTCACTTATATTTTACAGGCGAACGAGAGGAAATTTGATACTCTTATAATTATATGTTCTTTTATTATTAGAAATAAATCAATAAATAATGCACAATCGAAAGCTGAGTGGAAGAAGTGAAATTCCTGTATTGCTGTAAATTCAATTTTTTATGACAACGTATCAGTTGGCCAAGTTATCCATTGTGGACAAACCAACGGTTCCAAAATGTTGAGCACCTCACTGAAACAAGATTGGCTAAGACCCACTTCATGGTTCTTTCCGACGCCTTTTCCCTATGCGAAAAAACGAAGACTTGTACACAATTTTACAATTGGTGGAACTCCAAATTTTTGATTCAATGGTGGCAAGGAGTGGTAAGAATAACTAGCAAATATTAGAATGCCGACTTGTTTAGCCTGTAATATTGGCGAAAACTAATTGAAAAAAATTAACTTGTTATTCAAAAGTGCTGAAAATAGTAGGGTTAGAACTGTCTCTTAATTGCCTCCGAACCGCTTTCACATTTATGTATATTCTCCTCACGCTCAATCAATACCAACCTAAGTGCAATACTAAACATTGTTTTATACATTTCTTATTTCTATTTTTGTTGTATTTTAAGGAAATATATGCTTGGTTACAAAATTTACACAATTGTAAGTAAATTATTTGTTCACTGCCAATTCGAAATACAGCATTAGCTGTTTCGAAGTGAACTTTTGTTCGCCCGAAATTGCCGATAGGCGGAAAAAGTTCACCCGAACAAAAGAAGGTAAGGCGAACACTTTTCCGCGTGAACTTCGCGATAAGGGTGATATTAAGCGGCATTAAGTCGGGTTTTAATGCAAAAATATCAAAATATTTCAACTATAAATCAAGTAATTTCTCTTTAGCATAAGGCATTTGTTTTGCTAAAATTGATTTAAGCTCTTCTATGTGTTTTGAATCGACAGGTGTATCATTTATGCGATAGACATTGAAGTTTTTAATGTCTTCAGTTTGCATATTGAAACCTTTTACGTACCTTGACCTCGTCGGTGGTGTTGATAACTTTTATTATTGGGTTTTTTGTATCAACGATACATTTTGCTGTGAAAACACCGTTACATAGTTCATGAGAATCTACAAAAATTGGACTTGTCGCATTTTTCAAACTAAAACACGAAAAACTTCGCATCTTGATGGAATTAAAAGAGTATTTGTTGAAATGCTATACAAAATTGAAATATTTATCTTTCCTGTCCCTTGTCCGAATGGAATTGTGTCATGAGCACAATTGATTATGCATTTGCTCGTTTTTAGAAAGTTTTTCCATATTATACCGTCCGAAGGAATATTAAAGTTTTCATTGACAATGTGAAGAGTCAGAGGAAAAAATGTATTTGACGCGATTATACTTGTATTAACTGTTCCTAGTGTTGTTACCGTGTCTGTTGTTACGCCTGTTATATTTATTACGTTACTATAGTCTACTTCTACATCGTTTGTCAAACTGGAAATTTTTATTAGTGAAATGTCTGCCTGTGAATCTACTAGAAAAGAACATATTTTATGAGAATTGCTACAAGCGACTTCGACGAAATCGAAAAATTTTAAATTTAGACAATATATTGACTGAGAAGTATTTAGTCGAATTGCTCCTGCTCCCTCAAAGTTCGCGCCTGAGGGGCTTCGGCATTTAAAGAACGAACATTGGCTGAATTTCTAGAATTTGAACCCTGATTATTGGAATTTCTGTTATTTACGGACCGATTATTATTTTTATTGTTGGAATTGCTATTGCCTCTATTGTAATTGCGATTATTGACTCTTTTATAATTGTTATTTCGGAAATTTGTATTATTGTTATGCCTATTTGCGTAATTGTTAAATCGAAAATTACTATTGTTATATCTGAAATTACTGTTGCCTCTGGAATTTCCACGGAAGTTACTATATCTTATCGGACGTGACCGAAACGCTAACACTTGTCGCTCTTTAACTTCCTGTTCTCGCTCTATAATAATTTTCGCTACAACGTCCTTTGAATCTTTGAAGGTTGTTGACGCAAGGATTGATTTCACCATATCTGACCTACTATTTAATCTACAAACGCTAATGGTTTGCTCAACCGCCATCTAATGGGCTTTTGCCTCCTTCAATGATTAGACAGCGCTCTAACGAGTCAGAAAGCTCTTCTAACCGCTTGGAAAATTCTGAAAAATTGTTATTGGTTACTCTTAAGGCTGCAATTTTTCCCGGGACAACTTTCGAGTTGTCTGGCCTAATTTTACTACATAGCGCATCTTTAATTTGGCTGACTGATTCTATATGCGTTGGTAGGGCTTCGCGAGCTTTGCCTTCGAGCTTGGATTTTAAAAATGCAATGAAAGTAGGAGTTAAAGTTTCGTCAGAGAATACTTCCATTAATTCAACTTTATTTATAAATGAGCCAAGTGCTAACGGGTCTCCACTGTAGTTTTCTCGCATAATCGAGGCACACGTACTAATAACTGATTTTTTCTCCTCGATTGTGGCCATGGTTGTAACGTTAAGAATCGGAGTTAGAATAGAAAAACTAGAATTTGAAATTACAGGTTGATCAGCAAATCCTAAAAAGTATGTACTCAGGGATAATTTATTATGTTCACTTGTTAAGGTATCAGTTGAAGATGCAACTGAAGCTGAATTGGAATCTGAATTATTGGAATCTAAATCTTGCTCTGAGTTTTTCGAATCTAAATCTTTCTCTGAATTTTTGGAATTTGAACTTGGATGTGAATTTTTAGAAACTACCTTCCCGTTTCTTAGGTCCATACGTGTTGAAACGAACAGACGAAGTATTAAAATTTTATTGGAGCAAGATATGTGGAAATTATTTTTGCAGATTGAATAGAAATTGAATTTAAAGGAAATTGAATTTGAACGAGAATTATTCGAAAATGGATTGTGCTTGATTAGAAAAGTTATGCAGAATTGAAAGACAAGTGGGATTTGAGAGAGTAAAACTGAAATAATTATCCGATAATTTAACGAAAATCTGAATTTTGATTATAGAACAGATTTAAGTTGAGCTCAAAAGAAAATTATGAAAGTATTTTTAAAGGAAATTTATGAAAATATTTTAAACGAAATTTGTGAAAGTATGTTATATTGACAGCTTTTAGATTTTATAATTATACAATTAGTTAGCGAATACTTATTGGAAAAAACTTTATTTAGTGAATTTTATTGAAATAAAAAAGCTAGTGATTAGTTAATGAAAAGAAAGATTCAAAAATATTTACTTTACGCTTTTGTTGTCCGGAAATCCAAACCCAATGATAGGAATTAGCTGAAAATTTTTCATGCAAAGCGGGAAGTGGGAATTGGAATTCACATGTAATTTAAAAGATGTTGAATATTGTTTGCGAATATATTTATTGAAATGTAAGAATTTTTAATTGTACAGAATGTGAGAAAAAAAATTATGAATTTGAAATGTATGGCAGAAATTATAATTTTTAATTGAATTTTTATTATCTAAATGCAAAAATTAAAGAATGACAAATAATTTTATATAAGGCCTGAAACGGACGCACCGCTTTTATCAAAATTGTATGGTTTTATTTTTATAGATACGGGCGCACCGCACCTTTTCAAACTTGTAATATAAATGTCCTCGGACGCACCGGGATTAACCCTGGAAAGTCATGCGTCGTCGTTTCGACGACGCGAGTTTTTCCCGTTATCACACTGTTCCTTTGTTTGTAAAGTGCCTTGTTTTTTTTTACAGCGTTAGTTGCTGTTGAGCTGTTGACGTTTGCAGTTGATTGGCTTCGTATGATCTTTGTAAGTATTTATTTTTTAAATTTGCGTAGTCGAAAAGACGAGCGATGAACTTTGTGTGAGTTTTTCGTTCCGAAGTTATTTTTCTTGCTTATTTATCTGTTTGGTTTGTACAGTTGTAATACAAGATGAGTGGCAGAAAAATTTATACTGACGAAGAAATTGAAAAATTTCTTGCAATGTGCGACGACGAGAATGGATTAGACAATGAGTTAGACAACAGCGAACTAGAATCAGATGCAGAAATCGAACAAAACGAAGAATCAACCGACAAAGATGAAGATAACATACCTTTACATATATTGAGAGCCAAGTCAAATATAATTTATTTTATTAAATCTATTTTGCGGAGCAAAAATAATCACATGTGGTCAACAAAAAAGGGCAAATCTTATCGTTATGGTCTAAATGTAGTACGTAAAGCTCGAGGACCAACATGCCATTGCAAAAATATAACAGACCCACTGCAATGCTTCCAGATGTTCATTATACCAGAGATCCTGGAGGAAATTGTTCAATGGACAAACATTGAGATTGCTAATCAGCAGTCCATTTTATTTGTAACTACAGATGAAGCTAAAAGGAAAGCAACTTCCTCAAATGAAATTTCTGCCTTAATTGGACTCTTGGTACTAACAGCAGTCAAGAAAGATCAGCATCTGTTGGCAGATGAATTGTTTGACAGATCTTATGGTGGAATATCATATATTTCGATTATGACAAAAGCTAGGTTCAAATTTCTTATGTCGTGTCTTCGATTCGACGATAAATCTACACGCCTTCAAATAGTTGAAGACAAATTTGTTCCCATTAGAAAAATTTGGGAAATGTGCATTCAAAAGTGCCGTGAAAACTATACGCCTTACGATTGACGAGCAACTACTGGCATTCAGGGGAAAATGTAGCTTCCGGATTGACATTCCAAACAATCCAACAAAATATGGACTCAAAATGATAATGATATGTGATAGCGGTACAAACTACATGGTTGATGCTATGCCGTATTTGGGAAAAGGATCAAACAAAACCACATTTCCACTTGGTGAGTACTACGTAAAAGAGTTGACTAAAACTGTACATTGGTTCAAATAGAAACGTTACAATGGACAACTAGTTTAGTTCGATTCCTCTTGCTAAATCACTGTTATGCGAACCATATAAGCTGACAATGGTTGGAACTCTCCGTTCTAATAAACGAGAAATTCCGAGTGAAGTTAAAAATATAAAAGGTCGTAAGTGTAATACGTCAATGTTTTGCTATGATAATGAGCTGACGCTTCTATCATATAAGCCGAAGCCGAGTAAAGTAATATATTTATTATCATCCTGTAATGAGGAAGGAGCAGTAAACCCCAAATCAAACAAACCCTACATGATCGATTTTTACAACAAAACGAAAGGAGGCGTTGATAATTTTGACCTAATGTGTAGCGTCACGAGCTGTTCACGCAAAACAAACCGATGGGCAATGTGTAAATTTTTTGGCATATTGAACATGGCTTTTATAAACAGCTACATTATTTATTCACACAACGTATTTCAGACAAATAAAATAGCTCTGTCGTCCAGCTTTTATGAAAAAATTACATTCTGCCCTTGTTCAAAGTCTTTTGACAAACAGACTTGAAGTAACAGCATTGTCTACGTCGTTGTGATCAAATATTGACAATTTTATTTCTTTTGATGAAAATACCGCAGATACTAATCGCCAAAAAAAGTGTAACAAAAAAGAGAAAATTTGCGCAATTTGTCCCCCTGCTAAGCGACGGATGACGAAATCATGTTGTGTAAAATGTAAGAAAAGTCTTTGTCGGGAGCATAAAATTGAGCTTTGTGCCTCTTGTACAAAATGAGAAGTTTCATTCCTGAAAGTATTTTATTTTTTCAGTTAATAGTATTATATTTATGACAAAATACCGTTCAGTGAATAATATGTTATTAAATTGTTTAGTTTTTTTTATGTTTCTAAGTTTGTATTTTGTACAAAAGCCAAATGAATCAGAGCTGTGAAAATTGTATTTATAATAAAACAATTGAACCATTATAATAAAAAGATTTAATAAAAACTGTTTGATATTGTTTTATTTAGAATATATAAATAAGGTAATGTGAATATATTGATTTTCGTAGGTTTTGATAGGTAGGATAATATAATAAGGACTTTGATTAATGCCGTCGTCGAATCGACCCTGTCCCGCAGTGCCTACCTGTAACCTTACGCAAACATTTTTTTTTTTTAATATAATGCATTTTTTTTTTTATATATATATATAAGTAATTTTTTTTTTAAGTTTAAAAATGAATATAATAATATGAAATGTATTTACATTTTAGTAAGTAATGTAGTGGATGTCGAAAATTGAAAAAAAGTTAATATGAAAGTATGAAAATTATGTATTATAAAAATATAAATGATAGTTATTTTCGCACACTGTGCGCCATACCGAGTACCGCTTACTGTACCGTTGCTTGTTGCTCTGCTGCTGCGCTTGAAGTTCTGCTGCTGCTTGATGGTGTCACCCTTTTCCGCAAAGTTAAGCTTGCTCCGTTATGGTGGTTGCGTGGCTAGTGCCGTTGTCAATGTGGCGTGGCTAGTACCGTTTTTTGTTTTTGTTTTTTTTTTTCACTAAGAAATTTGTACAGTTTATTCAAAAGGTTTGGTTTTTCGTTTTTCGAATTATATTATTTCTGCTTCTGTTTAGTGTTTGTTTTATTATTAATTCCGAATTTTCTCTTATTATTTCCGTTTTTATTAACTCTTTGTGTTATACGTAGTATATGTATTTTCTTTAAAGGTGTCTAAGCTTTGGGCAATTGAGGGCGAGCAGTTTAATAAGAGTTATAAATGAGTAATTTTATGTGCTTGTAAGCGTATGAGTCGTGGCACAGTGGCTGACGTACCCGACCAAACGCCCGGGGTTGCGGGTTCAACTCCCACCAAGCATTCCTTTTTTTTAAATTTATAAATTATTATTATTAATGGACTGTATTGAGTTTATGGGGGTTTTGATTTAATGTATTCCATTTATTGAGTTGGGTAGTTTTAGTGTTATTGGTGTATTTAAGTCATGGGAGGATGCATAGCATCAGTACACCTTTATTTATTTATTTGTGTTTATTTTAAGGGATTAAGTTGGGTAGTTTTAGTGTTATTGGTGTGTTTAAGTCATGGGAGGATGCATAGCATCAGTACACCTTTTATTTATTTAATTTGGGGGTGAGCACTGGGGGCTCTGAGGCTTCGCTCTACTGAGCCACCTCATCCTCTATTTGAAGAACCCTTTAAAATGTGATATGGAGGCGAGCACGGGACGGCTCTGAGGTATTGGCACCCCATTTTCTACAAGAAAAACCTCTATTTATTTAATTTGGGGCGAGCGTTGGGCACTCTGAGGTTTCGCTCTAATGAGCCACCTCATCTTCTATTTGAAGAACCCCTTCAAAGTGTGATATGGAGGCGAGCACTGGGCTCTGATGTATTAGCACACCATCCGAAGAACCTCCCTTTTAATTAAAAAACTCAAACTATGTCTTTAGAATATTTCACTAACCAGTTGAGAATTACAAGCACACTCAATGGCTACTGAAACAAACGAACGAAAAATGTTCATAGTTTAAGTCGCTTAAACAAAAGGTCTTTCAATTAAATTTTTTCTCACTAGCCACTGCCATAAGCCACAACTACTGCCATATTTGCGCTGATTTCTTTAAAATTTAAGCTTTTTATTGTTTTTTTTTTTTTTGTGCACCCACGCCTGTTGGGAGGCTTGCCTCCTTTCGGCCACACATCGTTTTTACAGGGCTTCGTCCCACGGTCGCCATTTAAAAGATCTATTTTGGATCTGTGGAAAACTAGAGCTCTAATGCGCTCGCACACTACACACGCACTTACTTGCAACTTTCTTTTGTAAAATTTTCTTCCTTCAAATAATGCAGATTTGGTTAAGTTTTTAAAGTATATTGTTTTCTTTATTTAAACCTTCTGTTCTTTTGCACTTTTAGTTCTTAACAACTTTTATTCTTATGTTAAAACCATGGTATAAATATTACCAGGTAAAACCATTTACTCTTTTTGGCAGCCATAATGCTTTTTTGATTTTTAAAAAATTTTAAAATCAATTTCTTAAACTTTGTGGAAATGCCAAACCAAAGTAAACACAAAAAAATTGTTGGTTTGACATTTTAAACAGAGGGTACCAAGTGGAGATCTTCCCATAACTTGCCCACGCCAGCAAAAACGCTGTAGCTCTTCGCAGCTTAGCTAAACATAATCGTCCAGTTGGAGTATGATAGTTCGTGGAGGCTGAATTTACCGGCTGAACGGTCAAAGTCTGCCACTATGGTGTAGAGCTAGTGTGTTGGCCTATCCATCAAAAATATTTAAGACAATTTGTATAAATGGTATTGATTGTCCCTCGTCATTACCTTGGTACCAAAAGTATGTCCGAATTAGCAGATAAATTTTTGTGTCGGCACAAAACATGTATTTAGGTGAGCCAGTTCGTAGAAAACACGATAAGTAGTCTTCCAATTGGATGGAAAGCTAGACCTTAATCTTCTCAGATATATATTACACCAAATTGTTATTATTAGTTGATACGTATCTCTTCCGTACACCTTAGCGGTAAGTCGGATTTTTCTTCTCGTCGCGCAGATGTAGATAAATTTTTCAACAGTTTGTTGAGGAAAATTCCTCAGAGGAGGATCGTGGCCTGATGCTTCTTTTTGCGGGAAACCACAATACAATTCTTGAATTGAAAATTCTGGAATGTGGTTGAGACCGTTGAGATTTTTCATTTTCTGGTTATTTCCACCAATAAAAAATTCGGGCTTGGATAAAAAAACATAATATTGTAACGAATATTAGCAGCACTAAGGGATACTATCATCTCTAAGCCGATGCTAAGCAGTGACTTGAATGCACATCAATAATTCAATCATTATGTCTACACATATGTACGTACACGCAGCGGAGAAGCAACGCACAAACACATGCAGATATCTTATCTGAGATGCTCCCAAAAGTATGCAATTATAATTGTGGAAGTGTCGCCCACAAATACACGCTCATATGAGAGCTATTCACGTGCATCTGTAGTTATAGCTGAGAAACTTATAGCAGATAACCAACTAGTAGATTCTAGGACAGAACCGCCTAGAAATGTCAACGAGGAAACCAAACACTATAAAAGGCAGCAACAGTATAGGCGCGACAATCAGTTTCATTTAAGCAAGCTATTGGTTGTGAAGTATCAGTATTATTTTGACGTACTTTAATAAAGGCCATTTTGCATTATGAAATATTGGAGTAATTTATTCAACAGTTTAGCGATACGAACGTTAGTAGAAGGTTGCGAATAAGAGGATTTGCAGTAAATTTGTTACAATATTAATGTTAGAACGCAAAAATATATGGTAATTCTATAAAACAGCATGAAACTGGTAATACGCGTCTAAAAATTCCGAGAGAGGTGTCAAAAGACTCGCATTGACCTCGACAACAATAATCCGAATGCGGAAAATAAAAATTTTAGATCATTCAAAAGATATTAACGAAAAACCGAAAAATGACCTCGTAGTGCTCCGAAACCGAGGGTGGGATCCATAGTATTTTTGCGCAGAACACCTTTCCGCATTGGCGGCCTGTCGACGCGATTATAAAAAATTACCTTGGGTGGGTCCAACACCGGTTTGGAGGCGAAACTATATCCGCGGAAAACACTTATGTTCACAATTTTTTTTGTGGGTACCACAAAATCAACAAAATTACAACAACCACATGAAAATTTTCAAAATTTCTTTTGCAAATATTTCTGGATGGACCCAAAATTGTTTACCTCCGCTTTCGGGTTCGCGATACTGAATCCAAAACGCATCTTTTGATACCCCTCTTGAATTTTTGGGCGCGTATTAAGAGTGTCATGCTGTCGTATAGAATTACCAAATATATTACAGTTTGTTATGAAAACAACTTTAAAATAAAAGAAATAATAATGTGTAATATTTATACCATGGTTAAAACTGTATTTACAAAACTTTCTTTTCTAGTTTTCTTTTTTTATAAACTTCATTTATAACTTTCTAGTTTACTTTCTTGTACAGTGTACTTTTTAATTTTAGAGCTGTCCACTTTTTTTAATTAAATTTGCGTTTTTAAAATTGCGCGTCAATCAGGTGCCGGTCTTCTTCAAACTGAAAAATGCCGCTCACGCAACTCTGTAGCTAGGCACCTTTTTTTTAGGTTGCTTAGCAACGAAATTCATGATTGCGTCGAGCAACGGCAGCTTCAACCAATCAGAAATTATCCGCGTTACTCGACTCCAACATTTTTAGCGATGCCAAGTGCATCTGATGCATGGTTGCAACTTGCACTTTTCCAAAGAGGGGAGCTGCCACCTTCAATTTAATATGACACTACACCATAAATGAAATCCTAGGAAAACTTAACGCAGGGGGGTTAAGATCGTGGCGTATGCCGACGTGGCGATCTTGCTCTCTGGTCCTTTCCCCTCCGTAATGATCGAAATCATGGAAAGGGCCTTGGCTAAACTCAGCAGGTGGGCACAGGGATGTGGCCTTAGGTTAAATCCCGACAAGACGGACCTGCTTCTCTTCACGAGGAAGTAGAAGCCACCTGCCTTCAGACTACCATTTTTAAACGGCCAGCAACTAACCCTGTCATTGAGTACCAAGTATCTGGGACTAAAAATTGACTGCAAGTTGAATTGGAAAGTATGCATCGAAGAGCGGGTACGGAAGGCCTGCATCGCCTGCAAATCAATGTTTGGTAAGAAATGGGGGCTCAAGCCAAGCATGGTGCTTTGGATGTACGAGGCGGTGGTGCGACCGGTGCTTACCTATGAATCCATAGTCTGGTGGGAAGCTCTAAGTAAGATCTACAATCTCACCAGCCTGCAAAAAGTCCAGCGCGCTGCGTATGTTGGTGCCATAGGGGCCGGGCGCACTTGCCCCACAGCTGCTTTAGACCCCATTTTGCACCTGCTTCCGATCGACTTGCATATACTTTGTACATCGTCACAAAACCGCACTGAGACTCAGGGAGTCTGGGTGTTGGAAGGATACTCTGCAGGGGCATAGTAGTATCCTAAAGAAACTTCCGGATGGTACATGTATTACCGAGACAGATTACCTCCCTCGCAAACTGAAGTTTGAGTACGGTTGTAATACCGCCATTCCAAGCAGGAACGAGTGGAAGAGAAGCCCGGGCATAAGGGTCGACGACATCCAAATCTAAACTGACGGCTACAAGATGGAATCGGAAGTGGGGGCCGGAGTCTACTCTGAGTCCCTAGATTTGTCTGCATCATTCAGACTCCCATCGCACTGCAGCGTGTTTCAAGCAGAAATCCTCGCGATTTGGCAAGCCTGCAAATCACTGGAGGACTTACACGTAGCTGGTAAAGTTTGCATCCTGTCGGATACCCAAGCAGCGATAAAAGCGCTTTCCTCGCCACACATTAACTGAAAATTAGTGTGGGCTTGTAAGCGACTCATATCCCAATTAACCACTAATCTAGAACCATGCGTTATCTGGGTCCCGGGTCATAGGGGGATAGAGGGTAACGAGAAGGCCGTCGAGCTGGCACGCAGGTGCTCATCGGAGATGAGCGAGGAAACAACCAGTGTCGAAGTAGGTATACCCTTCACAGTAGCCAAGGGGAATATCCAAAGCATCTACTTGAAGAAAGCACAAACAAAGTGGAATAACATCACCACCTGTGCAATATTAAAATCCATTTGGCCAAAGGAAAGGGGACGAGAAGTCTTCTGTACAAATCCAGGGCCAACACACGGAAACTGATAGCAGTCTGCACCGGTCATTGGGCAGTAGGTACGCATGCGGAAAAGATGGGCATTCCGTATAACGACTACGGCAGAAGCTGCAAATATCCAAATGCCAGGGAGACAGTAGAACACTTTATGTGTAAATGCTGGGCTCTAGCTAAAGCCCGACTAAGGTTCCTTGGAACCCCGTTTCTAGAAGACCTCAGAGGTTTATCTGTGATAGCAATCCCGAATATTCTTAATTTTATCAACAACTCTGGCTGGTTGTAGTACATTGGGATCAGAGTCGCAACCATTTCACCTATCTACCTACCAGCTGATTTAAAGTTTGGGATAAATGCCGATGCGGAGAGAAATGGCAAGAAATTCACTGGTGTCTTAGAGGAAGAGATGAGGAAAATACACGATCTTGTAAGACAACGAACTAAGATTATGAGTGACAAGATGAAAGCCAGATATGATAAACCAATTAATTCGGAAGGTTTTCGGGAAGGAGATTTGGTGCTGTTATCCAACCCACACCGAAAAAAAGGTTTTTCCCCGAAATTGCAGTGTAATTGGGAAGGCCCACACAAAGTTGTAAAACGGATCAATGATGTAGTTTACCGCATACAAACCATTGGCAAACCACGAAACAAAATGAAAGTGGTTCATTTGAAAAAACTGGCAGCGTTTAGATCAGAAAATTTGTCTGATCGGGACGATCCGACTTAGATGGAGGGCAGTGTGGGAATTTTAGCATCACTAAGCTGTTAGTAAATAAAGGCACAACAACAAAAACATTAAAGCAAGCTACACTTGTGTACATTAACACATCAATCATCATTTCTACACATGCATAGAAGGCGACGAAGAGATAACTCACTCACACACATGTCAGCCGAAGTTGTTACTCACACATACGCACGCATATAGCACCATTACCAAGCAGGAGATACAACAGTTCTAGAAGGCGAAACGTCTAGACCTTAGAAGAAATATGCGGGCGAGGCAACAGAGAGTGTAAAAGCAGCGCAGGCTGAGGAATGATTAATCAGTTTGATTTAAACACGCTATTAGTTGCGAAGTGAAGTATAATTGTACTACCCCCATAATAGGCTAATAAAGACCATTTTGCAATACAGAATATTGGAGTTATTTATTCGACAGTTCAGCCATCGACCGTTAGCAGAATGTCTCAAATAAGCGGAATTTCCCAAAATTCGTCACAATATATTCTTAATTACAATCTAATCTAATCTAATATCTCATCTAATATCTTATATATAATATAAATGGGAAAGTTTGGATGTGAAGATGTTTGGATGTTTGGATGTTTGTCCAGACGTTTGTCTTTGTGACTCAATCACGCAAGAACGGCTGGACCGATTTGGATGAAATTTTGCACACATATAGCCAATAGTCTAGAAGGATCTACTAGCTATATATTTTTGAAAAGGGGCGTGGTCGCCGCCCCCTAGGAACAGTTATAATTTAATTATTATATTTTTTCGTCTTTGAGACTGAATCACGCCAGAATGGCTACACGGATTTTGATGAAATATGGGACACAGACAGTAATCTACTAGCGAAATTTTTTTCGCACATGGAAAGAGGGGTGGGGGTCCCACGACCTCTTCGAGCAATTACTTTTTAATAATTTTTACACATTATAACTTTACGTATACTGGCATTCACCAATATCACAGACTCAAGGGGTCAAATAAGTCGAGGGCTTACAAAGTAAGCGGTGACACCCTCCGCCCCTTCCCCCCTTTATCACCCACTCTGGTGTAAAATCTATAAATTGTTATAACTCAATATAAATTTTCTCCTAAATCAATAGTTTTTGGTATCTGGCACATACAGATCGAGATCTAGACAATTTTGGAGGAACGATCAGTGGTCCTCTCCTTTACCCCCGCCATCCGCCCTCCTTCAATTGTTTTTATTAGCACGCTTTTATTAACTTTACCTGTACGTTTCTATGTAACTTTTCACTCGCTCCTGCGCCTGCTGCCTTATTAACATGTTTTATAATTAGCTTCACCTCATATGGAGACCCTTCCGGGATCATTTCTGGATGGTTTTCGGGATCGGTCCGGGATCCCGCCGGGGTAATTTCGGGATTTTTTCGCGACTAATACGGGATCATTTGGGAACCCTTTCGGCATGGTTTTCGGTATCCGTCCGGGATGCCATCAGGGTAATATCGGGACTATTAGGGGATCATTTGGGGAGCTTTCCGGCATCATTTCTGGATAATTTTCAGGATCCGTCCGGGATGGCGACGAGGTCATTTCGGGACTATTTCGGGATCATTTGGGATACCTACCGGCATCATTTATGGATGGTTTTTGGGAGTCGCCCGGGATCCCGTCGAGGTCATTTCAGGACTTTTTCTCGACTAATACGGGATCATTTGCGGACCCTTTCGGCATCATTTCTGGATAGTTGTCGGGATCCGTTCGGGATCCCGCCACGGTCATTTCGGGACTATTAGGGGATCATTTGAGGAACTTTCCGGCATCATTTCTGGATAGTTTTCGGAATCCTTTCGGGATCCCGTCACAGTCATTTCGGGACTATTTCGGGATCATTTTGGGACCTTCCAAGATCATTTCTGGATGGATTTCGGGATCTGTCCGGGACGCCGTCAGGGTCATTTTGGGACTATTAGGTGATCATTTGAGGACCTTTCCGGCATCACTTCGGGATAGTTTTCGGTATCCGTTCAGGATCCCGTCGGAATAATTGCGGGACTTTTTCGGGATCATTTGGGGTCCCTTCCGGCATCATTTCTGGATGGTTTTTGGGATTCATCCGGCATCCCGTCGGGGTCATTTCGGGACTTTTTCTCGACTAATACGGGATCATTTGCGGGCCCTTTCGGCATCATTTCTAGATAGTTGTCGGGATCCGTTCGGGATCCCGTCAGTGTCTTTTCGGAACTATTAGGAGATCATTTGAGGACCTTTCCGACATCATTTCTGGATAGTTTTCGGGATCCTTTCGGGGTCCCGTCAGAGTCATTTCGGGACTTTTTCGGTATCATTTAAGGATGGCTTTCAGGATTCGTCCGGGAAGCCGTCAGGGTAATTTCTGGACTTTTCCGAGACTATTTCGGGATCATTTTGGGACCTTCCCAAGATCATTTCTGGATGGATTTCGGGATCAGTCCGGGATGCCGTCAGGGTCATTTTGGGGCTATTAGGTGATCATTTGAGGACCTTTCCGGCATCACTTCTGGATGGTTTTCGGTATCGGTTCAGGATCCCGTCGGAATAATTGCGGGACTTTTGCGGGATCATTTGGGGTCCCTTCCGGCATCATTTCTGGATGGTATTTGGGATTCATCCGGCATCCCGTCGGGGTCATTTCGGGACTTTTTCTCGACTAATACGGGATCATTTGCGGGCCGTTTCGGCATCATTTCTAGATAGTTGTCGGGATCCGTTCGGGATCCCGTCAGCGTCTTTTCGGAACTATTAAGAGATAATTTGAGGACCTTTCCGACATCATTTCTGGATAGTTTTCGGGATCCTTTCGGGGTCCCGTCACGGTCATTTCGGGACTATTTCGGAATAATTTTGGGACCTTCCCAAGATCATTTCTGAATGGATTTCGGGATCTGTCCGGGATTACGTCAGGGTCATTTTGGGACTATTAGGTGATCATTTGAGGACCTTTCCGGCATCACTTCTGCATGGTTTTCGGTATCCGTTCAGGATTGCGGGACTTTTTCGGGATCATTTGGGGTCCCTTCCGGCATCATTTCTGGATGTTATTTGGGATTCATCCGGCATCCCGGCGGGGTCATTTCGGGACTTTTTCTCGACTAATAGGGATCATTTGCGGGCCCTTTCGGCATCATTTCTGGATAGTTGTCGGGATCCCGTCAGGGTCTTTTCGGAACTATTAGGAGATCATTTGAGGACTTTTCCGGCATCATTTCTGGATAGTTTTCGGGATCCTTTCGGGGTCCCATCAGGGTCATTTCGGGAATTTTTCGGCATCATTTACGATTGGTTTTCAGGATTCGTCCGGTATCCCGTCAGGGTAATTTCTGGACTTATCCGAGACTATTTCGGGATCATTTTGGGACCCTCCCAAGATCATTTCTGGATGGATTTCGGGATCTGTCCGGGATGCCGTCAGGGTCATTTTGGGACTATTAGGTGATCATTTGAGGACCTTTCCGGCATCACTTCTGGATGGTTTTCCTTGCGGGACTTTTTCGGGATCATTTGGGGTCCCTCTCAAGATCATTTCTGGATGAATTTCGGGATCTGTCCGGGATCCCGTCAGGGTCATTTCGGGACTTCTTCGGGACTATATCGGGATCGTTTCTGGATGGTTTACGGGATCCGTCCAGGGCCTCTTAAGGGTAATTTCGGGACTAGGGACTATTAGGTGATCATTTGAGGACCTTTCCGGCATCACTTCTGGATGATTTTCGGTATCCGTTCGGGATCCCGTCGGAATCAATGCGGGACTTTGTCGGAATCATTTGGGATCCCTTCCGGCATTATTTCTGGATGGTTTTCGGGATTTGTCCGGGATCCCGTCGGGGTTATTTCGGGAACTTTTCGGGGCTAATATGGGATCATTTGGGATCCTCTAGGGGTCGTTTCGTGACTTTTTATGTATTATTTCGCGATCATTTGGGGACCCTTCCGGCATAATTTCTTGATGGTTTACCGGATCCATCAGGGTCATTTCGGGACCATTTTGGGATCATTTCCGGACTATTTCGGGATCATTTTGGGACCCTTCCTTCCGGGTTCATTTCTGTATGGTTTTCGCGATCCGTCGTGGATCCCCTCGGAGCCATTTCGGAACTTTTTCTGGAGTATGTCGGGACAATTTAGGGACCCTTCTTGGATATTTTCTGGATGGTTTTTGAGATCCGCCCGGGAGCCAGTCATGGTCATTTCGGAACCTTTTCGGGATCATTTTGGAACACCTTCAGGGATCATTTCTGTGTGGTTCTCTGCATACGTCTAGAATCGTGTCGTTGTGATTTCTGGTTTTTTTGGGACTATTCCGGGAACTTTTGGAGACCCTTTCGGGCCATTTCTGGATGGTTTTCGGGATCCGTCCGCGATAACGTGGGGGTCATTTCGTAGCTTTTCCTGGATAATTTCGGGATCATTTGGGATCCTATCAGGTTATCAGCTCATTTAGTTCTTTTTTTTACTCAATTACAAAAATAAAATGCATTAGACAGAAAACAAAACTTTAAACAGATAACTTGATAAGCAGGCTAACGCGAATAGCCCATATATTTAAATTTCTCCTTGCGGACGGGGCCGCGGGTAAAGGCTAGTATATTATAAATGACAAAGTTTGGATGTGAAGATGTTTGGATGTTTGTCCAGACGTTTGTCTTTGTGACTCAATCACGCAAGAACGGCTGGACCGATTTGGATGAAATTTTGCACACATATAGCCAATAGTCTAGAAGGATCTACTAGCTAAATATTTTTGAAAAGGGGCGTGGTCGCCGCCCCCTAGGAGCAGTTATAATTTAATTATTATATTTTTTCGTCTTTGCGACTGAATCACGCCAGAATGGCTACACGGATTTTGATGAAATATGGGACACAGACAGTAATCTACTAGCGAAATTTTTTTCGCACATGGAAAGAGGGGTGGGGGTCCCATGACCCCTTCGAGCAATTACTTTTTAATAATTTTTACACATTAAACTTTACGTATACTGTCCTTCACCAATATCACAGACTCGAGGGGTCAAATAAGTCGAGGGCTTACAAAGTAAGCAGTGACACCCTCCGCCCCCTTTATCACCCCCTCTGGTGTAAAATCTATAAATTGTTATAACTCAATCTAAATTTTCTCCTAAATCAATAGTTTTTGGTATGTGGCACATACAGTTTATAATTAGCTTCACCTTATTTGTAATCCCGTAAGGGTCATATCGAGACCCTTCCGGGATCATTTCTTGATGGTTTTCGGGATCGGTCCGGGATAATTTCGGGACTATTTCGGGATCATTTCTATATAGTTTTCGGGATCCGTCCGGGATCCCGTCGGGGTCATTTCGGGACTTTTTCGCGACTAATACGGGATCATTTGGGAACCATTTCGGCATCATTTCTGGATGGTTTTCGGGATCCGTCCGGGATCCCATCAGGGTAATTTCGGGACTATTAGGGGATCATTTGGGAACCTTTCCGGCATCATTTCTGGATAATTTTCGGGATCCGTCTGGGATGCCGACGAGGTCATTTCGGGACTATGTCGGGATTATTTGGGATACCTACCGGCATCATTTCTGGATGGTTTTTGGGATTCGTCCGGGATCCTGTCGGGGTCATTTCGGGACTTTTTCTCGACTAATACGGGATCATTTGCGGACCCTTTCGGCATCAGCTCTGGATAGTTGTCGGGATCCGTTCAGGATCTCGTCACGGTCATTTCGGGACTATTAAGGGATCATTTGAGGACCTTTCCGGCATCATTTCTGGATAGTTTTCGGAATCCTTTCGGGATCCCGTAAGGGTCATTTCGGGACTTTTTTCGGTATCATTTAAGGATGGCTTTCAGGATTCGTCCGGGAACCCGTCAGGGTAATTTCTGGACTTTTCGGAGACTATTTCGGGATCATTTTGGGACCTTCCTAAGATCATTTCTGGATGGATTTCGGGATCTGTCCGGGATCTCCTCAGGGTCATTTTGGTACTATTAGGTGATCATTTGAGGACCTTTCCGGCATCACTTCTGGATGGTTTTCGGTATCCGTTCAGGATCCCGTCGGAATAATTGCGGGACTTTTTCGGGATCATTTGGGGTCCCTTCCGGCATCATTTCTGGATGGTTTTTGGGATTCGTCCGGCATCCCGTCGGGGTCATTTCGGGACTTTTTCTCGACTAATACGGGATAATTTGCGGGCCCTTTCGGTACTATTTCTGGATAGTTGTCGGGATCCGTCAGGGTCTTTTCGGAACCTTTCCTGCATTATTTCTGGATAGTTTTCGGGATCCTTTCGGGGTCCCATCAGGGTCATTTCGGGACTTTTTCGGCAACATTTAAGATTGGTTTTCAGGATTCGTTCGGGATCCCATCAGGGTAATTTCTGGACTTTTCCGAGACTATTTCGGGATCATTTTGGGACCCTCCCAAGATCATCGGGAACTTTTGGAGACCCTTTCGGGGCATTTCTGGATGGTTTTCGGGATCCGTCCGCGATAGCGTGGGGGTGATTTCGTAACTTTTTCTGGATAATTTCGGGATCATTTGGGATCCTATTAGGTTATCAGCTCATTTAGTTCTTTTTTTTTTACTCAATTACAAAAATAAAATGCATTAGACAGAAAACAAAATTTTAAACAGATAACTTGGATAAGCAGGCTAACGCGAATAGCCCATTTATTTAAATTTCTCCTTGCGGACGGGGCCGCGGGTAAAGGCTAGTCCATAATATTCCTCTTATTTTATTGGTATAATATTTAGGGCGAAACAATAACAGTGTTAAAATTTTTTGTAATATTTAGAATACCATTGTTTTAGCGAAGTTTTTCCACAAATGAGGTATAATACGAAAGTTGTGGTGTTTTGTTGTAGGAATGACAAAAACATTCCCCGAAAGTGTTTAGTTGTTAGTGCAGCGGTCACAGGGGAAAATCCTTGGTTGGATATTTGAATACAAATAGTTTCTTTTAACAAAGACCTGTTTCACTATTTTTGTAACAAATTAAACATATGTACATGTTTAATGGAAACATCAACAATATGCACTTAATAGTTTAGCAAGGCCTTACTTATGGAAGCCAACATCAAATATACCCAAAAGATGAATCTCTCATATTAAATCCAGTAAAGGTCCATCGGCGGCCGCCGTGGTGTGATGGTAGCGTGCTCCGCCTACCACATCGCAGATCCTTGGTTCACGCCCAGGCAAAGCAACATAAAAATTTTAGAAACAAGTTTTTTAATTTGAAGATAACTTTTCTAAGCGGGGTCGCCCCTCGGCAGTGTTTGGCAAGCTCTCCGAGTGTATTTCTACCATGAAAAGCTCTCAGTGAAAACTAATCTGGCTTTGCAGATGCCGTTCGGAGTCGGCATAAAACAATTAGGTCCCGTCCCGCTAATTTATAGGAAAAATTAAAAAAGGAGAACGACTCAAATCGGAAGAGAAGCTCGGCCTAAAATCTCTTCGAAGTTTATTTCGCCTTACATTTATTTTTATTTAAAGGTCCATCGATATTCATCTTACAGTTTATGTGAAAAAAATTACTAAGTTGCATATTTCACTCCTGGAAAATGCAAAAAACAAAACTTTTGCGGGGACCACATTGGTGAAGTTTCCAGATAGCCGAATGACAGAACAAAAAAGAATTTAGAGCAAGACAATTGACGGCTTACTTTGTACTCGAGCTTCAAAACAAATTAAGCTGTGAAGACACTTCCGAAAGATGACGAACTTTACCGCGCCGGGACAAAGGTTGTCGCACTTGTCGGCACTTGCCATTCTACTTACGTTAGTAATTTTCGTTGTATTTCGAATTTTTAATATTTCCCCAAAATATAAATTCAATAAGTCAAAATTTTTGAAGCGAAAATTCCTTCCAAAAAAGAAAACTTAATATATTTAGATTAAAGTAAAAGCAAAGCATTTCAGCGATATATGATTTATTACACGTAAATTAAGAATAGTAGTGTATAAATTCAAACTGCAGACAGAAATATATTAGCTTTAACTTAAAACAAATGTCATGTACAAATTTGAAACAAGTTTCGATCATTTGACTGCGTTAACATTTGGATCAGTAGCAGTGACATACGTATCCTTAACTTTTTTCGCGATATTTCTTCATACGAATCTTATATGACCTTATTCATCTCTATTTAACTTAACATAGCACTACCATCACTCAATACGCAACAAAAAAATAGTACTATATACTGTAGGTTTTTGTTTTTTTGATAGCCATATTAAGTGGTCTAAACATTTCACTGTACTCTGCTGCTGCTCTCCGACGTAATAGAGTGTTGCTGCAATAGTTCTTTCAGACGGGACCGCGTCATTGGTGGAGAAAAGGAATCAGATAAACGTTTGTTGAAGCTTTGTAGCTTTCTTTTCTTCACCGCAACTCGTTTCACGGTGTCAATCAATAAATCAGTGCTTCCATCTTTTGAAAGTCGTGCACTTTTCCGTAGCGGGGGCAATACATCTGGCTCTGTAGGATCGTTCTTCTTTTCATTAATTTCGGAGCTCTGTACTTTATTTGTAGAACTTGAAATCTCCATACTTTTTCGCTTGCGCTGTTTATGTTTGCTTTCTGAGTTAGGACCGATATCACTAACCACATTACTTTTGCCTTCCATTTTATTTTTATTCGTTTTTTCCGTAGAGCCTTTCTGTGCAAATGCAACAATATTTATGACTCTTGACTTAGTTGGGTTACGTTTACCTTTCTTTGTCAAAACGTGTAAGGGTAGAGTGGATGTCAGCTTCGTACCTTCGGCTTTAGTAACATCATTTTCCCCCTTTTTAACTATATCAGTAGGTAAATTGTGGCCCTTCAAGTGCAGAAATGATTCTTTCCGACTGCGTAGAACAATTTGCGTCAATGGCAAATTGAGTGAAGACTTGCCGTGCTGAGACATTTTTAATGAAACACCTGTTTCTGAGGGGCGACTACGACGTGCGTGTTGCATCTTGTAGTCATCGATATTTTTAGTAGTCCGACTATGCGTTTGTTCTTTTGCTGTTTGTTGAATTTTGACTAAAGTCTTCATTTGTGCAACCAGACGGACGAATGCGGATTGATGGGTAGGAGAAGTTATAATTGTAGTCAATAAGGTGGAGCTATAATTAGAGATTTATAAATTATATTAGGAATAAAATGCATTTTTAATAAATACATAAATATTTCTCTTACATAGCAATACAAAATTTTGGAATTTTAGGAAATAAATGCAATTTGTACGTTAAATTTTCACAAAACAATATAGCAAAAGAAATTTCTGGCAATGTAACTGAAAAACTTAAAAAAATTACACCAAAATTTCAAAGTACACTGAAGTTTATCGATCTAAAGGTATATAAATTTAAAAGTATATTTTATGTGATCCAAAGTAATAAACATGTTATTTCCTATGCCTATATGGCACGGTGTATTGCAATAACGTCCGAGGAAGTAAATGACGCTTCCCAAGGCAGTCGGTTCTATGTACCGGAGCGACTCGGGATTTTTCCCGACCAAGGACTGTCATTTCAGTGTGACCCCATCTAATTTGTTTCGTCCCTCCCACAAATTGTCATCCTCCCAGCAGCTCCTTGCAGCAGGACTGCTCCATATTCTCTTACTCCGGGAAGGCATCGAATCCAATCCGGGTCCGTCTCCTGACCCCGGTCCTTAGAAATGGTTTTGCTGCATCTGCCGGAAAAGAATCTTTTTAGGACGGTCATACTCTGCTCAGTGTGTCTCGTGCAAGGGATGGTTGCATCGGACAGGTTGTTCTGGGCTTGATCCCAAAACCCGACGTCCACGTAACTTTTATAAATCTTTTGTGGCTCCTTGCTGTTCACGCCCAAGGGCGTCCCGTAGTCTACGTCTAAGCTCCCCCCCCCCCCCTACCTTCCAGCAGCCCCGCTGCTCAGCAAGCCACAACAAGTACCCGCTGCTGCTCGCGCCCCACGGCGCCAACAACTCAAACAGCTGCGACCACTCATAACTACAATCTTCGTTGTAGAGTCGGAAGCAATGCTGAGCAGCAGCCCCTGCCCCCGTCTTCTCCCTCCCTCTTTTCCGGCATCAATCGTGTAGGTCAGGGAAACAGACTCTTAGTCCCTACCTGCGTTTGCACCGTTTGCCAGCACAGAATATATATGTTTGCGACATCCGCCCAATGCAGCTCCTGCCTTGGGTGGTGCCACTTCCCTAGATGTTCTGGTCTCCGCGACGGCAACCCCCCGACGGGTTTCATCGCGCCATGTTGCCAGGCCGCAAACCCAAATCATCCGGGTACCCCAATGCTTGCCCAAGGACGCCCAGTACTAGGGCCACAACAGCAATTGCGTCCTGGCCTTCCCCAACCCAGGCGTAGTCACCCGTCACTTACCCCCAGAGTGGCGACGTCTCCCCTTATGCACTTCAGAATTCTGCAGTTAAACTGTAATGGACTAACTGGGAAGATTACGGAGATAGTCTATTTCATGAAGCGGCACAACATCCGCATTGCTGCGATTCAAGGGACTAAACTCACAGCAAGATCTGCATTGAAGATCTGCTCTGGGTATAACGTCCACAGGAAAGACCGCGAAAGCGGAAATGGAGGCGGTCTCGCGTTTATCATACACCACTCTGTGCAATATTGTATATTTGATCCTGGCATCGACCGCAGGGATAATGTCTTAGAACGTCAAGGCCTATCTGTCCGGTCAGGCGATGCAAACCTAGAAATCATCAACATCTACATCCCTCCTGCCACCTGTTGCCCCAGTGGATACCGCCCTAATATCAGGGCCTTACTCACTGGCAACAATCGCATTATCTTAGGCGATTTCAATGCCCATCATGATCTATGGCATCAAACTTGCGGGCCGACAGTAGGGGTGAGATGTTGGCGGATCAAATAGAAGAAACGACGTTCTGCACAATAAACGGAGACGCCCCCACACGTATGGTAGGAAGCTGTCACAGCTCGCCAGATATCTCAATCGTGAGTGCAGAACTCGTAAACTGCGTCAACTGGCAGCCGATGGTAACATTGGCATCCGACCACCTGCCCATACTTATTTCGCTTGAGCGTAACGCCGACTTCATCGTCACTGAAAAACGCACTTTCATAAACTTCGAAAAAGGAAAGTGGGAAGAATATAAATCCTTTACAGACAGCCGCCTAGCTGCCCTCCCTATCCCGACTGATGCCCGCCAAGGGGAGCGTGCCTTCCGTAAGGTCATTAAATCCGCCTCGGCACATTTCATTCCCGCCGGGAGAATTCCCGAAATCCGGCCCCACTTCCCGGCGGAGGCCGCAAGCTTAGCGAGAGAACGTGACCTTATAAGACAGCTTGACCCAGGCGACCCCCAAATAAGGGATATAAACCAACGCATCAGATTGCTTGTAGATGAACACAAGCGGGCGAAATGGGAGGAGCCCCTAAGAGGTTGTAACCTCTCTACCGGTGTGGGTAAACTTTGGTCCACCGTAAAGTCCCTATCGAATCCGACTAAGCACAAAGACAAAGTTTCCATCGCCTTTGGCGACAAAGTGCTGTCGGACGCGAAAAAATGCGCGAGCGCTTTCTGCCGACAATATATAATGCATCCTACGGTCGACAAAGATAGACGGAGAGTCAATAGACGCGCACATAAACACAAATTCAGCGCGTCACCAATCACCATCACCGCTAAAGAGGTTGAGGACGCCATTGGTCGTGCTAAACCATCCAAAGCAGTGGGCCCAGACGGCATAGCCATGCCGATGCTTAAAAACCTAGGGAAAGAGGGGTTCAAATATTTAGCACATGTCTTCAATATGTCTCTTTCCACCTTTGTCATACCTGAGAAATGGAAAATGGCCAAGGTGGCTACTAAAGCCTGGGAAACCAGCTAACATAGGTGAGTCGTATCGTCCGATATCTCTCCTATCGCCAGTGGCAAAGACGCTTGAAGCCATTCTGCTCCCTTATTTCCAAGCAAATTTGCAGCTAGCCCCTCATCAGCATGGCTTCAGAAAACTCCATAGCACTACCACCGCGCTGAATGCCATTAGCACCCAGATAAATTGCGGTTTAAATCAATACCCCCACCATAGAACAGTACTCGTAGCGCTAGACCTATCAAAAGCTTTTGATACGGTCAACCATGGCTCGTTACTGCAGGACCTGGAAGGGTCTACCCTTCCCCCATGTCTTAAAAGGTGGACCGCAAATTATCTGGGTGGTCGGCAGGCATCGGTGCAATTTAGAAACGAAACATCAAAACCAAGGAGAATTAAACAGGGGGTGCCACAGGGTGGTGTCCTATCCCCACTTTTGTTTAATTTCTACATATCTAAGCTACCTTCACCACCGGAAGGAGTCACAATCGTTTCCTACGCCGATGACTGCACAATAATGGCCACAGGCCCAGGCCCAAAGATCGATGCGCTATGCAATAAAATAAACGGCTACCTCCCTGATCTCTCCAGTTTTTTCGCCTCGCGAAACCTGGCATTATCACCGACTAAATCTTCCGCGACCTTATTTACAACATGGACGCCCCAAATGTCGACCATTTTGAACATCCACGTCGATGGCACTACGCTACCGACTGTCCGACACCCCAAAATCTTGGGTGTGACGTTTGATCAGGATCTACATTTTGGTGAGCACGCAGCCGCAATTGTTCCGAGAATTCAGAGCCGTAACAAAATCCTCAAATCCCTCGCTGGCAGTACTTGGGGAAAAGATAAAGAAACGCTCATGACTACATCAAAGCAATTAGCCAGCCGATTACGTGCTACGCGTCACCCATATGGTCGCCAAGCCTAAAACCTACCCACTGGAAGAAACTACAGGCCTGCCAAAATACTGCTCTCAGAATCGCCACGGTCTGTCTTCTTATGTCCCCAGAACACCATCTGCATAATGAGGCGAGAATACTCCCCATCAGGGAGAGAAATGAGATGCTGACCAAACAGTTCCTGTTGAATACCCAGAAACCTGGGCATCCCAACAGACATCTGATTGATGAACCAGCACCGCCTAGGGGCTTAAGGAGTCATCTCCGTAAGCATTTTGAGGAAATACGGCACCTGAGAACCCAGCCGTATGAAGTGAAAAAAACACAAGCAGGTCCTTGGTGAACTCCATAAACAGGCGTCGGACCTTTATGCCGGGAATTGCCCGGTGAATCCAGTACTTAACGAAAATTATCCAAAACTTGCGGAAGAGGAACGCATACTCCCCAGGGAAACGCGTGTCACTCTTGCTCAACTTCGTTCTGGATACTGTAACAGGTTAAACTCTTACCTATCCAGAATCAACCCTGACATACAAAATGTATGCCCCGCTTGCAATGTGTCCCCACATGACACCAACCATCTCTTGAATTGTAATGTGGAACCAACGCCTCTAACACCCCTTTCCTTATGGTCCACCCCTGTTGAAACGGCAAGTTTCCTTGGACTCCCGTTAGAGGATATTGATGACAATTTGTGATCGGTCGCGGCTATTAGGTGGGGCGAGCATTGCTACAACAACAACAACAACAGGAAGTAAATGAAATGAAAACAAGTAAGGAAGGCTAAGTTTGGGTGTAACCGAACATTACATACTAAGCTGAGAGCTTTGGAGACAAAATAAGGGAAAATCATCATGTGGAATGTGTTTGTATCACATGGGTATCAAATGGAAGGTATTAAAGAGTATTTTAAAAGGGAGTGGGCCATAGTTCTATAGGTGGACGCCATTTCAGAATGGCGCCATAAAGGTGGACCAGGGGCGACTCTAGAATGTGTCTGTACGATGACATGGGTATCAAATGAAAGGTGGTAATGAGTATTTTAAAAGAGATTGAGCCTTAGTTCTATAGGTGGACGCCTTTCCGAGATATCACCATAAAGGTGGACCAGGGGTGACTCTAGAATGCGTTTGTACGATATGGGTATCAAATGAAAGGTGTTAATGAGTATTTTAGAAGGGAGTGGGCCTTATTTCTATAGAGACGCCTTTTCGAGATTTCGCCATAAAGGTGGACCAGGAGTGACTCTAGAATACATTTGTACGATATGGGTATCAAATGAAAGGTGTTAATAAGTATTTTAAAAGGGAGTGGGCCTTAGTTCTATAGGTGGACGCCTTTTCGAGATATCGCCATAAAGGTGGACCAGGGGGGACTCTAGAATGTGTTTGTACGATATGGGTATCAAATGAAAGGTGTTAATGAGTGTTTTAAAAGACAGTGGGCCTTAGTTCTATAGGTGAATGTGTTTGTACGATATGGGTATCAAATGAAAGGTGTTAATGAGTATTTTAAAAGGGAGTGGGCCTTAGTTTTATAGGAGTACGCCTTTTCAGATATCGCCATAAAGGTGGACCAGGGGTGACTCTAGAATTAGTTTATACGATATGGGTATCAAATGAAAGGTGTTAATGAGTATTTTAAAGATAAGTGGGCCTAAGTTCTATAGGTAGTCGCCTTTTCGAGATATCGACATAAAAGTAGACCAGTAGCGGAATTCAATAACTTAAAACGATGCGATTTGTCAAGATTTTAATTAACGATTTTGTCGCTTGCCTTATCGATTGTGCTATTCACTAACTTAGTTTTAACGAATCGAAATAAATGACATTTAAATTTCGTTTTAATAGTAGAAAGGTGGCAGCACAGCTTAACGAAACCTAAAAAATGGGAACGGCACAAAAATTGTGCCAAAAATAAAATAAATTCTACATACTAACTGCTTTTAAAAGTTTTTACATATTTTAACAAATGCTAAGTAAATGCGGTATTAATTTTTTTTCTCTGTTGATATCGCAGTTATTCTTGTACCCCTTAATTGACCATCAAGTTGAGAAATAATATCATGAGCCTAGGGTTAGTCGGTACGGCTTAAGAAACTCCGTTGCATTCAAGTGGAATGGGTCATCTACTTCTCTATGAACCACTGGCGATGGACTAAGTAATTCTTCATTTTGTGATAAAACGTACGCCAAGTACTCAAATGTCATTTGATTTATAAATAAAGCAGCTTTTCGTGTTTGAAAGTATTTAATTAAAGTTACGATTTTCTTTTTTAACTAAAATTGTCAGAAATATTTTTAACGCAGCCAATTTACTTGCCGTTTATTTAACGACACAGCTGATCGTCGATAAACGAATATCGATAGAAAATAGTTATTGAATAACGAAATCGTTATAGTTATCGATTCGCAAATAAAGCGATGGCAAATGTTAGTAAATTCCACTACAGGGGTGACTCTAGAATGCGTTGTACGATATGGGTATCAAATGAAAGGTGTTAATGAGTATTTTAAAAGGGAGTGGGCCTTAGTTCTATAGGTGGTCGCCTTTTCGAGATATCGACATAAAAGTAGACCAGGGGTGACTCTAGAATGCGTTGTACGATATGGGTATTAAATGAAAGGTGTTAATGAGTATTTTAAAAGGGAGTGGGCCTTAGTTCTATAGGTGGCCGACTTTTCGAGATGACATAAAAGTAGACCAGGGGTGACTCTATAACGTGTTTGTACGATAGGGGTATCAAATTAAAGGTACTAATGAGGGTTTTAAAAGGGAGTAGCCCTTTGTTGTATATGTGAAGGAGTTTTCGAGATATCGACCAAAATGTGGACCAGGGTGACCAAGAACATCATCTGTCGGGTACCGCTAATTTATTTTTATATATAATACCACGATACTGTTCCTGCCAAGATTTCAAGGGCTTTTGATTTCGCCCTGCAGAACTTTTTCATTTTCTTCTACTTAATATGGTAGGTGTGACACCCATTTTACAAAGTTTTTCCCAAAGTTATGTTTTGCGTCAATAAACCAATCCAATTGCCATGTTTCATCCCTTTTTTCGTATTTAGTATAGAATTATGGCATTTTTTTTGATTTTTCGTAACTTTCGATATCAAAAAAGTGGGCGTGGTCATAGTCCGATTTCGTCGATTTTTTACACCAATACAAAGTGAGTTCAGATAAGTACGAGAACTGAGTTTAGTAAAGATATATCGATTTTTGCTCAAGTTATCGTGTAAACGGCCGAGCGGAAGGACAGACGGTCGACTGTGTATAAAAACTGGGCGTGGCTTCAACCGATTTCGCCCATTTTCACAGAAAACAGTTATATTATATACAGAATCTATGCCCCTACCAAATTTCATAAGGGTTGGTAAATTTTTGCTCGACTTATGGCATTAAAAGTATTCTAGACAAATTAAATGAAAAAGGGCGGAATTACGCCCATTTGGAAATTTTCTTGTATTTTTGTATTTTGTTGCACCATATCACTAATGGAGTTGAATGTTGACATAATTTACTTATATACTGTAAAAATATTCAATTTTTTGTTAAAATTTGACTTTTAAAAAAATTTTTTTTTAAAAAGTGGGCGTGTTCGTAATCCGATTTTGCTAATTTTTATTTAGCTATAGTATAGTACATATAGTAATAGGAGTAACGTTCCTGCCAAATTTCATCATGATATCTTGAACGACTGCCATTTCTTCGACTGTCTATTCTGCGTCATAATGCCCCACCTACCAAGTTTCATCGCTTTAGCCGTATTTGGTAATGAATTATCGCACTTCTTTTGTTTTTCGAAATTTTCGATATCGAAAAAGTGGGCGTGGTTATGGTCCCATTTCGTTCATTTTAAATAGCGATCTGAGTGAGTGCCCAGGAACCTACATACCAAATTTCATCAAGATACCTCAAAATTCACTCAAGTTATCGTGTTTACGGACGGACGGACGGACATGGCTAAATGAATTTCTTTTTTCGCCCAGATTATCAACTATCGAACACCCAAAACTTCTGGGTGCAGCATTTCATCATAGTATCGGCTTTAACACAAATGAATCAGCAATTTAACAAAATAGAGATTGTCGCGGTAAAGCAGACCTGCCATATAAGGTGTGACAAGTTAACATTCAAGCTGATGGCATAAAATTATCAACTATCGAACACCCAAAACTTCTGGGTGCAGCATTTCATCATAGTATCGGCTTTAACACAAATGAATCAGCAATTTGATTCATAGTAATGAGTCACAACAAGATCCTATAGTCGCTTGCTGGCAGTACTGGGGGAGGAGTTAAAGAAATACTGCTGTTGACGTATAACGTATGTGCTTCCGTCGACACTACCCCCTCTAGGGAAAGTTGCAGGCCTGACAAAACTTCGAGCTCAGAGCTGCCACGCAATATCTCTTATGACGGTCTAGTACCATCGACAAAGCGAGGCGGGAGTGCTACATTTTATACAGGGTAATGATATGCCGAACGAGAAGTACCTACTAAATTAATTCCAACCAGGTCATCCTAACGGACAACTGCTCGGAGCAGCTCAATGAATCCCGTTAATTAAACCGTTTTCAGACATCACAGCAGAAGCACACAAACTTCTTAGGGAGATGCGCGTGTCATAGCATGGCTTCTCTGAGATCCGGATACTGAAACAGGTTAAGTTGTTCTTACTTATCCAGAATGGCTCCAGTCATTCGCGTTAAACGTTCTCAATTCGGTGTGTCTCCACATAACACAAAGCATCTCTCCAACTGTAACTGGGCATAACCCCACCTGACTATTCAGCTACGGACTGGTCTTCGGAGGAACTGAGCACCATACACAAAGCCATCCTGGGAGAGGTGATAAGACAAGATGGTGCTGTAAAGCCCACTTTTAATGGCTGTACACTTCGCCCCGGTAGGGTTTCTATCACCTGCAGAGATGCTACTACCCCGGAGCGGATAAAGGACATCGCCCCAGAGTTAGCGCCATGGAAGGGCGCAAAACTGAAGGTGATCTCTGATGCTGACATACCACGCCGGAGCTTAAGAATGGCTTTGGCACAAAATTTGGGTTTGTAGACCAAGGACTGGAGAATCCTTAATCGGATAGCGGAGGTATCGATAGCCGTCGCTCCGCTGTCTGCTGAAAAAATCAGACAGTGCAGTAATTAAATTTTTTGGGGGTTTAGTAAGGTCAAACTAAGGCCTAAAACTAAGCCACACCTGCCCCTGGTAACTGATAATGCTAGCGGAAATGATAACAAAGTTGAGGGGAATGATAGGGTAGACAACGAGAAACCCTTCTGTTCAAAGACGTTGAAGGTAACCAGCAGGCAGTTACCTAATGGAACGCCTACGGATGAACGGTAGGTTATACAGAATCAAGAGGGCACCTCCCAAAAAACTATGTAGCTCAAAGCCAAAATAAAGCAGCATGCGGGACTATCGGGCAAACTAGGCCAACACTTCTTGAGAACCCAGACCGATGGAAGGGAAAAGGGTCAAGAACGAACGGCGTAGACGGATAGGCCTTTACACAGGGCATGGATGTGGCTACTCGTGGCCGCAAAGACCGCATGTAGTGTCTCTCCTAATAATAAACGCCCAAAAATCAAGGCGTCTTAAATGCCTTCAGACGAACCTTCACCACGCCAAAGTAGCATCAGATGACCCATACATGAAATTCATTAAAGAAAGTGTGAGGAGCCCTGGATTCTACATGGCGCAGTAAAAGGCCTTAATATTACTGACGGTAAGGTAACATATGCTCTCCACCAGCTCTCGGACCCCAGAAGCGATGATTTTAAGCTTTAACGTTTCTTCCACTTTTACAGTTTATGCCGGCTTATTTGGTAGCAGCAGTGTGGACAATAATTCCAACCTAAGAGATGAACAGGAGGAGGTCCTAGCCTCCGCATACTTCCCGGGTTAGGGGGGAATGACCCCAACATCTGAATCAAAAGCCTTCATAGTGTACTGTCAGCAAAGTAGTCTATCCTGGATCCTCTGCTGTGATGCGGATTATCATCTCACGATATACCGGACTATAAACACATTTAATTCGATATTGGTCACTAGCCTTAGCACAGTGTAGCTTTTAGAAAACCTAGGAAAATAAACTGGAAAATCTTCAGCTTTGTAATTGAAGATGCCTGAGAAGGAAGCTGAACAGTTCCACTCAGACATTAAAACTGATTTCAATGGAAGTTGCCCACAAGGAAAGATACGTATACAACAGCTGAGATGCCAAACTAGGAAGCTCTTTAATAGAGCAAGAGCTACGGGCGATTGGGATCCGTACAGAATCGGTCTACCCTACAAAAAAAACGAAGACCTTCGGTGATCTAAGAGGGCTTTACCTGGAGAGAACATTGTGAGAGGAAATGTAATTAACAATCTGACAGATGGGAGCTACACAAAGGAGCCGGAAGCATGTAAGCTCTTATTCAAAACTCACTTTCCGGACAGTATAGCAGGCTATCAACACTCACAGATAACACAGTGTTACAAAAAAGACAAAAGGGAAAATACCTGGGAAGTCATACAATTTCCCTGGTAGATCTCGAAGATCTAGGAATGAGTGCACACAAGATTTTCCCCGGACACACCAAAATAGCGAGTAGGGCAAAATACTGGGTTTCCCACCTTTGGACACTCGCGAGCCTATAACTTTATTGGCTATAACTTTCAGTTTCTCCCCGGATCGTATTAGAAGAGATTTATATCTTTCCTACGATATATATCAACTAGGAAAACATAAAACAGCTGTGAAGTTATTAAAATTTCAATGAAGACATAATTTGAAAAAAAAAAGTTGAAATTGTACCAAACAACTTGGCCCATTGTTGTTTGGCCTTTTTTTTATCCAACAAACTACTTAGTAAAAAAGTTGTAGCATGCTAAAAATCGGTTGAAAACTACCTAGAGTCGTATTAGTCTGCAAAGGGTTATTCTTAACAAGCTTCTAAGAAATTTGTTATTTACATTTTTTGAATGACGAAAAATCAAAATTTTTGATTTCTTTTTGAGTTCATTGTGACAGGAAAACTTTCAACGTGCGTTCTATTAAAGTGACACCAGCGCCAAAACGACGCTTAAGTCGAATGTGTTCGGGCGTTAAGAAAATTAATCATTGAACTCATAATTAATTTCCAGTTTTGATGCAAATCGGGGTTCGTAGACTATACATATTAGTGTATACAGATAGCAGCAAAGTTGACGAAACCCGAAAAAGGTGAACGAATTTTTTTGTTTTTGTATTTAATATACATATCGTTGGAAAGGGCTAAATCTCTTCCTAAACGATCCCAAAATTGGGTTATAGCCAACAAAGTTATAGGCTCGCAAGGGCCCAAAGGTACGGAACCGGTTTTTGCCCGTAACTCAATGCAAATGTAGTGCAGACATTCTTAAATCTTCGAGATCTACTAGAAAAAGGATATTCGGAGGTATTTTTCGGAGTCACACAGTGTTATAGGAATTAATTTGCCTATCAGTTAAAAATTATAAGAATATAGTCCTCTGCTCTTTTATTGACATCACCATGACGACAAAAAAGCTATGATTGGCTAGAATAAAAGCCCAATTATCATTCGCAGGGTGCTTCCTGCCTCTAAGGGGCGCCGCCTAGGGAGTGTAGTCAAGATGATCTCCATCTGTTACGAAATCCAATGTATTAGCTTAATTCACAAAGACCCTAACCAACAAATTCTAAATTTATTTATTTAGTCTACAGGTTAACCTTACAGACTATTGCTAGTTTAATACAGTAAATAAATTTAATTTAAACGTAGATACCGTAGCATTCAAATTTATTAAATGCGCATAATTATTACATTGACGTATACTTCTAGCAATTGGCTCATTATAGCCATAAATAGTTCAAGCAAGGGCATGCCTATAATTATTCCACACAATTAGGATTAATCGGTCCAGTGGCTGTACGCAATCTTGCTCCATGCAATGGTCTTATTTTCTTGTTGACTAAATCCGCTCGAATGATGGAATGAGATGCACCCGTATCTACAGTCAGTAAACGCCCCTTTCCATCCACATGTCCTCCGACAGTAAGATTGTTTGACCATCTTCCAATTTGTGAGATAGAGATTATGGGGCATTCAATTGAGGGAGCCAGCTGTCGCCCCTTGCGGCTGACTCGCTTTAGTTTAAAGATTGAGTGGATTTGGAGATTTGCTCATCTCCTTCAGCTCTGCGTTTACGACCACCCACATTGTTGGAACTGTTAGGGTTGGTGTTCCAATAACGCGCAATGTGCCCTGGCTTTCCACACTTAAAGCATTTGACTGCATCATTATTCTTCTGCTGCGTACCCTTCAATGCTTCCAAAATTGTGTCTACCCACTCTGGTCTTTCTGCTTTCACACGATGAGCTTTATATGCTGGTTTACTCAATAGGGAGGCAGTTTCCTGAGTCAATGCATGTGATACCGTTTCTGCGAATGTGGGTTTTGGGATTGCATATGTCGCTCGTTTCGTTTCCACGTCCCGTATGCTATTTATAAAACTCTGGATTTTTACCCTTTCAGTGTATTTCACGGGTGCGTCCGCATTTGTTAGATTAGCCAATCTTTCAACATCCGAGGCAAATTCCTGCAAAGTCTCTTTAGCTTTTTGGTAGCAGTTTTTCAATTCTATTTGGTAGATGTGTTCCTGTGTTCGCTTCCGTACCGTCGTTCTACAGCAGCCATCAATGCTTCATAACTGTTCCGTTCGTACTCTGGGATGGTCTGTAAGATTTCCGCAGCTGGTCCTTTTAAAGCTACGAACAATGCAGCAACTTTATCTTCAGCTTTAAGTTGTTCACTGTTGTGGTCTTCTCAAACTGTAGCTTAAAGACCTGGAAAGGAACAGAACCGTCAAAGGATGGTGTTTTTACCTTTGGATTACTCGCAGAAACTGCTGGGCGATTTAGTTGCAACTGCTCCATACGACCTTTTAAATCCTCGACTTCTGCCTGAAACTGAGCGATTTTTGTATCCTGTGCTTCCAGCTTTGATGATATACGGACTTCCTGCTCTTCAAGTTGTGTAGAGATCTGAGATGATATCTGCGCTGAAATTCGTGCCGACATTCCGGATATACGTGTCTCTTGCGCTTCCAGTTGAGATGCCAAATATGTCTTCTGTTCTTCCAATTGTGATGTTATATTTGGCTTTTGTTCTGCCAGTTGAGATGTTATATTTGCCTTTTGTTCTTCCAGTTGAGATGACATTTGCGACGCCATTTCTGAAATACGTGCCTCCTGTGCTTCCATCTTGGATGTTACTGTCGATGTTTGAGCAGATATTGCAGCCAAAAATCGTATTTAAGTCTGTGCTCGTAACTGCCTGCGTAACTGTCTCTTCCATTTTTGTTGTTGTCTCGTCGCTATCAAGATGAAAGGCGTACTGTTCCACATTAATTCCTTCCGACTCCATAGCTTCTCGTAGCCGTGCTTGAAGTTCGATCTTATTGCCGGTTATACTCAACCCACGGTTCTCCAACTCCTTTTCCAATTGCTGGATCCTTAATTCACTTAACTTTGCCATGTCCTCGTTGTCCTCTGGAATTTATTCAACAATTCCTCTTCTGACACCAATTTTAACGAATTTAGTGAAACTCCACTTATTTTACACCTTCTACTAACGATCGTATCGCTAAACTGTTGAATAAATAACTCTAATATTCAATAATGCAAAATGGCCTTTATTAAAGTACGTCACAATAACACTGATACTTCACAACCAATAGCTTGCTTAAATCAAACTGATTGGTCGTGCCTCAGCTGGTGCTGCTTTTATACTCTTCGGTTTCCTCGTTGGCATATTTCTAGGCGTTTCTATTTCTAGAATTTAATAGTTCGCTGAAGATTGCATACTTTTGTGAGTATCTCAGAAATAAGCATGTGTTTGTGTGAGAACTACTTTGCTGATGATTGCATAGTTTTGTGAGTAACTCTCCGCTGCTGTATGTACATATGTGTAGACATAATGATTGATTTGTTTATGTAGATAAAAGTGACTGCTTAGAGATGTTAGTATCCCTTAGTGTTGCTAATATTCGTCACAATATTTTATGACCAGCCGTTCTCTTTTCAATAACATGGTTGTCAGTTCAAGAACAAGGTTATTGTTTTAAGAACAGGTCGTTCATTCTTCAAGAAAAAAAAAGTAAGAACATGAAAAGCTTGAATTGACCGGTGGTGATGGATTTTAGAACGGCGTTTTTCTCTGAGTGTAGTGATGAAAACTTCGATGCCTAAAGAATCGAACGATTTAAAAAAAATCGATTATACATTTCTAAAAAAAATATCGATTAAATCCATTAAGAATCGAATCGAAATCCAGCTCTAGATCCTACGGTCATACACAATAATTGCTCGCAAAGCCCGTTGACTTCGTTATCACACATACATATATTAACGCACAAGTAAGAGTTGCACTAAATGTACTAATTTATGTTAAAGTTTTCTTTGGGAGAATTTCTATTAATTTCTGGAGTTAATTTATATTGAATATTTTAATGTTCTCTGCGCTTAAAGACAGTCATGGTGACTTTCTTTACAAGTTCATATTTTATGTATCAAATCTCTATTACTTTTTCACTTGCACTTGCATACAATTTTGCTGTATTTTCTCAACAGTTCGTTTTTGTTTTTGTCTTCACCAGTTGACAAATGTTCTCGCGTTTTAGAGGTCATTAGAGGTGACTTTCAAGATGAATATTTAAGTTTTTTTTTTTATAAACTTTACACTTTTATAAAATATGACTTTTGTTAAATTTTATAACTTCTTACTGTTCTAATTGTTCATTTATTCACTATTTTCCAATATATTTCAATGTTACTGTTTCATAGAGGTTTTTGATGGTGAACCTCTTTAAATCACATGTACTTTATTTAAAATTTGTTTGTTTTTGTGTTCATTTCATATATTCTTAAATTTTTGTAACAAAATATATATTTTTTCTTAAATAAGCGTCGTGTGTAGGTTCTTAAACTTTGACTGCGCCAGTAGTAATTTCTACGTCATTAAGTACTTTATTTAACTTTGATGATACCCGGTACACTAACTATTGACTTGAGATTTGCTCAGGACAGCGAGTCGAACTCTCGCTCTAAGGAGAGAATATACTTAAAAATATATTTCTTGTATATAGTTAGTACATTGTACATATGTCACTTGTATATACATACATATGAAATTCGCTGGCATATTCACATGAAACATTTTGTGCTTTTAGTTTGTAAGTAATAGTGCAAATATGTATTGAAATATATAAGAATTGTTTAGAATAATTTTGTATAAATAAAAATCAATTTCGTATGAATTAAGAAGGGGTTGCCTTCATTGCTTTTATATGTATGAAAACCTTTATTTCAAGCAATTTTTTTTTTAATTTCTTTAATGAAACAAAAAAAATTTGTGATCGCTCAACCGAGCGGAACTCGAATATCGACTTTTGATTTTATACACAAAGCCCAAATTTTTCTTTTCCACCTTGGGATAAGTGTTTCCAAAGGTCAAGGCGGCGTCGTTTCTTTCAAAATCAAAATAAAAAAGTTAGAGAGGTGAAAATTTTAAAACAGTTACAAAAGTCATTTACCTTTCATCAGTTTGACCTTGTAATATTTTTATGATGGCCTGCGGGAAAAATATTTTCTACGGTTTCTAGATTTGCTATACCCAACCCCATTGTTGCCGTTGGGGCGAATTTAGTCGCAATTTGACCCTTTCTGAAAGCCAATCCCCCGCACACCGACTTTTTTAAAATATGCAATATTTGAGCTTTTTTTGAAAATGTTGGGGACTTTTGGCCCGTTTGCTAAGCATTTCGCATAGATAAGTGAGTATAAGTATATTTATAATGAAATAATCAATGTAAGAAACGAATTTGTATTTAACCCTCATTATTATCCTGCAGGTACGTTATAAAAAGAAAGCGTACGGAGGATTTGGATTCCTCTTCGGAAGTAGCCGCGGGCACTTGTTCAGAAACCAGTGCAGATTTTGTCTCTGATTCAGATGTGGAACCATGTTCACCTTCAAAGAAACCAAAAGAAAAACAGTGAAAATTTGTAAAGACGTGGGAATCTACGTTTAGTTGGCTCAAGTTGCATGCAGACACGAGGCGGCCGATACGTATGATATGCAATCAGCTCCTCATGAATCAAAAAAATATATGTGAAGCTCAAAAAATGCAAATGAAACAATAGGGGGACTCATTTAACTTTATAAATGCCTTATAAAGTGTGTAAACGTATAAATTTATCTAATGCGTAAATGAACTGTCAAATTTGGTATGAAAAATCATTTACACAATTTGTATAAATTTACTAGCACATTTCGTGGTGTAAACGCGGTAAACTCAAAGAAATACAACCTTGCAAACATAATTGCCACCCTTTTCATCAGAAATCTCCAACACAGCAAGTCATTTACAAGAATTTCTTAGTAAGGATGTCTTAGTTTTGATTTTTCACTTAATCTTGGCATTTTTTAATTTGTATAACAATCAAACATTACAGCTGATCGACAATTAAGTTTATCAAGAATATTACTAGGTGCGTTATATCAGCGTGTGTAAATGGATATAATTTTACATCTTATAAATTTATATACTTTAATGAGTCCCCCTAATGTTTAGCCAGTGAAAGTAAAATGGTAAAAAGTGTGGACCCTTTTTTTTAGTAGGCCCCTTTACTGTGCGACTTTTTGAAAATTTTCAGCGGCAACACTGCCCAAACCCATGTAGATTTTAATAGTAAAATCTTTATAATACTAATTTATTTGTTTGTATTTTTTCTTCAATTTTAGTAAGGTTTCAGTACTGATGAGAGTATGTAACCTTAGTTCCAGAACACGAACGAAAAGCAAAAACAATGTAGTGTGTTTTTTTCCTGACAAACCACCATTTTTTTTAATTTTGTGCACAAATACACAACTAAAGTCAGGTCTATTGTTAAATAAGTGAACCGAGAAAACGCGCAATAACTTTTAAAAATTATTTATATTAGGAGATTTCTCCCTGTCCTAAAACCGTATAAAATGTAGAAAGTTCTTCTTAAGAAGAGCTTTAGTTACGAAAGGGTAGCTAAGTTCTTTTGACCACCGTTTAACAAATGCAAAAACACCTTTGCCTTTATTGACTGCAGCATTAATATGAAAGTCGAACGAAGTTTGGAATCCATCATGCCTCCCAAGGTAACAAAATTATTCACAATTTCTAGACTATAGTTGTTTATTGAATATGGAGCTCAGGGTTGCGTGATTCTAAATCCTCTTTGATTTAAAATCCAACTTCAAATAAAAGATAACTTTTATTTTTTATTTGATTCGGCGTCCAAATAAAAATATTTTTTATTTATTTGATTCTTCAGCCAAATCAAAGATAATTTTTATTTGTGATTTGGTTTCTCATCTAAATCAAAGATACTTTTTACACCTTTCATGCAAATGGCTGGGACATTAAGTTTGGTGGGAATCTCAAAATTGTAAGTCCTTAAAAGGGAAGAGACAAACCCACCGATAAAAATATGGAAATAATCATAATGATGATCGCAATGTATTTAGCCATGAGCGGGTATATGTATATTGCTTTCTGATTAGAACTGCGTTGGAACCGGCCGGATAGGACGACTATAGTATATGTTCCTTGGCGAGCTTTCTGGCCTCTGATCCCCCTAGCCAAAAGAAGCTTTAGGCGCTCAGGCGCCTATTATGCTCCACAGCTTTGTTATACTTTGGTAAATCCAATGAAGTTGCAAACGAGAATAACCGTTCAACCTGCGCTGAGGAAGGTAAAGCTGTGTTATATTTCGGAAAAAGTTCTATTACTGCAAAAAAGTCATAAGGATATTAAGCGAAGTTGAAGTTTGATTGAAAGTGTCTGAACTCAGACTCCTCTTTTAATAAGAAAAGGAAAGTCTTCATTAAGTACATTATTGTCAACATCGCCATCGAAAGCAAAAAAAAACTTTCTTTTAATTTTTTTGGTCCTCGCTATTTGTTTCATTAACTACAAATAATCTTGGAATATATGACACAGTTTCATCCTTTCAAAATTTGATCGGAGTCCGTCAATCCTTTAAGGCTCAAAATTAGTTGATATACACTCGCACTTATTTGTAACACGTATCAAGTAAGAAGCATAAGGTATCTTTCATTCAGATAGCGATCCAAATCGGAAACAAAAATTGTCTTTGATTTTCCTAAAGAACCAAATAACAAGTAAAAAGTATTTTTTATTTGTACATATCGTTAACTTAATGTGAAAATGTGCTAAGTCACTTTTTACGAATTTTATAGGAGACGAAAAAAACTGAATAAATAACCTTTTTTCAAAACTGTGAATGAGGATACCTTAGTTGCAATACTTTTGAGTGTAGAAGCTTTGAAAAAGATAAATAAAAATCATGTATTCTAACCCAGCAGCTATTTTGTGACTTACCACAATTTCCGCACTCAAAACAAATTTTTCTCCTGACTTAGCACTTTTTACTCAATATGTTTCCCCATCACTCCTCCCCTTTAATGATTGAAATATAACTCTAAAACTATGTATTTCACAAAAAATACTATTTATTTGTCAAACTATTTCTAACGGTTCTGATCTGGACTCTTTTGGCGGATGGTGCGCAGACAATAACTTATTTTTAAATTCAAACAAATGCTGTGTTGTGTCTTATTCCATAAGACAACTGCCACATACTTTATCTACAAACTAAATGCTAAATCTCTTAATTGTTGTCAAGAGAGTGCAGACTTGGGTGTAATTTTTGACTCCAAACTCTCTTTTTCTAGTCACATTGACTTCGTTTTTTTCAAAATTTGTTGCAATGGTTGGGTTCAGTAGACGTAACACCAGTGACTTTAAGGAGCCTATGACGTTGAAGGCACTTTATATATCCTTGGTCAGAAGTGGTATTGAATATTGCTCAATAATATGGAATCCTTTCTATGAATCTAACTCCTATAAAATTGAGAAAGTTCAAAAAATCTTTACAAAAATTGCTTTACGTATGCTTCACTGGCCAGACGGCCTCCCATCATATACCAGCAGGCACAAATTGCTTGGTCTTCAGGCTTTGCACGACAGAAGAACTTTAATCTCACTCATGCTTGCCTATAATGTAATAAACTTTAGCACGAATTGCTCTGATTTATCTACCTTGTTCATTCCATATATTCCACTGCGTGATCTTCGGCATAATAGATTATTTATCGAAATAACTCATAAAACGAATTATGCTATGAATGAACCTATAGCTAGGTCTATACATCTAGCAAATCGATTCAGTAGTGTTATTAATTTTAATAACAGCTTATATAAGTTTAAGCTCGAATTGCTTTCTATTTTTACCTAGTCTGTAAGAAAGCATGTAGTTATCGACATGTAAGAATTTAAATAGATTATGGTCAGCGCAAAGCATTTATCAAACACCAAAGGCATGTCTCAATTGGGTGAATCCAATTTCACGGAGTTGTGTTCGCTACCCTCTCGAGGGGTTGCCAGCACAATATATAGTTTCTCCAACCCAATTGTCAACCTCACTTAACCGTGGCGAATCCTGTTTCATTAACAGCCGAGGCTAAATCGTTCCCGAGATGGTCGGGCGAGTAGTATCTTAATAGTGCTTTGTTACAGAAACGTAATGGATCTATATCCGGCAAAGGGCCATCAACATCGGTAACACTCCCCAAAGCCTTCTGGGAGTGTCTTTATCGTTAATACAACAACAACAACAAAGCATGTACTTTTAGTACTGAATTAAATAAATAAAATGCGCGCACAAAGAAATGACTAGTAATTCAGATTGATATTACTGACAGGTTGACTTAGCACATTTTTTTTTAACAGCGGACGACTTAGCACATTTACACATCATTGCCCATAGCACGTAAACATGAAAAATTAAAATATTTTGTTTTTTGTGATCGATGTATTTTGAATTCAGTTTTAAAACTGCATTAAAATAAAAATTTTCAAAAAAAAGTGGCTTAGCACATTTTCACATTAAGCTAACGATATGTCGAATCAAATAAAAAATAATAAGCATAGCGGAATGATACAAGGTGGCAGCATGGTGATATACCTACAAACATAAATAAAAATTCCATGTACTTTGTTTTTGTAAATTCGATGGACAAATGTCAAAATCGTACTGCGCCAGAAGTTGATGTATCAAATCAAATAAAACAAGTAAGGAAGGTTAAGTTCGGGTGTAACCGAACATTACATACCCAGTTAGGAGCTACGGTGCCAACATAAGGGAAAATAACCATGTAGGAAAATGAACCGAGGGTAACCCTGGAACGTGTTTGTATGACATGTGTATCAAATGAAAGGTATTAAAGAGTATTTTATGAGGGAGTGGGCTATAGTTCTATAGGTGGACGCCATTTAGGGATATCGCCATAAAGGTGGATGAGGGTTGACTTTAGAATTTGTTTGTACGATATGGGTATCAAATGAAAGGTGTTAATGAGTATTTTAAAAGGGAGTGATCCTTAGTTCCATAGGTGGACGCCGTTTCGAGATATCGCCATAAAGGTGTACCAGGGGTGACTCTAGAATATGTTTGTACGATATGGGTATCAAATGAAAAGTATTAATGAGTATTTTAAAAAGGGCGTGGGGCTTAGTTCTATATGTGGACACCTTTTCGAGATATCGCCATAAAAATGGACCAGGGGTGACTCTAGAATGTGTTTGTACGATATGGGTATCAAATGAAAGGTGTGAATGAGTATTTTAAAAGGGTGTGGGGCTTAGTTCTATAGGTGGACGCCGTTTCGAGATATCGCCATAAAGGTGGACCAGGGGTGACCCTAGAATTTGTTTGTACGATATGGGTATGAAATGAAAGGGGTTGATGAGCATTTTAAAAGGGAGTGGGCCTTAGTTCTATAGGTGGACGCCTTTTCGAGATATCGCCATAAAGGTGGACCATGGGTGACTCTAGAATGTGTTTGTACGATATGGGTATCAAATGAAAGGTGTTAATGTGTATTTTAAAAGGGCGTGGGGCTTAGTTCTATAGGTGGACGCCTTTTCGAGAGATCGGCATAAAGGTGGACCAAGGGTGACTCTAGAATTGTTTGTACGATATGGGTATCAAATGAAAGGTGTTAATGCGTATTTTAAAAGGGAGGGATCCTTAGTTCCATAGGTGGACGCCGTTTCGAGATATCGCCATAAAGGTGGACCAGGGGTGACCCTAGAATTTGTTTGTACGATATGGGTATCAAATGAAAGGGTTTAATGAGCATTTTAAAAGGGAGTGGGCCTTAGTTCTATAGGTGGACGCCTTTTCGAGATATCGCCATAGAGGGTGGACCAGGGGTGACTCTAGAATTTGTTTGTACGATATGGGTATCAAACGAAAGGTGTTAATGAGTATTTCAAAAGGGCTTGGGGCTTAGTTCTATAGGCGGACGCCTTTTCGAGATATCGCCATAAAGGTGGACCAGGGGTGACTCTAGAATGTGTTTGTACGATATGGGTATCAAATTAAAGGTATTAATGAGGATTTTAAAAGGGAGTGGTTGTAGTTGTATAGGTGGTCGCCATTTCGAGATATCGGCATAAAGGTGGACCAGGGGTGACTCTAGAATGCGTTTGTACAATATGAGTATCAAACGAAAGGTGTTAATGAGTATTTTAAAAGGGAGTGCGCCTTAGTTCTATAGTTGGACGCCTTTTCGAGATATCGCCATAGAGGGTGGACCAGGGGTGACTCTAGACTTTGTTTGTACGAAAAGGGTATCAAATGAACGGTGTTAATAAGTCTTTTTAAAAGGGAGTGGGCCTTAGTTCTATAGGTGGTCGCCTTTTCGAGATATCGCAATAAAGGTGGACCAGGGGTGACTCTAGAATATGTTTGTACGATATGGGTATCAAATAAAAAGTGTTAATGAGTATAGTAGAGTAGTTGTATATGTGAAAGCGTTTTCCAGATATCGACCAAAATGTGGACCAGGGTGACCCAGAACATCATCTGTTGGATACCGCTAATTTATTTATATATATAATACCACGAACAGTATTCCTGCCAAAATTTCAGGGGTTTTTTATTTCGCCCTACAGAACTTTGTCATTTTATTCTACTTAATATGGTAGGTGTCACTCCCATTTTACAAAGTTTTTTTCTAAAGTTATATTTTGCGTCAATAAACCAATCCAATTACCATGTTTCATCCCTTTTTCCGTATTTGGTATAGAATTATGGCATTTTTTTCATTTTTCGTAATTTTCGATATCGAAAAAGTGGGCGTGGTCATAGACGAATTTCGGCCATTTTGTATACCAATACAAAGTGAGTTCAGATACGTACGTGAACTGAGTTTAGTAAAGATATATCGATTTTTGCTCAAGTTATAGTGTTAACGGCCGAGCGGAAGGACAGACGGTCGACTGTGTATAAAAACTGGGCGTGGCTTTAACCGATTTCGCCCTTTTTCACAGAAATAAGTTATCGTCCCAGAATCTAAGCCCCTACCAAATTTCACAAGGATTTGCAAATGTTTGTTCGACTTATGGCATTAAAAGTATCCTAGACAAATTAAATGAAAAAGGGCGGAGCCGCGCCCATTTTGAAATTTTATTTTATTTTTGCATTTTGTTGCACCATATCATTACTGGAGTTGAATGTTGACATAATTTACTTATATACTGTAAAGATATTAAATTTTTTGTTAAAATTTGACTTTAAACAATTTTTTTTTTTAGAAGTGGCCGTGGTCTTTCTCCGATTTTGCTAATTTTTATTAAGCATACATATAGTAATAGGAGTAACGTTCCTGCCAATTTTCATCATGATATCTTCAACGACTGCCAAATTACAGTTTGCAAAAGTTTTAAATTACCTTCTTTTAAAAGTGGGCGGTGCCACGCCCATTGTCCAAAATTTTACTAATTTTCTATTCTGCGTCAGAAGTTCAACTCACCTACCAAGTTTCATCGCTTTATCCGTCTTTGGTAATGAAATATCGCACTTTTTCGGTTTTTCGAAATTTTCGATATCGAAAAAGTGGGCGTGGTTATAGTCCGATATGATAGCGATCTGAGATGAGTGCTCAGGAACCTAGATACCAAATTTCATCAAGATACCTCAAAATTTACTCAAGTTATCGTTTAACAGACGGACGGACGGACGGACATGGCTCAATCAAATTTTTTTTCGATCCTGATGATTTTGATATATGGAAGTATATATCTATCTCGATTCCTTTATACCTGTACAACCAACCCTTATCCAATCAAAGTTAATATACTCTGTGAGCTCTGCTCAACTGAGTATAAAAAGTTTATAATCACCTGTTCCATGCTGCCACCTTGTATCGTTGCGCCATGATAAAAAGTATCTTTGATTTGGCTGAAGAATCAAATCACAAATAAAAAGAAGTATCTTTGATTCGGCTGAAGAATCAAATAACAAATAAAAAGTATATTTTATTTGAATGCCGAAGATAAAAAATATCTTTGATTTGAAAACATTTTCAAATAAAAAATATATTTTATTTTTGGATTCGTGATTCATTCAAATAAAAATCACGCAACCCTGATGAAGCTGGTAGAAAATTTATTCGAGAAAAACGCATAAATTTACATTTTTTTAAGATTGACCTGCATAAAATTTAGATTGCACCAGCTAACCAAGTGGTTTAAATCCGTTTGAAGCAAGGAATGTTCGTCAAACGGAGCGTATGACTTGAATAGTTTTACATTGTCAGCATTCATTTTGGTACCGACGCGTATGACTTGAAAAGTGTTCGTCAGCATACACGAAGATTTTTGAATATTTTATTGTATTGGATATAAAAAAAAATAAATGTAAGGCACGATAACCTCCGAAGAGATCTAAGGCCGAGCTTCTCTTCCAATTTGCGTCGTGCTCCTCTTGATTTTCCCTACAAATTGGCCGGACGGGACCTACATGTTTTATGCCGACTCCGAACGGCATCTGCAAGGCAGATGAGTTTTCACTGAGAGCTTTTCATGGCAGAAATACACCCGGAGCGCTTGCCAAACACTGCCGAGGGGCAACCCCGCTTAGAAAAAATGTCTCCTAATTGAAAAACCTTATTTCTAAAATTTTGATGTTGCTTTGTCCGGGGTGCGAACTCAGGGCATACGGTGTGGTAGGCGGAGCACGCTACCATCACACCACGGCGGCCGCCGTATATTGTGGATATATCGTTTATGAAATATCTGACCAAGATGGCTGCCCTGAGGAACGCGGAAGAAACATTGATGACCCCAGAAAGTATATTTTTAAAGATTACTTTTTAAGTACGATTACCAAGATACGAAGAAATCCAACATGTCAGACCGGGTTGAAAACCAAGTTGACCGAGCTTATAAATAAGTAATGAGTGTGATACTTTGTTGAATGCTTTACTGACATCGGTGTAAATTATATCGGTGGGAAAACTTTTTCTAAGCCCATTAAAAACATGAGTGGTAAATTCTAGTAAATCGGTGATAGTTGATTTGCCCCTACAGAACCCACGTTGCGAGTTTGCAATTATGGGGGACGTTCTTTAGCGACGGGTAACAATAGCTTCAAATATCTTTGGGATAGCGGATAACTTTGCTATGCCCCGGTAGTTTTCTATTGAAGACCTGCTTCCATTTTTATAGCACATCTTCACTTAAGGCTTGGTTTCCTCCATAAGCAGTGCCGCTATGTTACGGCCACTAAAGAGCGACCGGTATACTCACTGTTTTCAGCGGTACCGCTTTGTTGTAAGCAAAATATTTTAAGGTAGGAGCAGTTTTAAAAATCATGGACGACAGATGTTTTTTTAAGATTTTCAAGTTTAGATTTTTATTGCCTAACGTGAGTTAAATAAAAAATGTATCAAAATAGAATATTCAGATATGTTTTTGCTTTGTAAAACATGTGAAAATGTATGTATTTCATTTGAAAACGTAAATTTTTGTGACTAAAAACTTCAGAAAAGTTGAAACTGTGCATGTGGCCCCACTTTATAGTTTTTATGAAAAACTAAAACGTCAAATAAAACTACAGTGGAGACAGTGCAGGTTAAAATATGAGATTTAATAAATCTTATCAATGACGAATGATTTCATTATTTTTTGGACCACCATCAACAGTGGAAACACGTAAGAATTAACTCAAAATCATTCGGCTCATGTACTAAAGCTAAGTTCTCTTACATGCCAACCTAATATAAATGCACGCAAGTCATTTTCTGTCAAAAATGTCTCATGCACATACAACTTGTATGAGAGCAACCCAAATTGAATTTGCTGCGTTGCGTGACATTTAGATTTGACGTTTGAGCACATGCTTTACATTGTCGCAACGCATGTTTATTTGGGTTAGAGCAAAAAACGCCGGTTGTTTGCGTGCGCTAAAAAAACGCAGTGCGGTTTTATTAGGTTGGCATGTTAATCATTCATAATAGTATGAATTTCTGATTGCGGATGCTTATCGTTTCTTCTTCTACTGTCATTCTACAGTAAAAACAGCAATATATTATACATTGCAATATATTTTCTTTTTCCAAGCCGTCAGACGCCGCCCAAAAAATCGTCATATCTATGGCAACAACCAATAACAACCAGAGTTAGGACGAAGTTGGGTTATTACCAGGGGATGTACGATTTTATTCGCCGGAAACAAAAATACATCAACAATATTAACTTTAAAAGCGCTTTTTTGAAAATTGTCTGTTATTTTTTGTTGCCACATAAACATATAAAATCGTTTTTAATTCATTATTTTATAAATAAAAAAAACCTCTTAAAATATAAATTTTGTATTACACACAAAAGGTACTTGTTTTCAGTCATTTTAACAATTATTATAATTTTTTTTTTTTTCGTTGAGCTCGAATCAAGCCTCGAATAAACTCCTACATCATTTTAATTTCTTAGTTATACATTTTCGCGTTCATCTTTTAGCATATTTATTTGCCGTTCAATATTATGACAGGAAAAGTTATTAAATTTTGAATAATCTTGGCCAGCAATATTCCTTTTAATGTATCAGTTTCCAGACGGTTTAGGATTTTTGTTTTGTTTTAATTTATTTTAGAAAAACATCGTTCTACATTCGCTGAAGTGTGACAGGCACATTAGATCTACAACGAGGGCACATAAATTAGAAAAAGCGTATGTAGAGTCAGCTCTTTTGATAGTAGAAATATTTTTCCAAAAAACTTCTGGAGGAAGACATTTCTACTTCAAAATATGTCTTAAATTCTGAAAACCTTAATTCCCTATACTCGCTATCAATATCCTGCACAATTTTCTGATCGATTGTGTGCGAAAAATGTTGCAAGACCATATGCAAAGAATCACATTTTTTCCAGCAACTTATTTGGGATCCATGAAACTTAAGTTTTGTAGAACAACATTGTTAAAATCAAAACGCTTTCTAATTTGGTCACACAGTTCAATATCAAAAATAATACAATCTTGTTAAAACTTGAATTTTTCTTGCTCGGAAATGTTTGAGGCGATAAGCTTATCCATCGCGTAAACTCCTATATAAATCTGATCACTTTGCAATATATTTGAAATGTTTTTATAATCTGTAATTTCTATGTTGTCTAATGTAATACATTCCGGCTTTAAAAAATTATACAATATACTTAAATAAAGTCTTTTTATTTCCAAATACATATTATGTACTTGAAGCCCCTCACTCTGGAAAATTGTATTAAACTTTATTAATATTCTGAAGGATATACTTCAGGAAGGAGAGATACATTTCGTTCATATCATCCAAGTTATCAAGAATGGTTTTAGCACTGTCTATTTTGTCAACATTAACAGCATAAAAAATATTTAATGGTTCACAAAGTTCTAATACTCTGTATACTGCTGTCCCTAAGGATAGCCCCTAAGGATAGCCAGCAAGTTTGACATGGATGTAGCATCTTTTTTGGCTGCAATTCCAATAGCGCAATTATATTTTTTAATTGAGTATACATTTACTACCTATACATTTAAAAGTAATATCTTATATAGAAGGCAGGCTTTTTTTTTTTCGTTGTGGCAGCGCACTGCCCCCTCAAGTGGCCCGATGAAACCAGGTTAATCTTGTTTTTGTTTGTTTTTTTTTTATTTCATAAATACTTTTTTTGTTTTTTTTTTATTTATTTCATACATACTTTTTTTTAATCTTAATTCTTATTTATGTGTTATTTATAATTTTTTCTGTTACCGAGTCTTGATAGGCAGTGGCTTCTTAAGCGCTGAGATATAAAACTGCTCAGCTACAGAGAAACTCATCAGTTGAGAAATATAGATTCACAAAATACAATAGATTAAAAGTATAAATATAATTTTTTAATTATTAAGAGAAGATAGAACCGTCTTTTTTATGGCAAAGAGCGAGTCCGAAACATCAATTATTCTCGAGTGAGAGTTATAATCTTCACACAAACATAGAAAAGGTTCGTGTAGTTGGAAATTGCTTCTGCATTGTTTAAGAATTATAGGTTTATAATGCCTTGAAACTCGGCATGGAACATTCAAGTTTACTTCGTTCAAAAAAAATGGGCTTGAAATCGATCCATTTAAAAGTCTAGCCATAAATAGTACACCTAGCATTTCTCTACGACTTGCAAGGGTAGGAAGATTTATTAGTTTTAATCGATTAGTGTAAGGAGGAAGATTATACGGAGAGTCCCATTGAAGATTTCTCAAGGCGAAAAGTAAAAACTGTTTTTGAATTGATTCTAGTCTATCCACATGAACTTGATAACGCGGATTCCAAATTACCGATCCATATTCTATTATCGGCCTCACCAATGATGTAAAAAGGGTTTTTGTAACGTAAGGATCACTAAACTCTTTTGCCCATCTTTTCACAAATGCTAAAACTCCTCTCGCTTTATTGACTGTGGCATTAATATGAGGGTTGAAACTAAGTTTGCAATTCATTGTAACTCCCAAGTCGACAAAAACAACAACGCTTTCCAGATTTAGGCCATTAATTGTGTAGAAAGCTGGCTGTATGTTCCTACGTGAAGAACACAAGTAACTAAACGATTTAAATCCGCCTGGAGTACAGAACGTTCTTCAACCGACGCGTATGACTTAAAAGGTTTTACGTCGTCGGCATTCATTAAAATTTTAGAATATTTTATAGTTGTGGAAACATCGTTTATAAAGATCAAAAACAGAATAGGACCGAGATGGCTGCCCTGAGGCACACCGGAGGGAACATCGATGACATTCGAACAAATGTTTTTAAAAACGACTCTTTGAATTCTACCGCAAAGATAGGAGGAGATCCAGCGAGTTGGGCCAGGTTGAAAACCAAGCAATTCGAGTAATGAGTGGCGTACTTTGTCGAATGCTTTGCTGAAATCAGTGTATATAACGTCGGTATGATGATTGTTTCTAAATCCATTAAAGACGTGAGTTGTAAATTCAAGCAAATTGGTTGTGGTTGATTTGGCTCTACAAAAGCCATGCTGAGAACTATCTATAAATGTAGAAATCGAAAATGTAAGGTGATTAGTAACGATTGCTTCGAAAAGCTTAGGGATAGCGGAGAGCTTTGTTATTCCACGATAGTTTTCAATAGACGACTTGCTTCCTTTTTTATGGAGTGGGATAAGATTCCTTCCAAGCCGTCGGGAAAATGCCATTTTCGAAAGAGGGGTTAAACAGATCAGTAAGGGGCTGGTAAATGTATTCCGCACATTTTTTAAGAAAACATGTTGGGATCAAATCGGGACCGTATTTGAAGGATTCTTTTAGGGTCTTTAGATGTAGTAGAACATCTTCGGGCAACAAATGTGGGGCATATATTGAGTTACTAGAATGGAGCTCATACGGATAATTTGTGGTGATGAATCAACCACAGCAGAGTAATTAGAGTGAAAGAATTGAGCGAAGAAGTTTGCAATCTCTTGATCGTCGCTGGAAATGCTATTTCTAAACTTCATGGCAGAAGGAAACCCGTTAATTCTGCGTTTAGAATTTACGAAATCATAAAAAGACTTCGGGTTGCAAATAATGTTTCTTTTAATTTTACATATATATGTAAGCTTTATAACACTTTTTATTAAGTTCAAAATACTTATGACGGAAAATAGCGTACTGCGCATAATCAGAATGTAAACCGGTTCTCTTATATAATTTGAATAAACGTGATTTCTTATTTTTTAAAGCTTTTAAATCTTTATTAAACCAGGCTTGCACTGGTTCAATGTACGAGCATGTGCGTTTGAGCACATGTTTTTCAAATAAAGTGTAAATGGTTTTATTAAAATATATTATATATAAATATAGTATAAATGGTATTATTTAAATTGTTGAAATTAGTTTTGGAAAAATCAAAGCATCTGGTAGAGACACGTGTTTTGTTAGTGCAGCCGACTTCGTTGCTTATGATTTCGTAAGTTATCTCAAGAGAAGGATGGTAAACGTCTTCTGGCAAAACAAGAGGTTCACACCGATTTATGGAGAATTTAGATATGTCGTCAACAAATGCTAAGTCTGAGAATTTTCCATACTTATTCGGAAAGAGGTTGATCTGATTAAGGCAAAGATCAGTAATTCCATCCAAAAAGTCATTGTTATGCATCTTGGATGATACGGGGACAATATTGTGATCAACGGTATTCCAAGATATATGTGGCAGGTTAAAGTCGCCTAAAACAATCATTGAGTCCGTGGGCTTTATCATCGAATTGACTGATTGTAACAGTGAAATATGGTGCATATACACTGATAGATCAGAACACGGGCGGAATATAGCAATCGGCTAAGTAAATATGACCCCGCCCTAGTAAGATTCGGATGCATTTAAACTCGATGGAATCAACTTCGGCTAAATTAACATCTTCAGATGGAATTGAAGAATGTACAGCTAGCAAGACACCACCTCCGGTCCTATTTAAGCGATCATTTCTACAGGTCTGATACTCACCGCAAAAAATTTCGGAATTTAAAACATTGGGTTTCAGCCATGTTTCGGTAAAAGCAATAATATTATAGTTACAGTGAATGGTTTTCAAATATAAGTCAGTTAATTTAGTATTTAAGCCTCTAACGTTTTGATAGTAAATGCTTAAGCAAGATGTTAAATTAAGTTTTTTGGATTGGAACTTTGAGGAGGAATTTTTGCTACATTTTGAGTTTCTCAATAGTCTTATGCACAAATTCGCGAACAAAAGCCCCTGGCGGCCAAAATGCGCTGTCCAAAAGTTTATCAAAATCTTTTGAGTAGACATCAATTCTAAATGAAGAAATGTTTCTTTCGTAATTAAATTTAAATTTTCTTAGTCATGCCGTCAGCCTTAATTTTCGAAGTGACACAAGACCTGATATTCTCAACGGAAGTGTCTTTGTCAAAGCGAGATACAAAAATCGATTTTTTTGAGCGGGACTACAACCAGATTCGTAGCCGGTGCTTCTGAATAAGAAGTCACAGATTGAGAAGTTACAGTTTCAGAAGTTACAGTTTGAGACTCTAAGGTTTTTTCCGCGGCCCTAGAAGTGGATGGAACCACAGCTTGCGGATTAGGGGAAGCCAAGTCTATGAGCTCCACTTGCGGAAGATTAATGTTCTGAGCAGGATTAAGATTCAAAGCGTTAGGGAGCCTTCAGAGTGTTTTTGTTTATTATCGCGGTTGTCTTTATTTCTATTTAAACAATGCGGTAACTCATCCAAACACTTTAAAAATTTGAACAAGCTATCGTATTGATTGAACTTTTCCGTGATTATGGAAAACTACTTAGCAATTTCAGAAAACGCATTTCGTGTTTGTCTAAACAGTTTAAATGGGTCAATTTCAGTTGATCTGCATTTAATGCATGACCAACGTACTCCCTTCTCTCTAGTCGTCAGTCCCGCGCACTTTCCATGGGCGAGCCCATCACAAAGCCAGCAAGAGCCAAAACGTTCGGCCTCGCTTTTTACCTGACATTTTTTGAAAATGCAAGTAATTTTTTATAGAATGATACTGAAAATATACTAGTATAAGAATATAGAAATGGTAAGATATGTTTGTAAATTACAATGAAAAAACACTTGAAATAGCACTGAGAATGAGAAAATATATAAAGCAACTCTAAGCGACGCAAACAGCTGCGAAGACAGTAAATAGCGAGAAAAACAAAAAGTGTGCGCACAAAAACAATTTCAAGGTGAAAAGGTGCCAATCAAAATTGCAACAAAAACACAAATGCACAATGACTCGGCAAACACAAAACGAATAATAAGAAATTGATTAAAAACTTTAAAATTCACAAAATCTAAACTTTTCAAAGCAAACCAATTGTATTAAAATGAACTCTAGGGATTCGCACTTATTTTTGTCACAAACTAGTATTACAATTTAGATATTATAATTTAAAACTCGCAAAATAAACACAGCAAAATAAAATGCAACTTCACAGCTATAGTGACGTTTGCGTAAATCGTAATTTTTCATCACAAAATCGTCCAAGCGTCATTCTAGACGAAAATCGTCAAAATGACGACGGCGTCGTCAATCTGTCAACGCTGAGTAAACATTCGTCAGTACTTAATTTGATGGCTCTTTCTTTTTGTTCAGTTGATAAAACGACATTATAACGGGGATCCATAAAAATAGCCATTAAAATGCGTCATTTTCAAATAAAATATCCTCTCTACGTGTCATCTAAGAACAAACAGTTTAAACAATTGAGAATTTTATTTCTTTGTCTTGGATTTACATTAAGACCATATTGCGAAAAAATATCCAAGGGTCAGCTGTTCCCCTTGCAGTTTTTTAGTTGCAACATATGAAGGTTCGAAAAGCTCTACGACTTCCTCGATTGTTTTCCATTCCTGAGGTGGAATTCCTTATTAGCCGCTGCCAGGTTCTTGCAGAAAGTTTGTGATTTTTCAAAACGAAAAGCATATCATACGTAGACCCCATTTGGTGTCCACATTAACGGGAGGTTCTTTTATATCTTGATTTTTCAGTAGAAGAGTTATATTTGGTGTCCGCAACTTCTTTACTATTCGTCTAGCTTTTGAAATGATGTTGCTGAATTGAGGTACGCTCCAATATCTATTTTGAATTTTACGCTCCAATATTTTTACCTGAAAGTTTTCAACATATTGTGGAACCTGAGTGGAACGTGAGTTTTACACTGAACGAAGTGTCAAAATTACCGGAGTAGCTGTCATCGAGATCGACGCAGGGAAACAAAAAAAGGAGCGGAATATCAGATATGGATTGCTGTGATAACTTTTTTTGAACAGAAAATTATACAGGTCTTCGAATGGGATATCTGAAGACGAATACTAATGCCAAAACTAGGAATACAAACACGTTCAAAAGCTCTCCGCGAAAAACAATTTTGTCCCGGTATCAATAATCCAAAGGCAAAAAAGTGGTCGGGTTATTGAAACCGAGGCCAAAACGCGTCTATTAATACCTTCCCCGACGGTTTTGGCCGTGTTTAAGCAATCGTCCCCGGTAATAAAGTATCACAATTTGTTAACTGAAATTGTCCAAAATATATGGATTTTGAAGAGAGATGAAATTAAGTGCTCGTTTGAAAATAAATAAAGTTTTTTGTAATTTTACAATTAAGAAATGTGGCTTCTTTTAACTTTTTACTGAGAATGATACCTTTAAGACTTTACTTTGTGTTCATGTCTTTCAACTTTCTTGTGAAATAAGTGAATTTTGTATTTTTGCACTGATTGTGAAAAATGTTAGTGCAAAAATAAGATTTAAAACATAAACAAAAACATGCAACGCGGCATTCTTCATCGTACCAGTTGTTTTTTTCGTGGCCGCCGGTGACCAATTTTTTCCTCGGTGGCAGTACGAAGTATGCTACCACTGCTCCTGCATTCCTTCAGGCTGAGTTGAGCTCTCAGAGAGCAGGTGTGAGAGTCGAGTTGCGAAATCATTGGCAGTCTGTTGCGATTGCAGGCTTTCGACGTCTAGCTTTCCTTGTGTTTTTTGTTCCGCGCAGAGGCGGCTGCGACTAGATAATGGTCCGAGTAGTTGTTAGGTCCTCGGATCGTGCACACATCTAAAACACTGGAGGCATGCCTGCATCTATCACAACGTGATCGATCTTATTGCGAGTATTTCGATTGAGGGACAGCCATGCAGCTTGATGTATCTTTTTATGCTTGAACCTCGTGCTGGATATGACCATCTTTCAATCACCGGCAAAGTCAATCAGCCTTAGTCCATTAGGAGAAGTTTCATTGTGTAGGCTGAACTTTCCGACTGTAGGGCCGACACCTTTGCCCACCCTGGCGTTAAAGTCGACTTTTATATCATGGCGGGGCAGCACTCGTATGTGCGTTCTAATTGTTCATAATAAATAATAGTTTAAAAAAAACTGAAAAAACACGCTTTTATAGCTAACCGAACTAAAAAATAGAAAATAATTTTCAATTAAAAAGAGTTTATATAACAGTAGTAGAAGGTCAAACAATCATTTATAGTTAATCACCTCAAAATACAATTATAATAACATTTAAGTTATTAATAGAATAATTTAATTCACAGTAAAAGCGTGGGGTGCATTTGACTACATTTCATATATTTCCTCTCAGATAGTTGCCAATAGAATGATTGTAACATTCAATATCAAGCACCCCACGCTTTTTACTGTGAATTAAATTATTCTGTTAATAACTTAAATTTTATTATAATTTTATTTTGAGGTGATTAACTATAAATGATTGTTTGACTTTCTACTACTGTTATATAAACTCTTTTTAATTGCCAATTATTTTCTATTTTTAACACGCTTTTATTAGCTTGGCCCGTATGTAACGGAATCTTTGAGCTTAATTTTCACCGGTTTCTAGAAGTCTGATTAATTTGAAACTTTGCATACGTATCAAGGACCGATGACAATGCATTAACGTGGTGGTGTGGTGACATAAGGTCAACGGCCATAAGGTCAATTGGCCTTATTATCACTTTGAATGGCCATAAGTTTGATTGCAACTTTGCACATGTATCAAGTCAAATGCACCCACGCTTTTTACTGTGAATTAAATTATTCTATTAATAACCTAAATGTTATTATAATTGTATTTTTAGGTGATTACCTATAAATGATTGCTTGACCTTCTACTACTGTTCTATAAACTCTTTTTAATTGAAAATTATTTTCTATTTTTTAGTTCGGTTAGCTATAAAAGCGTGTTTTTTTATTTTTTTTTAAACTATTATTTATTTAGTTCGGTTAGCTATAAAAGCGTGTTTTTTTTTTAGTTTTTTTAAACTATTATTTATTTTTAATTTTTTAGTTCAAGTAATTTTAAAAGTTTTAGTCGAGAGTGATGAAACCTCGAAACGCCAGCGGTCCATGTATGAATCCAACCCCACGGCACCGAAAAGGCCAAGACGCAGGGGGGCTGGACGCATTCTTTCGCCAAAATTGCTAAGGGTCGGCAGATCATTGGCATTATAGACAAGAGCAGCGAAGATGGCAGGATCCCGAAACAACAGTGGAAGTGGATCGAGGCCGCGCTCGCTACGGTGGCCGTTAAGATTAAGAAAGACAACCCTGGTCCACCGCCATCTTACACCGATGCAGGGTGGTTCCAGGGCAATGTCAAGCTAATTGCCTGTGACGAAGCCAGGTCGGCAAACCTCTATAGGGCCGCCGTCACGCTGATAGGGGTGGTATATCCGGGAGCGCGCCTCAAGGTAGTGGAGGCGCGTGATATCCCCTCACGTTCAAGGGCTAGAGCCTGGGTTCCAGTGACGCCAACGGACCCAGCTGACATCCTGGAGCTGCTCCAGGAGTACAACCCGCCACAGGTTTGGAAGTCAACCCGGATAAAACCGAGCTTGTCCTCTTCACGAGGAGGTACAAAGTACCAAATCTTACACCTCCAAGAATTGGGGGTACGTTCTTAGCGTTTAGCGATCAAGTCAAGTATTTGGGAGTCATTCTGGATAGGAAGCTATTATGTAGTGGACATATATTGGAGCGATCCAAGAAGGCAGCAGCAGAGCTGTTCACCTGCAAGAGGGCAATTGGCACCTCCTGGGGATTCTCCCCTAAGGTGACCTACTGGATTTACACAGCCATTGTGCGCCCGATTCTTCTTTATGGTGCCTTGGTCTGGTGGCCTGCACTAGCTAAAAGTACCTATCTTAAAATGTTTCAAAAGGTGCAACGGAGTTCGGAGCTCTGCATTACCGGGGCTCTCGGCTCCACTCCAGATTCCGTTACATACATACATGAATACATAGATACATGAATACAATAGATACAGGCCAAGCTAATAAAAGCGTGTTAAAAAGGGCTCCAATATGATCTTTCGTAGATGTGCCATTCATCCCTTTCTATCATTAATAAAGGAATGCGTTCTTCGCATTATGTGCAAGGTTTCAAATCTATGGTCATTTGGGGTGGTCATAAGGTCAATTGACGTTATGACCGTTAACCTTATGTCACCCCACCATCACATTATTGCATTGTCATCGAGCCTTGATACGTGTGCAAATTTTCAATCAAACTTATGGCCATTCAAAGTGGTAATAAGGCCAATTGACCTTATGGCCGTTGACCTTATGTCACCACACCATCACATTAATGCATTGTCATCGAGCCCTGATACGTGTACAAAGTTTCAATCAAACTTATGGTCATTCAAAGTGGTAATAACGCCAATTGACCTTATGGCCGTTGACCTTATGTCACCACACCATCACATTAATGCATTGTCATCGAGCCTTGATACGAGTGCAAAGTTTCAATCAAACTTATGGCCATTCAAACTGGTAATAAGGCCAATTGACCTTATGGCCGTTGATCTTATGTCACCACACCATCACATTAATGCATTGTCATCGAGCCCTGATACGTGTACAAAGTTTCAATCAAACTTATGGTCACTCAAAGTGGTAATAAGGCCAATTGACCGTATGGCCGTTGACCTTATGTCACCACACCATCACATTAATGCATTGTCATCGAGCCTTGATACGTGTGCAAAGTTTCAATTAAACTTATGGCCATTCAAAGTGGTAATAAGGCCAATTGACCTTATGGCCGTTGCCTTTATGTCAACCCACCATCACATTATTGCATTGTCATCGAGCCTTGATACGTGTGCAAAGTTTCAATCAAACTTATGGCCATTCAAAGTGATAATAAGGCCAATTGACCTTAAGGCCGTTGACCTTATGTCACCGCACCATCACATTAATGCATTGTCATCGAGCCTTGATACATGTGGAAAGTTGCAATCAAACTTATGGCCATTCAAAGTGATAATAAGGCCAATTGACCTTATGGCCGTTGACCTTATGTCACCACACCACCACATTAATGCATTGTCATCGGTCCTTGATACGTATGCAAAGTTTCAAATTAAACAGACTTCTAGAAACCGGTGAAATCTAAGCTCAAAGATTCCGTTACATACGGGCCAAGCTAATAAAAGCGTGTTAAAAAGCGTCTTTCACCTCATCGTCTTTCTCCTCTGTAGGTGCATGGGCGCAGATGAATGATATATTTAAAAATTTTGCTTTTATTCGAATAACGGCAAGACGTTCGTCCACAGGCGTGACCGCCAATACTTGGCGACAAAGTCTCTCTCCCACCACGAATCCGACGCCGGAACTGCGCTTATTTGTATGGCCACTCCAATAGATGCCACAATTTTTAATCTTCTTTCTTCCTTGCTTCGTCCAACGCATTTCCTGGATGGCGGTGATGTCAGATTTTGCATTGACGAGGACATCAACCAGCCGGGCATCTGCACCAATCCCATTCAGCGAGCGGACGTTCCAGGTGCATGCCCTCAATTCATGGCCCTTCAAACGTTTGCCATGGTCGTCATCAATAAAGGGTTGTTTTTTTATCCGAGGCTTGTTGTTGCTTTTCATTGGAGTGTGGTTTGACGTGGCGGGTCCCAAGCCCAGCGCACAACCCGTTCAGCGGGGGGAAAATATTACTTGCACGTTTATATAGCGAGCCGCTTGATCCGAGACAGACGCCCGTTTGCAGTCGCACCTCGTGATGGACAGACGCTGCTGATGAAAGATCCTCTGGCTAGCCCTTAAACCGATTATGTCAGAGTGGCCTAGCCAGATTGTCGCCTTTTCATATTAGCTCACCACTAAACGGATGTTTAGTGGCTACCCAAAGGACCGGGAGTAGTGAGCTGCTTGAAACGCATGCAAAAGAATCGCTCTGGCCATTCCCAGGTGAATGGCGATCAGAAGCTTTCCCCACTTTTGTGGACTTCTACAAACGGCCCCACCCTCCAGGTATTAGCAGGTACTACACATCTTTTTGTACCTAAGAAGTACAACAGTGCCAAATAGCATCCACAAGAAACGAACAAGAACATTAATTTTGATCAGATGATACATATTCTACTTGTAAACCTTAACAATGAACGGTAACCCATCCGGTATAGGCAATAAACCCTTTGTATTGTAACGACTACGTTCTAAAATGGAAAGTATTTACAAAACAATCTACCAAGTGGAAAGTATTTACAAAATAATTGACGAGCTATATAACTTAAGACGAAACAACAACATGTCACACGTAACGACCACGAGAGAGACCAGTAGTGGAATTCACTAACTTTTTTAACCACATTTGCAATCGCTTTATTTGCGAATCAATAACTATAACGATTTCGTTATTAACTATTTTGAATCGATATTTGTTTATCGACGATCAGCTGTGTTGTTAAATAAACGGCAAGTAAATTGGCTGCGTTAAAAATCACGAAATTGATATTTCTGGCAATTTTAGTTAAAAAAAGAAAATCGGAACTTTAATTAAATACTTTCAAACGCGAAAAACAGTGGACAGACACTTTCTTGGAGAAGTATATAATCCATTCCACTTGAATGCAATGGTGTTTCGAAAGCTGTACCGACTAACTCCAGACTTGGCTCATGATATTATTTCTCAACTTGATGAATTAAGGGGTACAAGAATAACTGCGATATCAACAGAGAAAAAAAGAAATTAATACCGCATTTACTTACCTTTTGTTAACATATGTAAAAACTTGCACAATAATGACTTTTAAAAGCAGTTAGTATACGGAATTTATTTATTTTTGGCATTCCTTTTGTGCTTTTCGCATTTTTTTTAGGAAATTTAAATGTCATTTATTTCCAGTCGTTAAAACTAAGTTAGTGAATAGTAAAATCGATAAGGCAAGCGACAAAATCGTTAATTAAAATCTCGACAAATCGCATCGTTATAAGTTAGTGAATTCCACTGCAGGAGTCAAAACCACAACAACAGCAGCGACCACGACATTCGGGAATACTCACACAACAAAACATGAATTAAGTAAACGAAATCGGTTCAATATTCTTGAAGCGGCCGCCGTGGTGTGATGGTAACGTGTTCCGCCTACCACACCGAAGATCCTGGGCTCACGCCCCGGACAAAAGCAACATCAATGTTTTTGAAACAAGTTTTTCAATAAGAATAAAATTTGTCTAAGCAGGGTCGCCCCTCGGCAGTGTTTAGCAAGCACTTCGAGTGTATTATATTGCTTTGCTGATGCCGTTCGGAGTCGGCATAAAACAAGTAGGTCCCCTCCCGCCAATTTGTAGGAAAAATTAAAAGAAGCACGACGCAAATTGGAAAATAAGCTCGGTCTAAAATCTCTTTGGAGGTTACCGCGCCTTAAATTTTTTTATTTATCAGTTAAATCTCTAGGAGATATGCTATTATGAAGGGGAATAAGAAGATTCCTTGCACATTGTAGGGAAAACGCAATAGATTAAAGATAAATTAAATAAACCTGTAAGCGGCTGATATATGTATGCAGCACATTTTTTTAAAAGTGTCGGGCTCCTGTCAGGGCCGTATGCTGGGCCGCGGAGAGGGCAGCCAGGGCAATTGCCCTGGGGCCCGGAAGGTTTTTGGCAGCCCGGCAAGGCAAAGCAGTATTCACAGTACTCTAACTAGGATTTCATATATATATACATACATACTTCAAGAATGTAAGGTTCTGGCAGGGAGTATAGGAGTTGTGAATACCTTCGCAGAGAAAAGAAGGAAGATAAGAAAGCGCCAGTTCGATGAATTACCTGCGAATCACCTGAGTGTGATTCCGAAACTCAATTCAAACAGCAAGTTTTTTACGCTCTTTTGGACTGCTTGATCGGTAACATGACAAGACGTTTCGAAGCCGTAATGACATTGCGCTTAAATTTAGTTTTTTGTGGAAGTATCAGGATCTGACGGCAGAAGAGCTCAGAGAAAAGGCAGCGGCATTCTGCACGATTTATGGCATCGCAAAGCCATCCACTTAGCAAATTTGGGATGTGATTCGCTGCTACCATTTCAACTTCTGAACAAATTTCATGACTTGAATATGGAAGTATTATTTCCTAACATCTGCATAGCATTAAGAATATTTTGCACACTTCCAGTCAGTGTGGCTGAAGGGGAGCGTTCTTTTAGTCTATTGTACCGCGTGAAAAATTTTTTACGTTCTACTAAGAGCCAAAATCGCTTTACAAGCCTTGGAACATTGGCGTTGGAGTCCAGCCTTGCTCGCAGTATTAGTTTTGAATCGGTAATTTCCATATACGCAGATCAAAAAGCACGGAAGGTTTTCCATGGTTGATTCAAGCTCTTAAAATGTACATATTTAGAAAAAGTTAATGTAAGCAATCAAACAATGAAATCTAACATTTCATTTATGTAAGTGCTCCAGTAAATCTTATTTTATATGAAATAAATTTGAAAATGTGAATTGAAAAATGTATGTATTGTAACGAATTTACTGCAAATCCTCTTCTTTGCCCTTTTTCTAAGTTCGATCACTAAACTGTTGAATAAATAACTCCAATATTTAATAATACAAAATGGCCTTTATTAAAGTACTTCACAATAAATATCTCTCCTTTTTTCAAATAATACTGCTATTGCTCGCTAGATAGCGTCTCAATCGAAACTGCTTGTAGCGCCTCTACCGCTGGTGCTTTTATACTCTGTGATTTCCTCGTGGAAACTTCTAGGCCCTTCCAAAATTTACTTAGTTACCGCCATATAATTATAATTACAGATGCACGTATATAGCTTCTCATATGCGTGTATTTGTGAGCAACACTTCCACAATTACAATTGCATACTTTTGGGAGCATCTCAGATAAGATATATGCATGTGTTTGTGCACTGTTTCTCCCTGCGTGTACGTACATATGTGTAGACATAATTTATTGATTCGTTTGTGTAGATACATAATGATTGATTAAGGATGTGCATGCAAGTCACTGTTTAGCATCGGCTTAGAGATGGCAGTACCCCTTAGTGTTGCTAATATTCGTAACACTGCCCTCCACCTAAGTCTGATCGTCCCGAGCAGACAAATCTCTCGATCTAAACGCTGCCAGCCTTTCCTAATGGACCACTTTCATTTTGGTTCGTGGTTTACCGATGGTTTGTATGCGGTACACTACATCGTTCATCCGTTTTACAACTTTGTATGGGCCTTCCCAATTACACTGCAATTTCGGGGACAAACCTTTTTTTCGTTGTGGGTTGTATAACAGCACAAAATCTCCTTCCTGAAAACCTTCCGAATTAATTGCTTTATCGTATCTGGCTTTCATATTGTCACTCATAACCTTCTTCGTTGCCTCATCAGATCGTGTATTTCTCTCAGCTCTTCTTCCAAATCACCAGTGGATTTCTTGACATTTCTCTCCGTATCGGCATCTATTCCAAACTTCAAATCAGCTGGCAGTCGAAGGCCATTGCCAAAAATTACTTTTGCGAGGGTTTGACTCGTTGTCTCATGCACTGCTGATCGGTAAGCCATCAAGAATAGTGGTATGCGGGTATCCCACTCTTTATGGAACTTGTCCACTACTTTCCTTAAGTGCTACTCCAATGTTCTATTGAATCGTTCCACCATACCATCGGACTGAGGATGCAATGCAGTTGTCCGTGTTTTTCGAATGCCCAATGATTTACACATTTCCTGGAACACAGCTGATTCGAAATTCCTGCCTTGGTCAGAATGTAACTCCATTTGTACACCATACCTTGCAACCCAATTGTTTTTTAATACTTCTGCTATTGTTTTCGCTTTTTGATTTGGGATTGGGTATACCTCTGGCCATTTGCTGAAGTAATCCATAACCACCAGTACGTATATCTTCCCGCGGTTGCTAGTAGTAAATGGGCCTGCGAAATCCATGGCGATCCTAACTGCGCATCAATGACCTTGCGGAAAGCACACTCTCCTTGACGGGCATCAGTCGGATCATGGAGGGCAGCAAAACGATTGTCAGTATAAGTTGTTAATCCTTCCACTTTCCGTTTTTAAAATTGATGAAAGTGCGTTTTTCAGTAGTGATGGTCGGATGCCAATGTTACCATCGGTTGCCAGTTGACGCAGTTTACGAGTCCTGCGCTCACGTTTGATATATCCGGCAACTGTGACAGCTTCCTACCATACGAGTGGGGCGTCTCCGTTTATCGTGCAGAACGTCGTTTCTTCTATTTGGTCCGCCAACATCTCGCCCCTGCTATCCGCCTGTAGGTTAGAGTGCCACAGAACGTGGGGGGCATTGAAATCGCCTAAGATAATTCGATTATTGCCAGTGAGTAGTGCGCTGATGTCAGGGCAGTATCCATTGGGGCAACAGGTGACAGGAGGAAAGTAGATGTTGACGATTTCTAAATTTGCATCGCCTAAGCGGACAGATATGCAGATTACATTGCACTGAGTGGTGGGTGATAAATGCGAGACTGCCTCCATTTCCACCCTCTCGATATTTTCTGTGGACGTTATACCCAGAGCAGGTCTGCACAGCAGATATTGCCGTGAGTTTTGTCTCTTGAATAGCAGCAATGCGGATGTTGTGCCGCTTCATTACATAAACTATCTCCGTGATCTTCCTACTTAACGCATTACAGTTTAACTGAAGTATTCTGACGCAAGTGCTGTTGTGGCCCTGGAACTGGGCGTCTTTGTGTAATTTGGAGCACGGTTTCCATAACATGTTTTCGTTTGGAACCGAAATTCATCAATTCATCATTCAAAAAAATCTCAAAGAAATGGACCAAATTTTTGTATTGTTTAATAGTGTGACGAATATGAGTGATACTAAGTGATACTCACATCCCTAGTCTGATGCTAAGTAAATGAAGTCACAACAACAATAAAGCAGACAGTCACTTGTATCTACATAAACGAATAAAACATTATGTCTACACATATGTACGTACACGCAGCAGAGAAGAGATGCACAAACACATGCTGATATCTTATCTGAGATGCTGCCAAAAGTATACAATTGTAATTGTTGAAGTGTCGCTCACAAATACACGCATATGAGAAGCTATATACGTGCATCTGTAGTTATAATTATATGGCGGTAACTAACTAAATTCTGGAAGCGCCTAGAAGATGCCACGAGGAAATCACAGAGTATAAAAGCACCAGCGGTAGAGGCTCTATAATCAGTTTTTGATTAAGCACGCAATCTGTCGGGCAATAGTAGAGTTTCATTTAAGCTATCAGTCAGTTTGGTTATTAAGCAAGCTAGTTGCAAAGTATAAGTATTATTGTGAAGTACTCTAATAAAGGCTATTTTTCCATTATTAAATATTGGAGTTATTTATTCAACAGTTTAGCGATACGAACGTTAGCAGAAGATTGCAAATAAGAGGATTTGCCAGTAAATTCGTTACAATTGGTGTCAGAAGAGGAATTGTTGAATAAATTCCAGAGGACAACAAGGACATGTCAAAGTTCAGTGAATTGAAGATCCAGCAACTGAAGAAGGAGTTGGAGAGCCGTGGATTGAATACAACCGGCATTAAACTAGAACTTCAGGCACGACTACGAGGGGCAATTGAAGCAGAAGGAATTGACGTGGAAGTATGTCTTTCCTCTTGATGGCGAGGAGACAATTAAAATTGAAGAGAAAAACGAAACATTGCAGACAGTTACCAGCACAGACTTGAACATGATATTGGCTGCAATATCTGCACAAACATCGACAGTAACATCAATGTCGTCGGAAATATCATCCCAACTGGAAGCACAGGAGGCACGCATTTCAGAAATGTTGTCACAAATGTCATCTCAACTGGCATCGCAAGAGACACGCATAACATCCAAGATGGAAAAACAACTAGAATCGCAGGAGAACCGTATAACAGCGAAGATTGAATCACAGGAGACACACATCTGAGAAATGTCGTCAGAAATAACATCTAAAATTGAAGCACAAGAGGCACGTAAATCAGAAATATCGACACAAATTTCAGCACAGGCATCATCGCAGATCTCTGCACAACTAGAATTGCGTATGGAAGAGAAACTAACGCAGTTTCAGGAAGGGTTCAGTGGTCGACAAGATAAAATGGAGGCCGAGATAGATGCTTTAAAAGATCGTATTCAGGAGTTACAATTGAACCGTCCAATAACGTCAACGTCTACTCTGAAGGTAAAATCCCCAACGTTGGTTGTTCTGTTCCTTTCCAGGTATTTAAGCTCCAATTTGAGAAGACGTCGCACAGTAGCGCCTCTGCCGTTAAAGCATGGCAAAAATCAAAAAAATCATGAAAGCGTTCGCTAAATCTAATACATGTTAGATCAAGATCAAGAATATACAACTTTTTTTTCACAGAAAATTATAGTTTACCAGGTAGAGCCGCTCAAAGTTGACCAATTTTCAACATTGGGAAAAATTAGAAATTTTTCTTCTTTTTCGTTGTATTTAAAATGGTTTTGTGAGTAAACAGAAGCAGTTGCGGTAGCAAGTCCAGTGCGACTGATGAGGATCAAAAACAGCATTCCCACACTACCAAATGCTCTACCTAGGAAATACACTCCCGAAGAAGCTTTGGCGCTGTTTATAGATCTCGATTTAACGAAGAAAAAATATATTATATTGCGTAAGTCATTATTGCAACGTAATGCCGATATTTTACCTGGATACAAAAAAATTACTCAAGCCAAGAAAGAAGCAGTTCCTCTAAGTCCCAAAATAACCTAAGTATCAGCTGAAATTGAGCTACAAAACCTAATGGATCATACGTCTACACGACTCCTTCAAAGTTTTACTGAAGAAAAGTTGAAATCACTGCCAAAGGAGCTAGCATTGATAACTAAGTGGGGCTGTGATGGATCATCAGGACAAAGAATAAATGTAGACGATGTAACAATTACAGATAGTAATATGTTTATGGCTTCTATTGTTCCATTACGACTAAAGGATGAAGCTTCAGAATATTGGAAAAATCCACGTCCGTCATCAACTTTATTCTGCCGCCCGATATTATTTAAATACGAGAAGGAGCCTTCGGAACTCATAAAAGCTACAGTGAGTGATATAAAAATCAAATTGCCAAATTAGAACCAACAATAATTGAAATTGAAGAGGGAAATGTCATTACAATAAAGGATGATTTTCTTCTAACAATGGTCGATGGAAAAGTTTTGAACTAAATAACAAATACGACATCTACAATGAAATGTAAAATTCTTTGAAAATCTTGATGATTCAATAACTGACGAAATAAATTATGAGTATGGAATATCTCCTTTGCATGCTAGGATAAGATGTATGGAATTTGTTTTGAAGCTGGCTTATACACTACCACAACAAGGAGAAGTTTTCGACGACAATACAACATGTAAGGAGAAACAAAACAGGAGAAAAAAAATAATTCAGGATGCTTTCTATAAAGAGATTGGCCTTAGAGTTGACTGTCCAAAGTATGGATACGGAAATACAAATGATGGTAACTCTTCAAGAAGATTTTTTGAAAACGATGAAGTAACTGCTCGCATAGCAGGATTTGATAGAGATATTGTGAAAAGATTGGGAGTAATTTTAAATATTTTAAACTGCCATGAACCAGTTAATGGACCCAAATTTGGAGAATATGCATCTAAAACTACAGAGTGGCTGATCAAAAGTATCCTGAGAAGAAACTTACACCAACGGTACATAAAATTTTAGCACATGGAAAAGATTTAATAGAGTACCAGTGCTTACCACTAGGAGAATTGTCTGAAGAAGCTGAAGAATCTAAGGACAAGGACTACAAAAGGTATAGATGTATGAACACCTGCAAAGTATCACGAGTTAGACAAAACGAAGACCTTTTCAACATGTTAGCTATCTCTTCTCATCCAGTCATATCATCTATGAGGTATGTATGAACACAAAAAGATCTTACAGATGCGTATAGCTCAGAAATGGTTGCTTTGTTAGATATATGTTCCAGTGACGATGACTATGTTAAGATAAAATGAGTTTCCCACTTCTTATCACAACAATGAAAAAGAGATTTACTAATCAATTTTGTTACTTTACTGAAAAATAAGATATCTATGTACAAGTTAATTTTTTATTTCAAATAAAAGAATTAATTAATTTAGTAATTTATAAATATATACTTTTCGTTATTGCATTTCTCTAAAATTTATCAAATTTATTTTAAAGCTTAGGCATTTCGCCTTCAAACGAGTATTAAATTTTTATAGAAATCAATACGTCTATCGAGTTTGGTACAAATTGGTAAAGCGGTTACTAAGATCAAACTTTTTAGCATATGTAAATGGGCAGTGCCACTCCCCTTTTCCAAAATTCGTTGGCTGTTCAATCTTTACCTCAAATAAAATTTCATTGAACCACTTTCAATAACTTTTAGTTATTAATAAAATACATATTTGGCTTGTAAATTAAAAAAAAAAAAAAAATTTTATGATGAATTTTGAAGCACCTTGTTATTGTGGGTATTTGAGTTTTATAAGAGTATTGCCATTTAAAAGAAACAATAGGTCTATCTATTTTGGTTGTTGTTGTTGTTGTTGTTGTAGCAATGCTCGCCCCACCTAATAGCCGCGACCGATTACAAATTGTCATCAATATCCTCTAACGGGAGTCCAAGGAAACTTGCCGTTTCAACAGGGGTGGACCATAAGGAAAGGGGTGTTAGAGGCGTTGGTTCCACATTACAATTAAAGAGATGGTTGGTGTCATGTGGGGACACATTGCAAGCGGGGCATACATTTTGTATGTCGGGGTTGATTCTGGATAGGTAAGAGTTTATCCTGTTACAGTATCCAGAACGAAGTTGAGCAAGAGTGACACGCGTTTCCCTGGGGAGTATGCGTTCCTCTTCCGCGAGTTCTGGATATTTTTCTTCAAGTACTGGATTCACCGGGCAATTCCCGACATAAAGGTCCGACGCCTGTCTATGGAGTTCACCAAGGACCTGCTTGTGTTTTTTCGCTTCATACGGCTGGGTTCTCAGGTGCCGTATTTCCTCAAAATGCTTACGGAGATGACTCCTTAGGCCCCTAGGCGGTCCTGGTTCGTCAATCAGATGTCTGTTGGAATGCCCAGGTTTCTGGGTATTCAACAGAAACTGTTTGGTCAGCATCTCATTTCTCTCCCTGATGGGGAGTATTCTCGCCTCATTATGCAGATGGTGTTCTGGGGACATAAGAAGACAGCCCGTGGCGATTCTGAGAGCAGTATTTTGGCAGGCCTGTAGTTTCTTCCAGTGGGTAGTTTTTAGGCTTGGCGACCATATGGGTGACGCGTAGCACGTAATCGGCTGGCTAATTGCTTTGTATGTGGTCATGAGCGTTTCTTTATCTTTTCCCCAGGTACTGCCAGCAAGGGATTTGAGGATTTTATTACGGCTCTGAATTCTCGGAACAATTGCGGTTGCGTGCGCACCAAAATGTAGATCCTGATCAAACGTCACACCCAAGATTTTGGGGTGTAGGACAGTCGGTAGCATACTGCCATCGACGTGGATGTTCAATATGGTCGACATTTGGGGCGTCCATGTTGTAAATAAGGTCGCGGAAGATTTAGTCGGTGACAATGCCAGGTTTCGCGAGGCGAAGAAACTGGAGAGATCAGGGAGATAGCCGTTTATTTTATTGCATAGCTCATCGATCTCTGGGCCTGGGCCTGTGGCCATTGTGCAGTCATCGGCGTAGGAAACGATTGTGACTCCTTCCGGTGGTGAAGGTAGCTTAGATATGTAGAAATTAAACAAAAGTGGGGATACTGTGGCACCCCTTGTTTAGTTCTCCTTGGTTTTGATGTTTCGTTCCTGAATTGCACCGATGCCTGCCGACCACCCAGATAATTTGCGGTCCACCTTTTAAGACATGGGGGAAGGGTAGACCCTTCCAGGTCTTGCATTAACGAGCCATGGTTGACCGTATCAAAGGCTTTTGATAGGTCTAGCGCTACGAGTCCTGTTCTATGGTGGGGGTATTGATTCAAACCGCAATTTATCTGGGTGCTAATGACATTTAGCGTGGAGGTAGTGCTATGGAGTTTTCTGAAGCCATGCTGATGAGGGGCTAGCTGCAAATGTGCCTGGAAATAAGGGAGCAAAAAGGCTTCAAGCGTCTTTGCCACTGGCGATAGGAGAGATATCGGACGATATGACTCACATACGTTAGCTGGTTTCCCAGGCTTTAGTAGCGGGACCACCTTGGCCATTTTCCATTTCTCGGGTATGTCAAAGGTGGAAAGAGACAGGTTGAAGACATGCGCTAAATATTTGAAACCCTCTTTCCCTAGGTTTTTAAGCATCGGCATGGCTATGCCGTCTGGGCCCACTGCTTTGGATGGTTTAGCGCGACCAATGGCGTCCTCAACCTCTCTAGCGGTGATGGTGATTGGTGACGCGCTGAATTTGTGTTTATGTGCGTGTCTATTGGCTCTCCGTCTATCTTTGTCGACCGTAGGATGCATTATATATTGTCGGCAGAAAGCGCTCGCGCATTTTTTCGCATCCGACAGCACCTTATCGCCAAAGGCGATGGAAACTTTGTCTTTGTGCTTAGTCGGATTCGATAGGGACTTTACGGTGGAGCAAATTTTACCCACACCGGTAGAGAGGTTACAACCTCTTAGGTGCTCTTCCCATTTCGCCCGCTTGTGTTCGTCCACGAGCAATCTGATGCGTTGGTTTATATCCCTTATTTGGGGGTCGCCTGGACAAACTGTCTTATAAGGTCGCGTTCCCTCGCTAAACTCGCGGCCTCCGCCGGGAAGTGGGCCGGATTTCGGGAATTCTCCCGGCGGGAATGAAATGTGCCGAGGCGGATTCAATGACCTTACGGAAGGCACGCTCCCCTTGGCGGGCATCAGTCGGGATAGGGAGGGCAGCAAAGCTGCTGTCTGTTGCAGATTTATATTCTTCCCACTTTCCTTTTTTGAAGGCAGTCGGTTCTATGTACCGGAGCGACTCGGGATTTTTCCCGACCAAGGACTGTCATTTCAGAGTGACCCCATCTAATTTGTTGCGTCCCTCCCACAAATTCTCATCCTCCCAGCAGCTCCTTGCAGCAGGACTGCTACATATTCTCTTACTCCGGGAAGGTATCGAACCCAATCCGGGTCCGTCTCCTGACCCCGGTCCTGAGAAATAGTTTTGCTGCATTTGCCAGAAAAGAATCTTTTTAGGACGGTCATACTCTGTTCAGTGTGTCTCGTGCAAGGGATGGTTGCATCGGACAGGTTGTTCTGGGCTTGATCCCAAAACCCGACGTCCACGTAACTTTTATAAATCTTTTGTGGCTCCTTGCTGCTCACGCCCAAGGGCGTCCCGTAGTCTACGCCTAAGCGCCCCCCCCCCCCCCCCCCCACTACCTTCGAGCAGCCTCGCTGCTCAGCAAGCCACAACAAGTACCCGCTGCTGCTCGCGCCCCACGGCGCCAACAACTCGAACAGCTGATACCACTCATAACTACTACCTTCGTAGTAGAGCTGGTAGCAATGCTGAGCATCAGCCCCTGCCCCCGTCTTCTTCTCCCCCCCTCTTTTCTGGCAGCAATCGTGCAGGTCAGGGAAACAGACTCTTAGTCCCTGCCTCCGTTTGCACCGTCTGCCAGCACAGAATATATAGGTTTGCGACATCCGCTCAATGCAGATCCTGCCTTGGGTGGTGCCACTTTCCTAGATGTTCTGGTCTCCGCGACGGCAACCCCTCGACGGGTTTCATCGCGCCATGTTGCCAGGTCGCAAACCCAAGTCATCCGGGTACCCCAATGCTTGCCCAAGGGCGCCCAGTCCCAAGGCCACAACAGCAATTGCGTCCTGGCCTTCCACAACCTAGGCGTAGTCACCCGTCACTTAATCCTAGAGTGGCGGCGTCACCCCTCATCGATTTTGGTAGTTATTGATTACGTGACTACTTAGATACAAGTGGGCAGTGCCACGCTATCTTATCAAAATCATTAGTTTATCTTATTTAATGCTTAAATACGTCATTATAAGACAAATCTCATTTTAATTTTTTTATTTTTTACTAAAAACAAATTTTCCATTTTGACGAATTTTTTTGAAGCACCCTGTATCTGTGACATTCTGAGCTTTCACACAATAAAACTACAAATAATTAGCTTTCATTTGCATTTTAAATCTTTAAAATATCTTCATTGGTTCAAAAGTTATGATTTTTGCAAAGAAAAAACTCAAAAGCCGCCACTGTGCGTCGGCAGCGAACAACTGGAATGCTGAAGATAAAGTTGCAGCTCTGTTCGTGGCATTGAAAGGGCCAGCAGTCGAAATCCTACAGACGATTCCCGAAGGAGAGCGGAACAACTATGAAGCATTGATGGCCGCTGTCGAGGGACGTTATGGAAGCGAGCTTAGGAAACAGATATTCCAAATTGAGTTGCAAAACCGTCACCAAAGAGCGAATGAGACTTTGCAGGAGTTTGCCTCGGATGTTGAAAGATTGGCTCATCTCGCAAATGCGGTCGCACCCGTGGGATACATCGGGAGGGTAAAAATCCAGAGTTTTATAAATGACATACGGGACGTGGAAACGAAGCGAGCTACATACGCAAACCCAAAGCTGACATTTGCTGAAACGGTATCACATGCATTGACTCAGGAAACTGCCTCCCTATTGAGTAAACCAGCATATAAGGCTCATCGTGTGGAAGTAGATAGACCAGAATGGGTAGACACAATTTTGGAAGCATTGAAGGGTACGCAGCAGAAGTATGATGCAGTCAAATGCTTTAAGTGTGGAAAGCCAGGGCACATTGCGCGTTATTGCAACACCCACCCTAACAGTTCCAACAATGTGGGTGGTCGTAAACGCAGAGGAGAAGGAGATGAGCAGATTTCCAAGACCAATCAATCGTTAAACTAAAGCGAGTCAGCCGCACGGGGCGACAGCTGGCTCCCTCAATTGAATGCCCCATAATCTCTATCTCACAAATTGGAAGAAGGTCAAGCAATCTTACTGTCGGAGGACATGTGGATGGAAAGGAACGTTTACTGACTGTAGATACGGGCGCATCTCATTCCATCATTCGAGCGGATTTAGTCAACAAGAAGATAAGACCATTGCATGGAGCAAGATTGCGTACAGCCACTGGAGAAGGCAGCACGGTTCTAGGAGAAGTATCATGTGAAGTCGCAATTGGGAACGTCACGGTAGTACACACTTTTATAGTGGCAGAGATTGTTGATGAAATCATAATTGGAGTGGACTTCTTAATCGACTAGGGCATCAAGATCGACATGCAAAGCAAGACGATGCGGTATAAGGACATGGATGTACCACTTTATTTCGGCTACGAGAGAGGCTACAGCAGTAAACGAGTGCTGGTGGGAGAGTCTGCAAATACCACCAAAATCCGAAGCAGTCATCTGGGCAAAGGTTGATGGAGATTGTGGGACAAACAAATTGTGGGTTGTCGAAGCAGCAAACAAATCAGCACTGAACATACTTGTAGGAAAAACCCTGGCTATGACAAAACAAGATGGACGTATTCCGGTAAGAGTACTCAATGAGTTCAAGTCACCATTCAATTTGACCAAAGGAGCTATTTTGGAAAGATCCAAAGAGGCTGAAGTAGTTATTAACTGTGAACAGCTCCAGGAACACGTTTAAACTAGCAAGACTGATCTTTCAAATGACATCACGGCATGGACGCAGGGGATAGAGGAAGCCTATCAGAGTAAGGCAAAACAACTGCTCTTAAAATACGCGAACATATTTGACCAGGATGGTTCCAAACCAGGCCGCACCAATGTTGTGAAACATAAAATTGATACTGGAGACGCGAGGCCGATACGTCAAGCTCCTCCTAGTGTTCCACTGGCAAAGCGGGAAGTTGTGAGTCAAATCGTACAAGAAATGAGCGACAGCGGCGTTATCGAACCATCAGCTAGTCCATGGAGCTCACCTGTGGTACTTGTGAAGAAGAAGGATGGGAAAATGAGGTTTTGCGTGGACTACCGTAAGTTGAACGACGTCACGAAAAAGGATAGCTACCCATTGCCAAGAATTGACGACACTCTGGACTCGCTCTCTGGTACGAAATGGTTTTCCACATTGGACTTGAAAAGTGGCTACTGGCAAGTGGAGGTGAAGGAGGGAGACAAAAGAAAAAACAGGCTTCAGCGTCGGAGATGGTCTTTGGCAATTTACAGTAATGCCTTTTGGAGTTTGTAATGCACCAGCTACTTTTGAGAGACTCATGGATCAGATATTGAAAGGACTGCACTGGAAAACATGCTTGGCATACCTCGACGACATCATCGTATTGGGCAAGAATTTCGATGAACATCATAAAAACTTGGAGGAAGTTTTCCAGAGAATAGCTGGCGCTGGTCTGAAACTAAGTCCCAAAAAAGGTGCGCTGTTTAAAAAGGAAGTAAATTATTTGGGTCACAAAGTAACGACAGAAGGTATCCGTACAGCAAATGAAAAGATAGAGGCAGTAAAGGATTGGCCAAGACCACAGAACTTGCATGAAGTAAGAAGTTTCCTTCGGCTGTGCACATATTACCGGCGAGTTGTACCAAACTTTTCCAGCGTAGCCCATAACCTCCATGAGCTTACAAGAAAAAATAAAGCTTTTGAATGGAAGAAGGAGCAAGGAGTGGCTTTCCAAACATTGAAAGAGCGTTTGTGCACTGCCCCAATGTTGGCATATCCGATTCCAGGAGCAACCTTTATTCTAGATACAGATGCGAGTGGATATGCTATAGGAGGCGTTTTATCACAACTGGTCGATGGACAGGAGAAGGTAGTTGCATACTACAGCCGTTCGATTGGAAAACCAGAGAGGAACTATTGCGTTACACGGAGAGAGCTGTTGACATTGGTAGAGTGCATTAAACATTTTTACAAATATCTCTACGGCCAGCGATTCCGCGTCAGGACAGATCACGCAGCGTTGAAATGGCTTCTGCACTTCCGTAATCCAGAAGGACAATTGGCACGGTGGATTGAGCGGCTACAAAGCTATGACTTTTCCATTGAGCATCGGAAAGGTAGTACCCATGGGAATGCCGATGCAATGTCACGAAGACCATGTAGTTTGGAATGCAAGCACTGTTCAAAGGCCGAGGCTAAAGAAGATATTACAGATGTCCGGCTAATGACTATAACGTGTGCGGATGAATGGGACAAGGAACAGCTAAGGAAGTGTCAGCTAGAAGATTCAGATCTGTCACATGTTATGCAAGGGCTCGAACGCAACGAAAAACCAAATAGAGAGATGTCAGTTTAGAATTGATATCCGGTTGCTTGCATCGAGTATGGGAGAGTGAGGATGGTCAATGCAAGAAGAAACTGATAGTTGTTCCCAGAAAGAGGATTCCTGACGTGCTCAGCGAGCTGCATAATGGTCCAAGCGGAGGTCATCTTGGAATCACGAAGACGCTCGAGAAGATTAAACGGAGATTCTATTGGGTTGGTTGCCGTCAGTCGGTCACTGAGTGGATTGCGAACTGCGAGGTTTGCAGCAGAGCGAAAGGGCCCAAAACCCGAAGTCATGGCCAGATGAAGGAATAGAACTCAGGTGCGCCATTTGAAAGGATCGCCATGGATGTTGCAGGTCCATTTCCTACTAGCAACTGCGGAAACAAATATGTACTGGTGGTTATGGATTACTTCAGCAAATGGCCAGAAGTATACCCAATCCCAAATCAAGAAGCGGAAACAGTAGCAGAAGTGTTTATAAACAATCGGGTTGCAAGGTATGGTGTACCAATGGAGTTACATTCTGACTAAGGCAGGAATTTCGAATCAGCTGTTTTCCGGGAAATGTGTCAATCATTGGGAATTCGAAAAACACGGACAACTGCATTGCATCCTCAGTCCGATGGTATGGTGGAACGATTTAGAACATCGGAGGAGCATTTAAGGAAAGTAGTAGACAAGTACCAAAAGGAGTGGGATACACATATATCATTATTCTTGATGGCTTACCGATCGGCAGTGCATGAGACAACGGGCCAAACTCCCGCAAAGGTAATTTTTGGCAATGACCTTCGACTGCCAGCTGATTTGAAGTTTGGGATAGATGCCGATGCGGAGAGAAATGTCAAGAAATCCACTGGTGTCTTGGAAGAAGAGCTGAGGGAGGTACACGATCTTGTAAGGCAACGATCAAAAATTATGAGTGACAAGATGAAAGCGAGGTACGATAAAGCAATTAATTCGGAAGGGTTTCAGGAAGGAGATTTGGTGCTGTTACACAACCCACAACGAAAAAAAGGTTTGTCTCCGAAATTGCAGTGTAATTGGGAAGGCCCACCCAAAGTTGTAAAACGGATCAACGATGTAGTGTACCGCATACAAACCATCGGTAAACCACGAACCAAAATGAAAGTGGTCGATTTGGAAAGGCTGGCAGCGTTTAGATCGAGATTTGTCTGATCGGGACGATCAGACTTAGGTGGAGGGCAGTGTGACGAATATGAGTGACACTAAGTGATACTCACATCCCTAGTCTGATGCTAAGTAAATGAAGTCACAACAACAATAAAGCAGACAGTCACTTGTATCTACATAAACGAATAAAACATTGTCTACACATATGTACGTACACGCAGCAGAGAAGAGATGCACAAACACATGCAGATATCTTATCTGAGATGCTCCCAAAAGTATGCAATTGTAATTTTTGAAGTGTCGCTCACAAATACACGCATATGAGAAGCTATATACGTACATCTGTAGTTATAATTATATGGCGGTAACTAAGTAAATTCTGGAAGCGCCTAGAAGATGCCACGAGAAAATCACAGAGTATAAAAGCACCAGCGGTAGAGGCGCTATAATCAGTTTTTGATTAAGCACGCAATCTGTCGGGCAATAGTGGAGTTTCATTTAAGCTATCAGTCAGTTTGGTTATTAAGCAAGTTAGTTGCAAAGTATAAGTGTTATTGTGAAGTACTTTAATAAATGCCATTTTTCCATTATTCAATATTGGAGTTATTTATTCAATAGTTTAGCGATGTTAGCAGAAGATTGCAAATAAGAGGATTTGCCAGTAAATTCGTTACAATAGTAAGGCAATTCACAAATGTGTCGAATTCGTTGTAGAATATTTAATTTCAGGTTGTGGTAAAGTACACACTTTCATTTTAACAAAAAGAGTTATATAAATATATGTTTTAATGAAAAACTTTAAAGAAAACCTGTGCCGCAATCCAAACTAGTTCAGTTTTATTTACAAACAATTCTTATTATAAAACTTAATTTCTCCAGAGCTCGTTGTATCAATTTTATCATAGAATCAGTCCTAAAATTTAAAAAAAATGGTTTCCAATAGCGGGGTTTTCCATTTTTTTAACGATACGCAAATTTAATTCTTTACTTTTCCGTTTACCAATACACCCTCACGCTTCAATTTTCCCATCTTTGGGCAAGATTTAGTAAGTGCGAGTTTTGAAATGTACACTTTTTTCCATATAATTTGTTTCAGAGAAAAATATACATTTCAAAACTCACATTTATTGAATCTAGTAATAGTCGTCAGATTAACCATTGAAAGCTCTTAAAAGTTGTAGTGATGGAATTTTGTGCCGAATATTAGCATTTCTAACATCAATATGCTGTTAGTAAAACAAAGAGAAACAATCAGACATCGCGTTATCATCAGCTAAGAGCAGAAGCTGTTACTTACACATACACACGCATATAGCTAGAAGAAAAACATAAACTGCAGATATACATGTACATATATAGCTAAATAACCAAGTATGAGATACAACTGTTCCAGAAGACATGGTCTGAAAAGTATAGGAGAAATACATATGTGAACGAGGCTAACTGAGAGTATAAAAACAGCGTGGTGCAAGCGATAATGAATCAGTTTGATTTAACACGTTTATAGTGAAGCACGCTAGTAATAAATTTGTGAAGTACTATTCCAAAAATAGTCTAAATAAATCACATTTGGCTATACTGAGTATTTGAGTTATTTATTCGATAGTTCAGCGATTCGAACGTTATCAGAAGGTGCAAAATTATGAAGAATTTGCCAAAATTCGTTACAATATTTAACTAGGTACGAGAAATTAGTTAACAATGTTATTATTAAAGTTTCTGAGGTTCTGCCCTCCAACGGGAATAATTGGGCACAAAGCGTTTATATCAGAACTGCGTTGAGCATTTGTAAAGTAATCTCTTCTAAAAAATATTCCTGCCTTATTTCCAATAAAAATATTAATTATTGTAATTATGTACACGAAATTTTTTAAATACCCAATCTATACTAATTATATAAAAATGCGTATATGGGCAATATTTGGAACGGCTAATCTGAAGAAGTACCAAACCGATTTTTATGAATTTTTTTTTTTTTTAAGAAAGTATTGGCGCAAATAAACACCCTGCGCTTTTTATTTTTTCCATTTTCACAAACTAATACTATTTTCACACAGATGGCTTATTGAATAATAAAGGCAATTTTCTACATTAAGACGCTTATTGAGCTCAATCTTCCCTACAAAATTCGAATCTATTATTATTTCATTAGTAGCTAATCGAATGCCTAATGAAGTCAAAAGCACAATGCAACTCTGTTGGTAGCGTTGCGCTTCCGTTTCCGCTTCTTAGTTTTTGGTGTGTTCAGTGCTTAAAAATGTCATTTGTCAAAGCAAATGTCACTGTCTGCATGGCGGAACGATACAAGGTGGCCGCATAGAACAGCTGATTATAAATTTTTTATTTGATTTGATACATCAACTACCGGCGCAGTACGATTTTGACATTTGTCCATCGAATTTACAAGTACATCGAATTTTTTTCGTTTGTAGGTATGTCACCATGCTCCCACCTTGTATCGTTCCGCCATGATTGTCTCTCTCATCCTTCATACTAATCGAGCAGTTACTTCTGTGTGAAAGCAAAAAATTTACGATTTCATTAGCAGGTGAAATGAGATCATTAAGTTTTTGTGTGAAAACAGTATTAAGCCCTTTATTTTTAGGATATAGTTGATGGAAACCCCCAAATAATGCAAGCATAAGACTTTTCGATGGCCATACCCAAGTTACAGCGGGCCAACAAAAAAATCTTTGTGTTTGTGAAGTGAACGTAGAGCAAGTGTATTTGCACTAAAGAGATACATATACTCACAGCCAAAGAGAGTGCGTCATTTCGCTCTTGGCAAATGCACGAATTTTTTGTTCGCAAACCAAAATGTTTTTTGCTTTGATATTGTTTTGCAACAAACATTGAAAATCAACACAGTCAATTCCGTACAAAGGAACACATATGTACTTATGTATGTAGTAAAGTTGATTAGAAGCATTAAATAATGCAAGCATAAGACTTTTCAGCTACAGCGGGCCAACAAAAAATCTTTTTTGTGAAGCAGGTGTATTTACACTAAAGAGAGTACATCAGTTCGCTCTTGGCAAATACCGCTTGCATTGCTTTTTTGTTTTTGTACCTAATATGAAACACATTATATGCAAAACCAAAATGTGTTTTGCTTTCATATTGATTTGCTACAGAAAAACAGCCAACTGCTTACAAAGCAACACATAAGTATGAAGCTTAAGAAAATAACAAACGCGCTCTTTCTGTCTCTTCCTCCCTTTACCTTATTTTCAATTCTGATATTTATTAGCAAAGTATGATGCTTTCTGGAACAAAGGGGAGAGTTGAACAAGTGCATTTGCACTAGGTTGCGTACTTTTTTGCTGCACAACGAGCTGATGTATGTACATACATATGGATGTTAGCGCGCGCAAATCAAAGAACGTATCTCTTTTTCAAACTTCATTGTATTTATGATTGTATACTGCTAAACATTGCCCAGAAGTTACGGAATATTGGTCTTGAATTAAATAAAATTAAAAGGTAAAGTTTTAAATTAAATAGTTTGTGTGGTGAGCTAACGCAATTTATTCATGTTACGCTCGGTAGTCGTTGGATTTTCGTCGCGGTTCTGTACAGTTTTTGTGTGAAATTTGGTACGAGGCACGTGTTTTGGAATTGTTTGTTTAAAAGTAAAAGTAATTCGCTGAAATGCCAAATAAACGTAAGAAAAATACTTTGTCCTTGGAAACCAAAGTTCGGATCATGGAAAAGCTGGAAAGGGTGTTGGAAAAGGTGTTGAAGGGAAGCAGTTAGCCCTAGAATTTGATATGGCGCCATCTGCAACCCGCTATATCAAATCAAATAAATCACCAATTTCAAACGCTGTTTCTTATACCTATCATCAGGCTAACAAAAAGTCATTGCACATCGCTGAATATTAGTTATGAAGTTTTTGATTCATTTTTGGCTTTTTAATGTATTTCTATCGATCTTTTATGTACTTTTAATGAAAAAATATATTTATTGTAATTGGAGTTTTTGTTTTTTGGATCATTTTTTTTTTTTGATTTAGCGTATATATATATTAGGGCGGGTCGATTAAAAATCGCTTATTGTTCAAGTGAAAATCGTATTCTAGAGATCAAAATAAGAAACTTTGCCGAAGGAACCATACCTCTAAAACGAATTCTGATGTCCCCCCTTTGGGTCGAACTTTTGGGTAGGGGCAATTTCAATTCTACCTGCTGTGTCTTGTGGTGGCTTAAAAAAACAACACAAGCAATTTTACGATCTGCAATTGTGTCACAGTGATACCTTCATTTTTTAAAACAGTTGAATAAAAAACCCACACAACTATGTTTACGACATGCAAATGCATCACAGTGATGCCTTGGTTTTAAAAGGGGGTTGTAAAAACGCTAATTTCTAATAATTTTTTTTAATTTCTTTTCTATTACTAAGTTAAATTCATTTTTTCATTTACATATGTTCTGACTAAATAAATTTCTAAAGAGAAAAATAAACTCCAAAAAGAAAAAACATAGTCATTTCAAAGTGGGATTTTTCAAAATTTGCCCCTACGACCGAAAGGGGGGGACATCAGAATTCGTTTTAGAGGTATAGTTCCCTCGGCAAAGTTTCTTATTTTGATCCCTAGAATATGATTTTCACAGAGCAATGGGCGATTTTTTTGCCTCCCCACAAATCGACCCTGCCTAATATACATATATGTATATTGAATAAAAAAACATGTGATATGTATTGTACTGGATTGTTACCTTATGTTTTGTCGTTTTTATGAACAATATTGTATAATAACAATTTCATTGTAGTTTTTTTTAATGCAAATTGACTTAATTTTTATGGTTTTATACAAATAAAAATACGTCCAGGAATTAGAATTTTTCAGAAGTTAGAATCACCCTAAAAACAAAGTGGTTCTAATTTGTGAGCGTATACTGTAGTGACAAAAATCTATCACGAAAAGTGTTTGATAACCCATCGAAATATTTATTTAGCCATCAAAATAAGATTTTCTCATTGGCCGCTGGTTTCATCAACAATTAACGAAAATTGGTTTGCTTCAAGATCTAAAACTTTTCTAAACTATCTGCTGGGTTCTGTTCTGCTACACTTTAATGACAGCAATTTTTTTCGTATGAAATTCATTGAGGTAAATTGAAAATTATATATGGGTTAATAAATGTGTGGAAAATTTCTTGGACACTGTTGCACTTTTTTACGTCAGTGAAAAAATAAACAAAATCGTGGTTACGCCCTAAAAAGGACCTAAAAAAAGGACCTTGAAAAATAGGGACCAGTGGACCAAATAGGGTTGGAAAGGACCATTTTTGGTCCAAATGGACCAAAGTGGCAACCGTGCATTGGAGTACCCGTTGTATTTGGGTTTGTGACCTGGCAGCGTGGCGCGATGGTCTGTTGGGAGGATGGCAATTTGTGGGAGGGACGCAACAAATTAAATGGGGTTACACTGAAATGACAGCCCTTGGTAGGGCAAAATCCGAGCCGCTCTGGTACATAGAACCGGATGCCTTGGGAAGCGACATTATGTATATCGGGGTTGATTCTGGACAGGTAGAGTGGCGCGCGTTTGCCTAGGGAGAGTGCGTTCCTCTTCTGCGAGTTCTGGATATTTTTCTTTAAGAACTGGATTCGCCGGGCAATTCCTGGCAAGATGTCCGACGCCTGTTTGTGGATATCACTGTGGACCAGATTGTGCTTTTTTGCTTCATGCGGCTGTGTTCTCAGGTGCCGTATTTCCTCATAATGCTTACGTAAATGACATCTTAAGCCCCTGGGAGGTGTGGCCTCATCAATCAGATGTATGTTGGGATACCTAGGTTTCTGCGTATCCAACAGAAACTGTTCAGCATTTCATTTCTATCCCTAATGGGGAGTACTCTCGCCTCATAGTCCATATCGGTTCTGAGGGCAGTGTTTCGGCAGGCATATATTTTCTTCCAGTGAGTAACTTTTAGGCTTGGCGACCATATCGGGGACGCGTACCATGCAACCGGCCGGCCAATCGCTTTGTAAGTGGTAATGAGCGTTTCTGTGGCTTTACCCTAAGTGCTGCCGGCAAAAGATTTGAGGATTTTATTGCGGCCCTGGATTTTAGGTACAATTGCGTTTGCATATTCACCAAAATGTAGATCCTGATCGAACGTCACACCCAAAATTGTTGGGTGTAAGACAGTCCATTGCGTAATGCCATCGAGGTGGATGTCCCATGTTGTGAATAAGGTCGCCCCTGATTTGGTCGGCGACAGTGTCAGGTTTCGCGAGGCAAAAAAACTGGAGAGATAAGGGAAGGTAGCTTCGATATGTAGAAGTTAAACAAAATCGGGGATAGGATACCACCCTGTGGGACCCTTGTTTAATTCTTCTGGGTTTAGATGTTATGTTCCTGAATTGCGCAGATGCTGACAGACAGATAATTTGCGATCCACCTTTTGACTTGGAGGAAGGGATATACCTTCCAAGTCTTGCAAAGAGTACTGTCCTGTGGTGGATAAGTTTAGGTGTTGCTTCTTGACTTATCTGCAGCATTGATTTTTTTCAGTATGTATCATAAAAAATACTACATTAATGTCTTTCTGAAATATGAAGTAACGTGTAGAGAAATAACGTCTGCGGTATGTGTTTCCTTTTGCGGGTGGGTTTGTTCCTTTTCCGGAGAAGAAATGGATAAGTTTTTGTCAATGGCTGGATCTTTAGAGTATCACATACTGCTGACTTTAAATGAGATGATTGACGATAACGATAGCATGAAGTTGCGGATGAGTATCTGCGAGATATACAATACGAAAACTGGGGATTGATGCTATACGGTCTCAAGACCCAACATTTATCTATGTAAACCGAGCGTTGAGGAAGAACCTACCTGAGCAAAAAGAGGTGGCTGGTGTAAAAATATATAACGGCAGAGGTTTTACAACAACGATGCTTCAACAAAATGGAAAAAACGTTGGCTTATCACAACAATATTTTAAACAGCTTCGGCTAACTCTAACTCCCAGTCGTATGATCTAACCCGACAGACTGTTCAGACTTTTCTATCTATCCTCCTGCCACTCATCTGTCTTACACTCTGCATTTCCTAGTTTACCTTAATCAGCTCATCCTTACTTTCTTACTTGATATGCGCTTAACCGTTTAAACGGTTATGGCCGTCCAAGAAGGCGCGCCAGTCGCTGCTTCTCTCTGCCATCCGGCGCCAATTGGTCACACCAAGGGAGTTTAAATCGTTTTCCACCTGGTCCTTCCATCGGAGTGGTGGCCACCCTCTATCTCTGCTCAGTTCATTCATTCTCCTGTAAATATTCCCGCTTTTTCTCTTACTGCTCTCCTCCCTTGATTATCCAAGGTATTACTCTTAATCTTATCCTTATTCTTTATCTTCCCACTTCCCCCAAATTCCTCTAATTTTTATTCCCATTTTCTCTCTTTCGGTGTTAATGTGTGGTGTGATGGTAGCGTGCTCCGCCTACCACACTGAAGATCCTGGGTTCACGCCCCGGGCAACATCACAATTGTAGAAACAAGTTTTTTCAATTAGAAGAAAATTTTTCTAAGTGGGGTCGCCCCTTAACATTCCTTCATGTTGATAAGCTGGAGAAACTCAGAATGTTAATTTCTGAAAATAGATTAAGCCTGTACCAGGATGATATATGTGAATATAAGTAAACTAGAGTAAATTTCCAAGTATACACATTGCCTTAAATAACCATGGCATACATTTTTCTTTATAAAACCTGATGCTCGATACATCTCCGTAGAGAATTTAGGCAGACTTTCTTTTCCAATTTAGTCGTGTTTCTTTCAATTTTTCCGACAAAGTGGAGGGGCTGGTTAGCATGTTTTTCGCCGACTCCGTACGACATTTGATAAGGCAGATGAATTTTCACTGATAATCTTTCTATGATAGAAAAACACTCGAAATCACTGCCAAGGGTCGAACCCGCTTAGAAAAAGTTTTCCAATTGAGAAAACTTGATTCTGAATTTGTGATGTTGCTTTGCCAGGAGCTTGAACCCAGGACTTTTATTGTGGTAGGCGGAGGACGCTACGCCATATAGTATAAGGGAAAATCGCAAATTTGTAAACTGAATTTCACACTTATCCGGTAAAAGCTATTTATTTTTAACCAACATTTTTTTCGCATTAGCATATTTAAATTTTTTTCTTTTGTTATTTTTACATATTATTATAATATAAGTACATACTACCAACGGTAGTATTTTTGTTTTTTTTTTTTTAAATATTAATAGTTTCTCTAAAGTTTCTCCTGATTGACTGGTGTCCCGTACAAACCGATGATTTTTGCGATTTTTCACACACATATTCAAATATTTCAAGAGAAGGTATGTTCCCAAAAATATTAATGCACTTAAAACTTTGTCTGAAAAAGTTATAGTTTTGCTTTAGTTAAGGTCTAAAAATTAAAAAAATGTGTTCGATTTGTCCCGTAACAATTATTGTGAAGAGTGATTTAAGATGACGTTAACGACTTCCCAGTAGACTCTAAGCTCTCTCTGAACATTTGTTATCAGGTCGCCCTTTTCGGTCTGACAGAAATTTGACCCGGGCTTGGAACCTTCCGTCTGTCGTCGAATTTTGGATAACCTTTTAAATTTTTCCTATAAGTACTCACTATATTAATTCGTATCTGAAATTTCTGTGTAAATGTATTTTTATGAACAATATATTGTGGCGAATTTTAGCATCACTATGTTGTTAGTAAATAAAGGCACAACAACAATAAAGCAAGCTGCCACTCTTGTGTACATGAACACATCAATTTAATCATCATTTACACACATACATGGAAGGCGACGAGAAGTACATGCGCACACATAACCAGCAGCTCGAAGTGAAGAGATATCTCTCACACACACATATAATCATCGGCCGAAGTTCTTACTCACACATACACACGCATATATCTGGTAACCAAGCAGAAGATTCTAGAAGGTGAAACGTCTAGACCTTTGGAGAAATATGCGGACAAGGTAACAGAGAGTATAAAAGCAGCGCAAGCTGAGGAATGACTAATCAGTTTGATTAAGACAAGCTATTGTGAAGTACGTGATATTGAAGTATAATTTCAGTACTCCCAAAGTAATCTAAATAAATACCAGTTTGCAATACTGATTGGAGTGATTCATTCAACAATTTAGCGATTCGAACATTAGCAGAAGGGTTGAAATAAGCGGAGTTTCCCAAAATTCGTTACAATTGGTGTCAGAGAATTGTTGAATAAATTCCAGAGTTGCAGAGCACAACAAGGACATGGCAAAGTTGAGTGAATTGAAGATCCAGCAACTGAAGAACGAGTTGGAGAGCCGTGGATTGAATACAACCGGCAATAAATCCGAACTTCAGGCACGGCTACGAGAGTTTATGGAATCGGAAGGAATCGACGTTGATAAACACAATTTTCATCCTGATGTGGAAAAGTCGGCGACTAAAATGAAGGAGAAGATAGAGATTCCACTAACGCGATACTAGCAGTGCTTAAGCAAATGTCGTCACAAATATCAGCCGATATGTCAGCACAGCTCGAAGTACAGAAAACGTATATGTCATCCCAATTGGATGAACAGAAAACAAACATCGCATCACAAATTGCAGAACAATTAAAAGAACAAGAGAAACGCATAACATTACAACTCGCAGCATAAGCAGAGCGTATCTCAACGAAGCTGGAGGCACAGGAAACAAGTCTCATCGCAGCTGGAGGTTTTTAGTGAACGACAAGATAAAATGGAGGCCGAGATGCATGCTTTGAAAATCGGATTCAGGAGTTACAACTGAACCGTCCAATCACTTCAACATCTACTCTGAAGGTAAAATTTCCAACGTTTGATGGTTCTGTTCCTTTCCAGGTATTTAAGCTCCAATTTGAGAAGACATCAGCAGCGAGCAACTGGAATGCCGAAGATAAAGTTGCTGCATTGTTCGTGGCTTTAAAAGGACCAGCTGCTGAGATCTTACAAACCATCCCAGAGTACGAACGTAACAGTTATGAAGCATTGATGGCTGCTGTAGAACGACGGTACGGAAGCGAACAATGGAAACAGAAATAGAATTGCTAAACCGCTATCAAAAAGCTAACGAGACTTTGCAGGAGTTTGTCTCGGATGTGGAAAGACTGGCCCATCTAGCAAATGCGGACGCACCCGTGGAATACACCGAGGGTAAAAATCCAGAACTTTATAAATGGAATACGGGACGTGGAAACGAAGCGAGGTACATACGCAAACCCAAAGCCAACATTTGCTGAAACAGTATCCCATGCACTGACTCAGGAAACTGCCTCACTATTGAGTAAACCAGCGTACAGAGCCCATCGTGTGGAAATGGAAAGGCCAGATTGGGTAGACACAATTTTGGAGGCACTGAAGGGATCACAACAGAAAAGTGCCGGAGTTATGAAATGTTTTAAGTGCGGCAACCCAGGTCATATTGCACGTCATTGCAGCATCGGTCCTAATAGTTCCAACAATGTGGGTGGCCGTAAACGCAGAATTGAAGGAGGTGAGCAAATCTCCAAGTCCATTCAAACGTTAAACTAAAGCGAGTAAGCCGCAAGGGGCGATACACAATTTTATAGTGGCAGAGATTGTTGATAAAATCATAATTGGAGTGGACTTCTTAATCGACCAAGGCATCAAGATCGACATGCAAAGCAAAACGATGCGATATAAGAACATGGATGTGCCACTTAATTTCGGCTACGAGAGAGGCTACAGGAGTAAACGAGTGCTGGTGGTGGAGAATCAACAAATACCACCAAAATCGGAGGCAGTCATCTGGGCAAAGGTTGATGGAGATTTTGCGACAAACATCGTAGTGTTCCACTGGCAAAGCGGGAAGTTGTGAGTCAAATCATACAAGAAATGAGCGCCAGCCGCGGCATCGAACCATCAGCTAGTCCATGGAGCTCACCGGTAGTACTTGTAAAGAAGAAGGATGGAAAAATAAGGTTTTGCGTGGACTACCGCAAGTTGAACGACGTCACGAAAAAGGATAGCTACCTATTGCCAAGAATTGACGACACTCTGGACTCGCTATCCGGTACAAAATGGTTTGCCACACTGGACTTAAAAAGTGGCTACTGGCAAGTGGAGGTGAAGGAGGAAGACAAGGAGAAAACAGCCTTCAGTGTCGGAGATGGTCTTTGGCAGTTTACTGTAATGTCCTTTGGACTATGTACTGCACCAGCTACTTTTGAAAGACTCATGGATCAGGTACTGAAAGGACTACATTGGAAAACATGCTTAGTGTACCTAGACGACATCATCATATTGGGAAAGAATTTCGAAGAACTTCAGATGTTCAGGAGAAGGTTTTCCAAAGAATAGCTGGTGCTGGTCCCAAAAAGTGTTCTATGTTCAAGAAGCAAGTTAGTTACTTGGGTCATAAAGTAACGACGGAAGGCATCTGCACCGCGAATGAAAAAATTGAAGCAGTGAAGGATTGGCCAAGGCCACAGAATCTTCATGAGTTAAGAAGTTTCCTTGGGACTGTGCACAAATTACCGCCGATTTGTACCAAATCTTGCCAGCGTAGCCCCTAGCCTCCTCGAGAAAAAATAAAGCTTTTGAATTGAAGAAGGAACAGGAAGTGGCTTTCCAAACATTGAAAGAGCGTTTGTGCACTGTCCCAATGTTGGCATATCCGATTCCAGGAGCAACGTTTATTCTAGATACAGATGCGAGCGGATATACTATAGGAGGCGTTTTATCACAACTGGTCGATGGACAGGAGAAGGTAGTTCCATATTACAGCCAATCAATTGGAAAACCAGAGAGAAACTATTGCGTTACACGGAGAGAGCTGTTGGCATTGGTAGAGTGTATTAAACATTTTCACAAATACCTCTACGGGCAGCGATTCCGCGTCAGGACAGATCACGCAGCATTGAAATGGCTCCTGCAGCTCCGTAATCCAGAAGGTCAATTGGGACGGTGGATCGGAAAGGTAGTACCCATGGGAATGCCGATGCAATGTCATGAAGACCATGTAGTTTGGAATGCAAGCACTGTTCAAAGGCCGAGGCTAAAGAAGACATTATAGATGTCCGTCTAATGAATATAACGTGTACGGATGAATGGGACAAGGAACAACTAAGGAAGTGTCAGCTAGAAGATACAGATCTGTCACATGTTATGCAAGGGCTCGAACGAAGCGAAAGACCAAACAGAGAGTAGATGTCAGATGAGAGTCCCATTGCGAAGTCATATTGGACACATAGAATTGATATCCGGTTGCTTGCATCGAGTATGGGAGAGTGAGGATGGTCAATGCAAGAAGAAACTGATAGTCGTTCCTAGGAAAATGATTCCTAATGTGCTCAGCGAACTGCATAATGGTCCAAGCGGAGGTTATCTGGGAATCACAAGACGCTCGAGAACATTAAACAGAGGTTCTATTGGGTTGGTTGCCGTCAGTCAGTCACTGAGAGGATTGCGAACTGCAAGGTTTGCAGCAGAATGAACGGGCTCAAAACCCGAAGTCATGGCCAGATGAAGCAATAGAACTCAGGTGCGCCATTTGAACGGATCGCTATGGATGTCGCAGGGTTATTTCCTACTAGCAACTGCGGGAACAAATATGTACTGGTGGTTATGGAATATTTCAGCAATAGTCAAAGGTTTATGGTCCGTATAAACTGTAAATTGTCGTCCTTCCAAAACATATCTAAAATGTTTTATATTTAAATAAATCGCCAATAATTCCCTATCAAAAGCACTATACTTAATTTCAGTTAGAGAAAGTTTTTTAGAAAAGAATGCAATGGGCTCAATTTTATTGTTGTAATTTTGTTGTATAACGCCCCCAATCGCTGTGTTAGATGCATCTACTGTTAAAAGTAATTTAGCATCTTTGTTAAAATGATTTAACAATATCGCAGATGCAAATTTATCTTTAATGCATTCAAAAGCTTCATTCGAATTCTCGTCCCATACCAAAGTTTTGTCACGTTTCTTACTTACTTTGTTAATTAGATCATAAATTTTGTTTGTAAATTCTGCTAGTTTTGGAATGTATCTATGATAATAATTTACCATACCAATAAATTTCTGTGCCTGCTTAACTGAAATTGCGAATAGCTGATACCTTTTCATCGGAAGGTCGAATACCTGTTCCAGAAATGTTATGTCCTAAAAAATCTATATTTGTTACACCAAAAGTACATTTACTTGGTTTAATGTTTAAACCGTACTCTGTAAGGCGTTGAAAAAGAATACGTAAATCTTTTAAATGTTGTTCTTCGTCTTTACTTGCAATAAGTAAGTCGTCGATGTAAGCATATACAAAATCTAAGTCACCTACTACCTCATTTATGAATCTTTGAAAGGTTTGTGCAGAATTTCTAAGTCCGAAAGGCATTCTCATGAATTCAAACATACCGAAAGGAGTTGTAATAGCAGTTTTATAAATATCTTCTTCAGCCATAGGAATTTGGTGATATGCCCTAGCTAAATCTAATTTTGGAAATATATTTTTATTATGAAGGTTCATATTAAAATCCTGAATGTGAGGTAAGGGATAACGATCAGGAACAGTTACAATATTCAATCTTCTAAAATCACCACATGGACGCAAATCATTCAATTCTTTTTTAGGTACAAGATGAAGTGGTGATGCTACTGAAGAGTTTGAAGGCCGACAAGTGCCCGTTTTAACTAAGAAATCAAACTCAGTTTTCGCGACTTTATATTTAACCGGATCTAAGCGCCTGGGCTTAGAAAATGGAAGACTACCTTCTGTTACAAGTCGATGTACTGTTGTATGTTTAACAGGTTTAGTATAATCTAGCTCTGAAATAAGTGACGGAAACTCTTTTAATAATTTTGTAAATTTATTGTCAACCACAAATAATTTAGGTAATGGAATATCACAAAAGTAGGATACTGTATTAACTGAGAGATTGGTTAATGGATCTACTAAACGTTTATGTTTAATATCTATAAGAAGACCATATTTACAAAGAAAATCAGCGCCAATTTTGGCTTGGCTATATCCGCAATCAAAAATGTAAAGGGAAATTCACGTCTTAAACCCAAATTTACGTTTAAAAGCCTTTTCCTGTAAGTGGCAATTATTGAGCCATTAGCTGTAGTGAGAATTATGTCGGAACGTTTCGTATGAGGAAATTTAGACGCGGGTAATACCGAAATTTCTGCTCCGCTATCAATTAAAAAATTTTGTTTGTTTTCTCTATCAAAAATAAATAAGCGACGCGTCGAAAATTCTAAATTTCCGCTGTTCATCGCTGCAAGAACGGAAGAATTTAGTTTGTTGAATCTTTGTTTTTTGTTATAAGAACAAGGTTGTTCACAACTTCTAGCATTATTTCCAAATTTGTAGTGAAATCTACACAACCAATTTGGATTATTACGCGAGTTAGAACGACGCCTAAAAGAATTTCTATAATTATTCCTAGAATTAGAACGCGACCTAGATTGATTCCGATACACTTCTGTTTTAATTTCTGCTAACTCCAAAGAAAGTTTCTGAAAACTTTCACACATTAAAGAAGTGGTTTTAACTAAATTTTCAACAACCGAATTTTGAACTTTTGTATCTGAAATTGTATTAACCGAAAATACTTCATTTTTGTTTATCACTTCCCAAATATTATCTGCTAATTTTGTTAATTCGTTAATATTATCACAACTTGAGCTAGCCAAAATGACATTTAAATTTTTGGGAAGTTTTCTCAACCAAATTCTCTTTAAAATATTTTCACTAAAACTTGAATCCGCTAACAAAATTAATGACCGATAAAACTCAGAAGGCTTTCGATCACCCATTTCTGAATCACTTAAAATTTTGTCTAGTTTTGAATTTTCACTAAGTGAATGTCTTTCTATCAAAACTTTTTTAAGTTCACTAAACTTGTTAGTGAGGGGTGGATTTTGGATAAAATCTAAAATTGTTACTATTACTTCTTGTGGAAGTGCTGTTATAATGTGTTCGTATTTGGTATTCTCTTGGGTTATATTTTTGGTGCTAAATTGTGTTTCAGCATGTATAAACCACGCTTCTGGACAACTAGTCCAAAATTGTGGAAGTTTGACTGATGTTGCTGAAATTTCGTTTTGATTGTAAATATCATACGGATTTGTAATATTTTCTTGTAAAAGTGTCATTTGGTATATTTATAAATGAATCATTTAGATTTTTAGAAAGTGTAGATGTTTGTGTATTCTGTTGTGGTGAACGAAACATGTTGAAATATTTGAAAAAGAGAGTTTACAAACAAAACCGTAAAAGAAACCAGTAATTATGTTATGAATTTCGAAAAATGTATTAAATAAATAACTTAAAGAGAGAGTTTACAATAAATTTAAAATATATCTATATATCAGTATACTTACATATATAAAATATATTCATACACAAAAACAAAATAGATATGACTCCTCACCAAAATTATTGTTACAATGCAGGAAAATTACGTCGTTGTTAAAAAAAAAATACTTGATACGGATTTTCTTTCTGCTGCTGCAACTGATGTTTATGCAATGGCTTTTGATTGTTTTGCTGTTCAATCGTTGAAGTCAAATGTGACAGCTGTGTTTATGTAATGGCTTTGATGAAGGGGTAGATGGGTGTAATATAGATAAGAACTTTTATAGACGCCGCTTAAATGTGGTTCCAAACAAATATGTATAGTATACGTTCATAAATTGTATACCAAAGGATTTCAAATTTGATAGTAGTTTTTGATTAGCTCGTTATTGCTGTTACTGTACATTTGTGGTTTAATCCAAAAATGCCGCTGTGTTTCAGAAAACACATGCACATTTCGCTAGCTGACAGTCTTGAATTTTTAATTAGTTTGTGTTCATGAAGCTTTGGTAATAAAATTTATGTAACCACTGCTTCTTTAAGTTTCCGTGCCTCCTTCGATGTTCTATGACGATCTTAAGCATTTAGGGTTTTTGAACTGATGTCCTTTCGACAAATCGCCGCCAAATTGAGGTCGCTATTGGAGAAAGGTACGCCAAACAGCTTGTGGTTGGCGAGATTGGAGACGCGTAGAGTATGCTACGTTTCGCAGACTATCAACACTTTTGTTGGTGTGCTTTACTATTAGCTATTGTTTATCTAGAAAGGGACGCCCACTCACACAATTGACTTTGGGTGCTATTAACTTTTTAAGAACTTGTACACTTGAGAATTTTTTTGTAATAATTTTTCTATCGATAAAGCAAGCTTTTAAAACTCGTATGTTCTTTTTAAACTGCACTTTTCTACACCCCTTAAAGATATTTGCCTTTATTAATTTCTTATTGTAAATGCATTCAATTTCTTTATATTATATTCATTTCACAGCTTCCAGTCCTCAGATAGGTTCGTGAATGTTCTTTTAAATTTTCGCAACTCAATGTTGAATATTTCAATTGTACTTCACTTTTAGGTTAAAACACTAAACAAGTATGACGAGAAACTAGCTCAAATTCTGCAACTTCATTTGATGAAAAACGATTGTAAAATTTTACGCGATTACGCGCTATTAACGTTCGTGTGCTATTTAAAAGTCTGGCTGATCGCCAATGTAGTTATTGAAACTACGTTTTTATTTTATAACAAAACTTTTTTTAATATTTTTTTATTTTTCACAACAATGAATATTTTTGAAAATTGAAAATCAATATTGAAACTTAAAATATTGATAATACATTTAAAAATTAAAAAGTTCAAAGTAACTAAAATACAAAGTTAAATAAAGATAATAAGAACCCTACAGTCCTCGCAGCGCGACTGCTCCATACTCTCCTGCTACGGGCAGGTATAGAACCCAATCCGGGTCCGTCTCCTGACCCCGGACCTGAGAAATGTTTTTACTGCGTTTGCCGGAAAATAATCTTTTTAGGACGGTCATACTCTTGTCAGTGTGTCTCGTGCAAGGAATGGTTGCATCGGACAGGTTGTTCAGGGCTAGACTCTAAAACCAGACGTCCCCCTAATTTCTATCTTTTGTGGCTCTTGCTGTTTACGCCCAAGGGTGTCCCGTAGTCTGAGCCTTAGCGCCCCACTACATTCCAGCAGCTCCGCTGCTCAGCATGCCACTACTAGTTCCCCCAGCTGCTCCCGCCCTATGGTGCCTCCAGCTCATACGGCCGCTTCCACTCATAACTACAATCTCCGTAGTAGAGTGGGCAGCAATGCCGTATATCAGCCCCTGCCCCGTCTTCTTCCCCTTCTTTTGCGGCAGCAATCGTGTAGGTCTGGGAAACAGACTCTTAGGCCCGGTTTCACCAACTCGACTTAACTTTGTTAAGTCATATTTTTTAATTTTTCTGTTTCACCACCAACGCTTAGCTAAGTCACAAATAAGCCTACCTGCCAGCTGGCTTATTCTCCACTTTCAACAGTGTTGCTGTAGTACAAATTTTGAGTCGAATTAAATGGCAGTATTGATACTTATTTCAATATGCAAATATAACAACCCCGCTATTGTTGACATCTGCAATTTCTCTGAAGTGGCTTATTTGTATTCTCGGTGGAAAATTTGTAAAAAGTTTAATGGATCTTCGATATTCTGGTGAAAGTGATTGCGATTTTGAAGCTCTGCTGGTAATCGTGCTTCGACGAAAAAGAAAAATTAAATAGCGTCCTGACTTTTTTCATTATTATGACGATGTTGACTTTCGCGAACGATTTCGTATGTGCAAAGATGCTGCTTGGTTTGTTTTTTTCTTTAATAAAAGACAAAATTTATCTTGGAGCACGGTAGGTTTACATCATATTTTATAAATGTTACCCTAAATTACTTCTTAGTTTACAGCAACAACGCAATGCAGCCACATCAAATGTTTTTCATCGCACTCCGGTTCTATGCTTCAGGATCTTTTCAGGAAATTGTGGCAGACCTTTCCGGAGTTTCAAAAGCGGCTGCCTCACGTGCAATTACGCTACTTTCATACCACCTAGCACTCATGTTAAAATCAATTCCCTAGGTGAATATGCGTGAATAGTAATTGGAAAACAATATTTCTATATTAATTTATAAACGCTTCCCAAGGCAGCCGGTTCTGTCCGGCTGTCATTTCAGTGTAATCCCATTTAATTTGTTGCGTCCCTCCCACAAATTGTCATCCTCCCAGCAGATGCTTGCAGCAGGGTAAAAATCTAGTTGAGGGGTCGACTACTAATACGCTACCAAAAATATCGAGAGAGGTATCAAAAGACGCGTATTAATCTCGAAAATAATAATCCGAAGGCGGAAAATAATTATTTTATCTCAGTTCGCAGATATTGGCAGTTGAAGTTGGCGATTTTCATGTGGTTCTTGTAATGTTACGTACCCACAAAAAAAAAATTGTGAACATAAGTGTTTTGCGCGGATGATAACCACGGACAATAACCACGCCCAAAGTGGGCGGAAAAAATGAGATAATTCGATAACAATTGCCACTAAGGTAGTGAAATTTGCTAGGTGGATTTGTTTTCTGACGCAAAACATAAATTCCCAAAAATATTGATATATGGGCATGGCAAAACCCACATTTAGAAGAAGAAAATTTGGAAGTTTAAAAAGCCGTAAATCAAACGCCGTTAAAGATATTATATTTGCTTTGAAAATGAACAAAAGTGCCTGAAAGACACTCCTACTTCAGCGTTTCAATTGCACAGCTGGGTATGTAATGTTTGGTTTCACCCGAACTTAGACTTTCTTACTTGTTTTTTAGTTTTGATTTTGCTCTGAAAAGTGTTAACACTTCACTAAATTTTGTTGTGTAAAGTTATCATAAATAATAGCTTAAGAGAAAAGTTATCATAAATAATAGCTTAAGAGAAAAGTTAATAATTAATAATTATTTCAACTGAAATGATTTTTTTCTGTTTTTCATAACAAAAAGTGAAACTGTATCCTATAAGAAGACTCACATTTTTAGTTCATCTTCATTGTGACTCTTTCGATGAATCTTTTAAACTGATTATTTTACAATAATACACACATGTGCACTTAAAAAAATAATTAAATTATTTCTTGTTGGTATATTTAAAATTGTGCTTTTGTCTTCTGTTTTCGTTCGAAAAGCTGAAGCTCAAGTAGTAGTTACATACACATTAGGGCGGGTCGATTTAAAAATCGCTCATTGCTCTGTGAAAATCGTATTCTAGGGATCAAAATAAGAAACTTTGTTGAAGGAACCATACCTCTTAAACGAATTCTGATGTCCCCCCCCTTTGGGTCGAACTTTTGGGTAGGGGCAATTTCAATTCTACCTGCTGTGTCTTGTGGTGGCTTAAAAAAAAAACAACACAAGCAATTTTACGATCTGCAATTGTGTCACAGTGATACCTTCATCTTTTAAAACGGTTGAATAAAAAACCCACACAACTGGATTTTCATTAATATCATTTGAACGAGTTAAAATTTTTATTTATAGCTCTGCTGCTCAACAAGCCACGTCCCACGGCGCCACCAGCTCATACGGCCGCTCCCACTCATGACTACAATCTCCGTAGTTGAGTTGGTAGCAATGCCGAGCATCAGCACCCGCCCCCGTCTTCTTCTCCCCTCTTGGAACAACGCCTTTAAAACTCCTCTCATTATGGTCCACCCCTATTAAAACAGCAAGATTCCTTGGACTCCCCTTAGAGGACATTGATGACAATTTGTGATCGGTCGCACCTATTGGATGGGACGAAGCACTGCTACAACAACAACAACAACAACAACATTAATTTATATACAGGTGGTGATGATGGTGAAGTCTTTCGAAATAGAAAAGGGTTTTTTTCTTTCAATGTGCAGACAATATGCGACAGCAAAATGAATATATTGGATATTGTAGCTCGATGGCCAGGATCTGTGCATGATTCAAGAATTTTTCGGAATTCGCGCATTTGCTATCGGCTTGAAAATAGGGATTTTCAGAATGGCTTAATTGTTGCTGATAGTGGCTATGAAAACTCGAGCGTCGTGTTGACACCTCTTTCAAATTGTACAAATAGAACAGAAAATTTTTATAATGAGTCGCATATCAGAACACGTAATTGCATCGAGCGCTCATATGGTGTGTGGAAACGTAGATTTCCTGTGCTATCAATGGGCATTCGAATGAGAGTCACTAGAGTGCCTTACATTATTGTAGGAACAGCAGTATTGCATAATGTTTGCATTCGCTTTAATGATAAATCCGCACCACAACTTTCACCTGAAGTTAACGGTGCTATAATTAATGTTTTTACAGTCCCGCCAAATCGCTCAAATTAAGGGCGATCTCGAAATGACCATACCAGAAGAACAATAATTGATACATATTTTGCTCGACTATAACTTCATAACAATTTGCAATAATAAGGCAATATTAAAGTATATTTTGCTTGCCCCGCATATTCATATATCCTTTAATGCGAAACAAAATTTTTAATACATATTTTCAATGGTAGTCACCCATGGCCATGAGCGAACATATTTAGTGGAAGAGAAAATTCTGCATCCAAATGTAACCCGTCAGGGTGATATCGATATTTTCCAGTATAATACTTTCGAACCAAATTTAGTACAACGCGCCAACATTTCAAAAACTGAAAAACTTCCAGCAACCGATTGATAACAACACTATATTCGATGGCATTGCGGCTCGATAATGAAAATACTGTAGTGTCAACAAAAGCCTTTGATATTCCTAAAGGAGAATGTAAGTAGAAATGCATTTCTGTATTTTCTTTTTAAAATAACGGACCAATTATAAATATTCTCGCGGAATTTTGTTCTCGCGGAATTTTGTTCTCGCGGATTTTTTTATTCCCGCGGAAAAATTCCTCCAATTCTTTTCTCCTAGGGAGAAGAATAATTGGGGAATAGGAATTTCGAATTTTTGAAGTCATCTGTTTTGTCAATTGAAATTTCGTTGCGCATTTCTTATTTTGTTTAAAATATTGTAAAGTTTAATTATTGTTGCCAATTTGTTTGAAATTAAGAAATAAGGTATAGACAATGCACATTATTGCTTTTCATGTGGTATTCACTGAAATGAGTAATGAATTGATGCCACAGCACCATCAACAGAGGAGCATAAGAAGAAGACCGGCGGGATAACACAAATCCGCCGGACTTGCCTGCATTCATTCTGCAAAGCAATTTTCTGGCGGCCAAGTCGAGTTGAGTTTCGCCATATGCCAAAATCTATTTAAGCCTTCTTAAAAAATCCTTGCGCAATTTCTGGATGGCTGCATCAAACATGCGCAGAGCTCTTCCGTTGCTTATGATATATTTTTCGACTTAAAATAAAGAATATTGTGGTTGTTGTTGTATTAACAGTGAGAATATTGTGGTAGAATGTAAATACATATTTTAGCACAAATTTGTACAAATAAGTGTTCTTTCTTAAAATAACCAATTTCCTTTAACGATTTTGAAGCATTCCCTTTAATTTAACTAGTGAAAAAACTCCTATGAAATGGCAAAGAAATCTCCCTCTCCCTCACATTCATAATACCTACTTTTCTCCCATAACCGGTTTCCGCTTTTTCGAACATTGTTCAGAATAGGAGGAAAGGGAGAAGTGAAAAAACTCACAAGTAATTTTTATTTAGAATACCAGGAATGGGAGAAGGGAAAAAACTCGCACGGAATTTTCGTTTAGAATTGGGCTGTATAACTGCTATACCTAAACCAATATAAAGAGATATGCACCATTGAAGTCGAATTGTGTTTCAAAGTATTATTGAATAAGGGTAAATATTAGTCCAACTCGCAACCGAAATAACCCTTCGATTGTGTTCATTGCACCAAGCTGTCAGGCAGCACAACCGGCGATAACAACAAACCAGGTTAACCTGGGTGTGGGTAATCTTTGGAAAACCGTCAAGTCTCTACCACGTCAAGTCTAGTCACGGGATGCCACCTTATGACTTTTGAATATCATTTACATACTGAGGCCAAAATGCTCCCAGTTAGGGAAATCAAACGATTGGTCGACCAAAACAAACGGACTAAGTGGCTGGAACATTTTAAGACTTGCATCCTCTCCGAAGGTGTCGGGAAACTATGGTCTACTGTCAAATCCGACCAAATACAACATCAATGTTTCCATCACTTTTGGTGATAAAACTTTGCCAAAGCCGGAAAAAGGCCCGAGCGTTTTCTGCCGTCAATTCATACTGCACCCTCCGGGTGACAAGGCTAAACGACAAGCCATCAGACAAGCGCACAAAAAGCAAAAACACCATGATGCGCCTCTTGACATAACCGTCGAGGAGGATGCGTTAGCCATCAAAGAAGCCAAGTCTTCCATAGCAATAGGCACGGGTTTTGCTTAGATATTGCTTAAAGGCCGCACTACGTTGACAAACAGAGTGAGCTTGGCATCAAATTATGCTCCGTCTTAAAACTCCATCACAATTGAAATCAAGGGATGTGACCAACCTTTTCCGCACACAGACCTGTGAGTGCCGAGTGCCCGCCTCAACAATGCCTCTCGACATCGCTTGAGGCCACACTACGTTGACAAACATTGTGTGCCATATTGTGCTACTATTGGCTTCCATTTTTGCTACTAATTTCGCTCCAATTTTCACTCAATTACGCAACAATTATGCTCCATTTTGCCTCCAATTACACTCCTACCACAATTAAAGGGATGTGTCCAACCTTTCCGCTCACAGACCTGTAAGTGACCGAGTACCTGCCCCAGCAACATCTTTGCATTGCAGTCCGCCACACTGCAGTGATTTGACAACGTCAAATCTTGCCACATTTTTGGATGTGGCCATCCATTCCGCGAACGCCTCCTATTCGCTTACGCAGTCTAAAGCAGCCTCGAACATCTCAAAAGACGAGATGAGCACCGGCCCACTCGTACAATTATCGATTGTTTTTCGGCTGACGATAGACATGCGTTTCTTCACCATCTTTCGTCATCGTTTTACAGCATATATAACCGGCATCTCCGGTTGCCACAAATCAAGGGTCAGTTTCTCAATGAAATTGGGATTGCCGTGGCAAGCATGAGATCGAATTCCCTTGGGTTTGCGTGCCTCAAGGGAAAACAAGTCTACTCAGAGCGTGTGTCATAAGTGAACTCTATTTGAAACCACAGCCACCGCGATGCTCGCACAAGGGGGCCATCCCAGGACAGGAGGTGAGACCTGAGTACAAAGCATCGTTCGATGCAGTGCACCAGATCACACTGGCTTCTCCTGCTCCCGCGGTAGGAGTTTTTGTAAAGACCTTGCCTAGGGTCCCACAGGGTGATACCCGCGTCCACCCTGCTACCTTTCGAGTAAAACACCTTACTCATGGATTGGCTACCCATGATATTATGGTCGCCTTTTGCGACCGGTATACCTACCGTGGGCATATTCTAACCCCTAACCCGCAGGGGGAGCCTTCTGATGAAGGTGGGCCTCGGACGATCTCCTTTTCATTTAACATCGACAGCATCCTCTCCTCTGGACCTGTGAAGGTGTGCGTTGTTGCTGGACCGCCGCCCGTACCATAAACGCTCTTACGCTCATCAGCTGCCTTGTTTTTCGTCGTAAATTTTATGTTTTTATATTTCTTTTTTAATTCCTTACACTCCCGAAAAATTTCATTTGTCGCGTTGAATTCCTCAGCAATCTTCTCCCATGCGGCGTCTTTGTCCTTTAATTTTATGCAATCTGTTTTTTCCCCCTCAATTATTGCTGCATATTTACCACAAATTTCAAACAGTTTGTTGGTCTCTAACGCACTAAAAGTGCATTTGCGCGACATATTTATTATTATTTTTTTTTTCAGTTTCAGGAATTGAATCTTCCAATTCCAATAAATGGCAAGTGGACCCTTAAATTGCCTCTTAAATCGCCAGGTTAACAAACGTATAAGGGTAATATACTTGCAACATTTAGATGTGCCTAAGCAGCTAACACATGCCGCAGTGTAAATACCCGTCGCAAAAAAGTTTCCTTTAATATTTTCCTTTTTTTAAATCCAGTTTTAGGCAAAAGTTGACAATTTATATAATGCGTTTTGAACTTCTTCTCTTTTGATTGAATCATAAAGTACAGCAATTAGAAAAATCTTCAAATTTATACACAATTTATTATTTTTATTGTAATAATTTTATCAAAAGTTGCCAATACGCAGCTAACAGCCGTAACTGACAATATTTCAAATGTATTGGGTTGCGTGAAATTAAAGAGTAGCAAAAAATACTACTATGTATAAAACAGCTGATAGGGTTGTTGTATATCAATTTCGTTAAGTAACTAAGTTGGTGAAACCGAAAAAAAAATAAGCCGCAAATCTGGACTAACTTAAGTCACAACTAAGTTTTAGTCTAAGTCGAGTTGGTGAAACCGGGCCTTAGTCCCTACCACCTTTTGCACTGTCTGCAAGCGCAGAATATATATGGTTGCGACATCCGTCCAATGCAGCTCATGCCGCGGTCGGTGCCACTTTCCTAGATGTTCTGGTCTCCGCGTCGGAAACCCCCCGACGGGCTTCATTGCGCCGTGTTGCCAGGTCGCAAACCCAAATACACCGGGCACCCCAATGCTTACCCAGGTGTCGTCCCTGGGCCGCAACAGCAATTGCGTCCTAGCCTCTCACAACCCAGGCGTAGTCACCCGTCACCTACTCCTAGAGTGACGACGTCTCCCCCGTTGCACTTCAGAATTCTGCAGTTAAACTGTAATGGATTAACTGGTAAGATCACGGAGTCGATTTCATGAAGCGGCACAACATCCGTGTTGCAGCGATTCAAGAGACTAAACTCACAGCAAGATCTGCTCTGCAAACCTGTTCTGGGTACAATGTCCAGGGACAATGTCCTGGAACGTCATGGCTTATCTGTCCGGTCAGGCGATGTAAACCTAGAAATCATCAACATCTACATCCCTCCTCCCACCTGCTGTCCCAGTGGATACCGCCCTAATATCAGAGCCTTACTCACTGGCAACAATCGCATTATCTTAGGCAAATTCAATGCCCATCACGACCTATGGCATTCAAACTTGCAGGCGGACAGCAGGGGAGAGATGTTGGCGGATCAAATAGAAGAAACGACGTTCTGCACAATGAACGGAGACGCCCCCAGTCGTATGGTAGGAAGCTGTCACAGTTCGCTAGATATATCAATCGTGAGCGCAGGACTCGTAAACTGCGTCAACTGGCCGCCGATGGTAACATTGGCATCCGACCACCTGCCAATAATCATCTCGCTCGAACGTACCGCCGACTTCATCGACTCTCAAAAACGCACTTTCATAAACTTTAAAAAAGGAAAGTGGGAAGAATATAAATCCTTTACAGACAGCCGCTTTGCTGCCCTCCCTATCCCGACTGATGCTCGCCAAGGGGAACGTGCAAGGTCATTGAATCCGCCGCGGCTCGCTTTATTCCCGGCGTCACTTTCCGGCGGAGGCCGCGAATTTAGCGAGAGAACGTGACCTTATAAGACAGCTCGATCCCGGCGACCTCCCAATAAGGGACATAAACCAACACATCAGATTGCTTGTGGATGAACATAAGCGGGCGAAATGGGAGGAGCATCTAAGAAGCTGTAACCTCTCTGCCGATGTGGGTAAGCTTTGGTCCACCGTAAAGTCCCTATCGAATCCGACCAAGCACAACGACAACATTTCCATCGCCTTTGGCGATAAAGTGCTGTCGGATGCGAAAAAATGCGCGAGCGCCTTTTGCCGACAATATATAATGCATTCTACGGTTGACAAAGCTAGACGGAGGGCCAACAGACACGCGTACAAACATAAATTCAGCGCGTTCCCAATTACCATCACCGCCAGAGGTTGAACATGCCATTCGTCAAGCTAAACCATCTAAAGCGGTGGGCCCTGACGGCATAGCCAAGCCGATGTTTAAAAGCCTAGAAAATGAGGATTTTAAATATTTAGCACATGTCTTCAACCTGTCTCTTTCCACCTTTGTCATTCCCGAAAAATGGAAAATGGCCAAGGTGGTCCCGCTACTAAAGCCTGAGAAACCAGCTAACATATCGCCCGATATCTCTCCTATCGCCAGTAGCTAAGACGCTTGAAGCCCGCTTCCCAAGGCAGTCGGTTCTATGTACCGGAGCGACTCGGGATTTTTCCCGACCAAGGACTGTCATTTCAGTGTGACCCCATTTAATTTGTTTCGTCCCTCCCACAAATTGTCATCCTCCCAGCAGCTCCTTGCAGCAGGACTGCTACATATTCTCTTACTCCGGGAAGGTATCGAACCCAATCCGGGTCCGTCTCCTCACCCCGGTCCTGAGAAATGGTTTTGCTGCATTTGCCAGAAAAGAATCTTTTTAGGACGGTCATACTCTGTTCAGTGTGTCTCGTGCAAGGGATGGTTGCATCGGACAGGTTGTTCTGGGCTTGATCCCAAAACCCGACGTCCACGTAACTTTTATAAATCTTTTGTGGCTCCTTGCTGCTCACGCCCAAGGGCGTCCCGTAGTCTACGCCTAAGCGTATCCCCACTACCTTCCAGCAGCTTCGCTGCTCAGCAAGCCACAACAAGTACCCGCTGCTGCTCGCGCCCCACGGCGCCAACAACTCAAACAGCTGATACCACTCATAACTACTACCTTCGTAGTAGAGCTGGTAGCAATGCTGAGCATCAGCCCCTGCCCCCGTCTTCTTCTCCTCCCCTCTTTTCTGGCAGCAATCGTGCAGGTCAGGGAAACAGACTCTTAGTCTGCCAGCACAGAATATATAGGTTTGCGACATCCGCTCAATGCAGCTCCTGCCTTGGGTGGTGCCACTTTCCTAGATGTTCTGGTCTCCGCGACGGCAACCCCTCGACGGGTTTCATCGCGCCATGTTGCCAGGTCGCAAACCCAAATCATCCGGGTACCCCAATGCTTGCCCAAGGGCGCCCAGTCCCAAGGCCACAACAGCAATTGCGTCCTGGCCTTCCACAACCTAGGCGTAGTCACCCCTCACTTACCCCTAGAGTGGCGGCGTCACCCCTCATGCACTTCAGAATTCTGCAGTTCAACTGTAATGGACTAACTGGAAAGATTACGGAGATAGTCGATTTCATGAAGCGGCACAACATCCGCATTGCTGCGATTCAAGAGACTAAACTCACAGCAAGATCTGCATTGCAGACCTGCTCTGGTTATAATGTCCACAGGAAAGACCGCGAGAGCGGAAATGGAGGCGGCCTCGCGTTTATTATACACCACTCTGTGCAATATCATATATTTGATCCTGGCATCGACCGCAGTGACAATGTCTTAGAACGTCAAGGCCTATCTGTCCGGTCAGGCGATGCAAATCTAGAAATCATCAACATCTACATCCCTCCTGTCACCTGCTGCCCCAGTGGATACCGCCCTAATATCGAGGCCTTACTCACTGGCAACAATCGCATTATCTTAGGCGATTTCAATGCCCATCACGACCTATGGCATTCAAACTTGCGGGCGGACAGTAGGGGTGAGATGTTGGCGGATCAAATAGACGAAACGACGTTCTGCACAATTAACGGAGACGCCCCCACACGTATGGTAGGAAGCTGTCATAGCTCGCCAGATATCTCAATCGTGAGCGCAGAACTCGTAAACTGCGTCAACTGGCAGCCGATGGTAACATTGGCATCCGACCACCTGCCCATACTTATTTCGTTCGAGCGTACCGCCGACTTCATCGTCACCGAAAAACGCACTTTCATAAACTTCAAAAAAGGAAAGTGGGAAGAATATAAATCTGCAACAGACAGCAGCTTTGCTGCCCTCCCTATCCCGACTGATGCCCGCCAAGGGGAGCGTGCCTTCCGTAAGGTCATTGAATCCGCCTCGGCACATTTCATTCCCGCCGGGAGAATTCCCGAAATCCGGCCCCACTTCCCGACGGAGGCCGCGAGCTTAGCGAGGGAACGCGACCTTATAAGACAGCTTGATCCAGGCGACCCCCAAATAAGGGATATAAACCAACGCATCAGATCGCTTGTGGACGAACACAAGCGGGCGAAATGGGAAGAGCACCTAAGAGGTTGTAACCTCTCTACCGGTGTAGGTAAACTTTGGTCCACCGTAAAGTCCCTATCGAATCCGACTAAGCACAAAGATAAAGTTTCCATAGCCTTTGGCGATAAGGTGCTGTCGGATGCGAAAAAATGCGCGAGCGCTTTCTGCCGACAATATATAATGCATCCTACGGTCGACAAAGATAGACGGAGAGCCAATAGACGTGCACATAAACACAAACTCAGCGCGTCACCAATTACCATCACCGCTAGAGAGGTTGAGGACGCCATTGGTCGCGCTAAACCATCCAAAGCAGTGGGCCCAGACGGCATAGCCATGCCGATGCTTAAACACCTAGGGAAAGAGGGTTTCAAATATTTAGCGCATGTCTTCAACCTGTCTCTTTCCACCTTTGTCATACCTGAGAAATGGAAAATGGCCAAGGTGGTCCCGCTACTAAAGCCTGGGAAACCAGCTAACGTAGGTGAGTCATATCGTCCGATATCTCTCCTATCGCCAGTGGCAAAGACGCTTGAAGCCATTTTGCTCCCTCATTTCCAAGCACATTTGCAGCTAGCCCCTCATCAGCATGGCTTCAGAAAACTCCATAGCACTACCTCCGCGCTAAATGTCATTAGCACCCAGATAAATTGCGGTTTGAATCAATATCCCCACCATAGAACAGTACTCGTAGCGTTAGACCTATCAAAAGCTTTTGATACGGTCAACCATGGCTCGTTACTGGAAGACCTGGAAGGGTCTACCCTTCCCCCATGTCTTAAAAGGTGGACCGCAAATTTCCTGGGTGGTCGGCAGGCATCGGTGCAATTCAGAAACGAAACATCAAAACAAAGGAGAATTAAACAAGGGGTGCCACAGGGTGGTGTCCTATCCCCGCTTTTGTTTAATTTCTACATATCTAAGCTACCTTCACCACCGGAAGGAGTCACAATCGTTTCCTACGCCGATGACTGCACAATAATGGCCACAGGCCCAGGCCCAAAGATCGATGAGCTATGCAATAAAATAAACGGCTATCTCCCTGATCTCTCCAGTTTTTTCGCCTCGCGAAACCTGTCATTGTCACCGACTAAATCTTCCGCGACCTTATTTACAACACGGACGCCCCAAATGTCGACCATATTGAACATCCACGTCGATGGCACTACGCTACCGACTGTCCTACACCCCAAAATCTTGGGTGTGACGTTTGATCAGGATCTACATTTTGGTGCGCACGCAACCGCAATTGTTCCAAGAATTCAGAGCCGTAATAAAATCCTCAAATCCCTTGCTGGCAGTACCTGGGGAAAAGATAAAGAAACGCTCTTGACCACATACAAAGCAATTAGCCAGCCGATTACGTGCTACGCGTCACCCATATGGTCGCCAAGCCTAAAAACCACCCACTGGAAGAAACTACAGGCCTGCCAAAATACTGCTCTCAGAATCGCCACGGGCTGTCTTCTTATGTCCCCAGAACACCATCTGCATAATGAGGCGAGAATACTCCCCATCAGGGAGAGAAATGAGATGCTGACCAAACAGTTTCTGTTGAATACCCAGAAACCTGGGCATCCCAACAGACATCTGATTGACGAACCAGCACCGCCTAGGGGCCTAAGGAGTCATCTCAGTAAGCATTTTGAGGAAATACGGCACCTGAGAACCCAGCCGTATGAAGCGGAAAAACACAAGCAGGTCCTTGGTGAACTCCATAGACAGGCGTCGGACCTTTATTGCCCGGTGAATCCAGTACTTGAAGAAAAATATCCAGAACTCGCAGAAGAGGAACGCATACTCCCCAGGGAAACGCGTATCACTCTTGCTCAACTTCGTTCTGGATACTGTAACAGGTTAAACTCTTACCTATCCAGAATCAACCCCGACATACAAAATGTATGCCCTGCTTGCAATGTGTCCCCACATGACACCAACCATCTCTTTAATTGTAATGTGGAACCAACGCCTCTAACACCCCTTTCCTTATGGTCCACCCCTGTTGAAACGGCAAGTTTCCTTGGACTCCCGTTAGAGGATATAGATGACAATTTGTGATCGGTCGCGGCTATTAGGTGGGGCGAGCATTGCTACAACAACAACAACAACGCTTGAAGCCATTTTACTGCCCCATTTTAAGGCAAATTTGCCACTAGCCTCTCATCAGCACGGCTTTAGAAAACTACACAGCACTACCACTGCGCTAAATGCCATTAGCACCCAGATAAATTGCGGTTTAAATCAAAACCCCCAGCATAGAACAGTACCCGTTGCGCTAGACCTATCAAAAGCTTTTGATACCGTCAACCATGGCACATTACTGCAAGACTTGGAAGGGTCTACCCTCCCCCATGTCTTAAAAGGTGGACCGCAAATTATCTGGGTGGTCGGCAGGCATCGGTGCAATTTCGAAACGAAACATCTAAACCAAGGAGAGTTAAAGAAGGGGTGCCCCAGGGTGGTGTCCTATCCACACTTTTGTTTAACTTCTACATCAAAGCTACCTTCGCCACCAGAATGAGTCACTATTGTTTCCTACGCCGATGACTGCACAATAATGGCCACAGGCCCACAGATCGATGCGCTATGTAACAAAATAAACGGCTACGTTCCTGATCTCTCCAGTTTCTTCACCTCGCGAAACCTGACATTATCACCGACTAAATCATCGGCGACCTTATTTACAACATGGACGTCCCAAGTGTCGACCGACTGTCTTACACCCCAAAATCTTGGGTGTGACGTTCTATCAGGATCTACATTTTGGTGAGCATGTAGCCGCAATTTTACCGAAAATCCAGAGCCGTAATAAAATCCTCAAATCTCTTGCTGGCAGTACTTGGGAAAAGGATAAAGAAACGCTCATTACCATTTACAAAGCAATTGGCCAGCCGATTGCATGCTACGCGTCTCTGATATGGTCGCCAAGCCTAAAGATTACCCACTGGAAGAAGCTACAGGCCTGCCAAAATACTGCCTTCAGAACCGCCACGAGTTGTCTCCTTATGTACCCAGAACACCATCTACATAATGAGGTGAGAATACTCCCAATAAGGGAAAGAAATGAAATGCTAACCAAACAGCTTCTGTTGAATACCCAGGAACCTGGGCATCCCAACAGACATCTGATTGATGAGTCAACACCGCCCAGGGGCTTAAGGAGTCACCTCCGTAAGCACTATGAGGAACACAGCCGTATGAAGCCAAAAAACATAAGCAGGTCCTTGGTGAACTCCATAAACAGGTGTCGGACCTCTATGTCAGGAATTGCCCGGTGAATCCAGTACTCAGAGAGCAATACCCTAAACTTGCGGAAGAGGAACGCACACTCCCTAGGGAAACGCGAGTCATCAATGGAGTTACATTCTGATCAAGGCAGGAATTTCGCGTCAGCTGTGTTGCAGGAAATGTGTAAATCATTGGGCATGCGAAAAACACGGACAACTGCATTGCATCCTCACTCCGATGGTTTGGTGAGACGATTCAATAGAACATTGGAGGACTTAAGGAAAGTAGTGGACAAGTTCCATAAAGAGTGGGATACCCGCATACCATTATTTTTGATGGCTTACCGATCAGCAGTGCATGAGACAACGGGCCACACCACTGCAAAAGTAATTTTGGCAATGACCTTCGACTGCCAGCTGATTTGAAGTATGGGATAGATGCCGATGCGGAGAGAAATGTCAAGAAATCCACTGGTGTTTTGGAAGAAGAGCTGAGAGAAATACACGATTTGACAAGGCAACGAACAAAGATTATGAGTGACAAGAGGAAAGCCAGATACGATAAAGCAATTAATTCGGAAGGCATACTAATACTATAAATAAACAAATCAATCATTATGTCTACACATATGTACATTCAAGAAGGGAGAGATATGCACAAACATTGGGCTGAGCTCAGGCCAAGGGGGTCACTGCTGGCGGACAGTGAACGGCCTATTAATTAGGTTAGCTGCGAATATCAAATAAGCAGCCCTCGACCAAGAGCGGCTGGTGAGGAGGGTTTGGCTTAAAAGGCCTAAAGCACCCTGAGAACCTCCAGTGACAGGGCGAGTAGATGCCGCCCTGAATTAAGCATCCACAGCCTAGTGCGGGGTTGCTTCGAGGGAATACCTACCCAAGATAGGGAGGCAACTATACGACGTGGGATACACACTCAGGAAGGTAAAGAGGTAAATTATTTGTAAATTTAAGGTGATTGTCACATTAAGACTGAGCCCAGTAAGGTCTTAATTAAGGTATACTGGAATCAACGACTCGGATATGTTTGTTAAGGGCTGGCGAATGTGGCATTCGGAAATCTCAGTACACGGCTTGACACACCGTCGAAATGACTTTCCGGTTAATGTCCCATTCGTCTCCGTCCCGTTAAAACCTTGGCAGGCCTTGGGGTACGTTCAAAGTCCGTCATCATTAAGTTGGTGGTGCAGGTTCGGTTGAGATCCTCCCGATTAATACTGATCTGGCTCTGAACGCAGTCTTCATGAGGGACTGCGTCAACCTTCACGTGGCCTCCCTGCCTTCGCATAGACAACCACGGGATCTATATAGGTAACTGCACACTCGGACCAAGATAGCGGCCTCAAGTGGGGACCCAATTAAATAAATGATGAGCAACAACAATACTAAAATAAAAAACCAAACACAGGAGAATGAAATGGCGTTCAATCCATTTGTAGGAAGGAAGCTAGCTCGCTCTCCAGAAGGGCGTGGCCCATCGGCTGGGGGCCTTAACATTTCGTCGCAAGTGGTAACGAAACCCAAAGGAGCGGAGGCCGAAAGCAAGCAAGGAGCATTGTCGCCGGGTGCTACACCGAAGCTTTGCAAAAAGAACTCCGACAGCAAGGCTCAAACGGGCACACCATTATTAAGTGAGCTAATTAAGCAGGCGTCAGCTGCGTTAAATCAGCAAAACCCCCCTGGAGAGAAAAAGATGACCAAGCTAGGCAAGGCGATTGAGGACTTGATGCAGTTCTTCATAGGGCGTAATAATATACACGCGGAAATCAAGCGCTTGGCCTCCGTAATAAAAGTGCTGTACATCGAGTCGGCCCTAGAGGTAAAGAATTTAGAACATAAATTGCGTGCAAGCGAATGCGCCAAGGATAGAAGTCCATCACCCCCAGGAAAGCGACCGAGGAATAATTCGTACTCGACCAAGGAGAACAACGTGGTAAAACCCACTACTACTCTAAAAGATGTCTTACCAGGGCACGTGGGTGGACACAAACGACGGCAAGAAACGCAAGAGAAGACGGAGCGGAAAGAGGAAACTGCAGCCCAAAAGACGGGAGAGTGGCAGTTAGCCAAAAAGAAGAGCAAGAAAAAATCACTTAAGGCTAGGCCGGATGCAATCATCATTTCCAAGGCGGGGGATGCGACGTACGCCGACATATTGCGTAAAGTGAGAAGATGCGACGAATTAAAATCCCTGGGTGATGACGTCAAAACGATTAGAAGAACGGCGAAAGGAGAGCTGTTACTAGAGCTGAAAAAATCGCAAGATGGGAAAACAAGCGCGTACCAAGCAGAAATTGAAGCGGTACTAAAGGACTCAGCTAAAGTTATAACAAAGTCCCAAATGGTCACGCTACAGTGCAGAGATCTCGATGAGATTACTACGCCCGAGGAGATTTGCAACGCCCTCCACCAGCAATGCAACATCAAACTTCCAGATGTGGCTGCCATAAAAAGCATACGCACAGGGTACAGTGGCACGAAGTCGGCACTTATAAGCCTTACAGCGGATGATGCCAAGGCGGTTCTTAATACGCAAAGAATCCGGGTAGGATGGGTTTCCTGCCGAATTAGAGAGCTCAAGCAAGAAAAACGCTGTTATAGGTGCTGGGGCTACGGGCATATAGCTCAGAAATGTAAGGAGACTGTAGATAGGTCTAGCCTATGCAGGAAATGCGGCCAGGAAGGTCATAAGGCTGCAAGTTGCGAAAATGCACCGAAATGCGCGCTATGTGGGGGACAACATTCAGCAGGCAGTTTTAAATGCCCACAACGAGAGGGCAGCAAAATGACTGTCTCATGAGGGTATTGCAGCTCAATTTAAACCATTGCGAGGCAGCCCAAGAGCTATTATCCCAAACAGTCTATGAAGGAGGATATGACATAGTGGTACTCTCTGAACAATACAAAAATCGCCAGGAGCAGGGTTGGCTCTCAGATTCAGCAGGGAAAGCCTCAATTTGGGCACCAGGGAAATTTCTCCCACAGGAAATTATGACGCCAACGGTAGCAGGATTCACGTGGGCAAAAATCAACGGTATATACGTCTTCAGTTGCTATGCCCCTCCGAGCATGACCATCGCCGAGTTCGAAGACATGATATACGGGATCACCATTGAAGCACGAGGTAAACACCCGCTTTTAGTGTGTGGAGACTTCAATGCATGGTCATCTGTGTGGGGAAGTAGACGAACCAACGAAAGAGGGAGAGTTCTCCTCGAAAGTCTTACTTCTTTGAGGCTAGAACTCCTAAATGAACCAGGGATATATACCTTCGATACAGGTACCAGACGATCCATTATAGATCTCACCTTCGCTAGCAGCGAAATAGCAAGACGAGCAAAATGGTCCATAAGCAACGTCTACACACACAGCGACCATAAAGCTATTAGCGTAGAGCTGCTCGAAACTCCACGAACGGTAGCAGCAAGACATCGACAAAGTAGGAAATGGAAACAGCACCTTTTCGACCCACAAATATTTGACATTATCTGGAAGGACGCCATAGTACGAGAATCGCATGCGGAAGACCAGTCGGTTCAAATCACTAAGTTGCTATGTATGGCATGTGATGCTGCCATGCCCAGAAGTCGCGGAAAAGCACAGCGCACTCCGGTATATTGGTGGAATGACGAAATTGCGGAAGAGCGTAGAAAATGCCACAAAGCACGAAGAACAGCGCAGAGGGCACGCTCATCACCACGATATGCAGAGCTACACAGCACCTATGTCGCACAAAGAAAGGCACTTAAAAATGCCATAAAAAAGAGCAAGAAGTTATGCTTTAGGGAACTGCTGGATAATGTCGACCTAGATCCTTGGGGATCAGCCTACAGAACTGTGATGGCCAAAGTTAAAGGACCGATATCACAGCAACCTACGTGCACGATACTGATGAATATTATTGTTGAAACACTTTTCCCGGCGCAAGATCGCTGGACTTATCCAAGCGAGGATCTAGAAAGTACGGAAATTCCGCAAATTACAGAGCAAGAGGTGCTGGACGCTGCAAAAAGAGTTGCTGATAACAAATCCCCAGGACCCGACGAAGTACCAAACATAGCCCTTAAAGCCGCGATTACAACTAGGGCTACATTATTTACTGATCTTTTTAATGCCTGTATGCAAGAAGGCGTGTTTCCTCGCCCGTGGAAACGACAAAGACTTGTCCTATTGCTGAAACGTGGTAAACAGCCGGACCAACCATCCTCATATAGGCCACTTTGTATGCTGGATTCCCTAGGGAAGATTTTCGAGCGTATAATTAGTGAGCGCCTACAGCTGACTCTAGAAAGACCAGGTGGCTTATCGAATAGTCAATATGGATTTCGCAAATCAAGATCCACCGTAGATGCAATACAAACAGTCGTCAATATAGCTAGAGAAGCTATCTCTGGAGGCCAAAATAAAAGGAAGTTCTGTGCACTGATTATGTTGGACATCAAGAATGCTTTTAACACTGCGAACTGGATGCAGATAATGGCAGCGCTGCAAAGCTTCGGCACTCCAGCTTACTTACGCAGAATTATAGGTAGCTATCTTAAAGACAGAGTACTTCTTTTTGACACGGATCAAGGAGCTAAAGAGTACAAAATCACAGGAGGCGTCCCACAGGGATCTGTTCTCGGTCCAACGCTTTGGAATGTAATGTATGACGGGGTGCTAAAGATTGATCTACCAGAAAACACGCAAATTGTGGGATATGCTGATGATATTGCAGTGGTAGTAGTGGCCAAGAAACTGGACCTGCTTCAAGCATTATGTAATGACGCCGTAGCAAGAATAAAGGAATGGCTGACCAATACAGGACTGGAGTTGGCTAGCCAAAAGACGGAAGTGGTATTAGTAAGCTCCAAACGGTCGGCGAACGAGTTAGTCTTAACTGTCGGGGATCATCAAATCACCTCAAAGGATTCCTTAAAATACTTAGGAGTGCACATTGACTCTAAGTTAACTTTCAAAGAGCACTTCAGAGCGGTGGGGGAGAAAATTACCAAAGTTAATGGATCACTTATGCGAATAATGCCTAACAATGGTGGTCCGCGCGAAGCTATACGTCAGCTATTGTCCACAGTAACCAGCTCAATAATACTATACGCAGCACCAGTGTGGTATGGATCTAAACAGACCCATCAAAAATATATATTAGCAGCGTACCGACTTGCTTCTTTAAGAATAGCAAGTGCTTATCGGACGGTGTCCGACGACGCGATCCTGGTTCTAACCCGGAAAATCCCAGTGGACTTACTGGCAAGCGAAATGGCCGATCTGTATAACACTAATATCGAGCGACCATCTGAAGAAGACAAGAAAAGAGCAAGGACACAAACAATAGCTAAGTGGCAAGAACGGTGGGAGGCCTCGAGTAAAGGGCGTTGGACTTTCACACTAGTTTGGAACGTAGCTCAATGGAATGAGCGGAAGCACGGCGAACTGAACTACCATCTCACGCAAATAATGAGTGGACATGGCGGTTTCAAAGAGTATTTATGGAAGCGTAGGATAGAGGAAGATCCTCATTGCCCAATGTGTACCACAGAGTTAGAAAACGCAGAACACGTCATGTTCTACTGCCCCCGTTTCCACGAAGAAAGACTCACCTTGCATGGAGTCTTTGGGGAGGAACCTACCACGAGAAATTTAGTTTCACATATGTGCAGCAGGAAAGAATGCTGGACTGCAGTGAGCAAAATGGCATTTATAGTAATGACACGCCTGATGGATGCTGAGAGGGAGCGCAGAGAAATGCGCATGCGAAGCAGTGGTGATTAAATGGACACTCAGAGCAAATAGCGGGAACCTGGACGCAGGGACAACAGTAGGCTCCTAAAAAATGAGAAATATGGAACGCCACCCTGAAGTAATGCGAAAGTGGTGCCGGGGTGGGCGACGGTTCCAGAACGGGGCTGTTTTTTAGTCTACGGACACACGGTTGCTGCGACGGCAGCAATTATGGTGCATTAGGCATTTTTCAGCCTCCCCGCAAAAAAAAAAAAAAAAAAAAAAAAAAAAAAAAAAGATATGCACAAACATATATATGATATGCATATATCTGAGATACTCACAAAAGTATTCAATCATTGGTGGAAGTATATATATGTAGTGTTTATACATATACACGCGCATATTACTATGCGAGAAGCTATAAACGTGCATCTGTAGTTTATACCTGGTAATTTTATAGCTGGCAACTAAGTAGTAAATTCTAGAAGAAGAAACGCCTAGAAGTATGCGAACGAGGAAACCGAAAAGTATAAAAGCAGCGCGGCATGAGCAATCAGTTTGATTTAAGCAAGCTATTGGTTGTGAAGTATCAGTGTTATTGTGAAGTACTTTAATAAAGGCCATTTTGCATTATTGAATATTAGAGTAATTTATTCAACAGTTTAGCGATACGAACGTTAGTAAAAGGTGTAAAACAAGCGGAATTTCACTAAATTCGTTACAATATTTACTTTCAAGCAAACATTTGTACTGTAAAAAAATTTTATTCACTCCGGGAAGAGAATTTGCCGATTCCGTACGAACGGGTTTGTGGGATTTTTCATGTTCCTTCTGACCAAACAGCTGGGGTATGTGTCACAGGATGTCATCTTAATGGTTAAGGAAATCCCCCTATATTTCTGGGAGACGAATATGATTTAAATGAGATTTTCTGGGCTGCAAACTTAGCTGATACGTGCTGTCCGTTCAGCATTTTATTAATCAATTTAACATTGAGCCTTATTATGAGTAAAATGTTCAGAATATAATAAGAAGATATTCTGTGCCAGTTTTGAGATCGGTGTTCAGTGTCGAATTTAAGGGATGACCAAGGAGATGTTGCTGACCAGACCCTCTTCAACAGGAATCCCAGGGGCCTTCCCAGCACTATTTTTTTCTCGGGTTATGTGAAGCGGCCGCCATGGTGTGATGGTAGTGTGCTCCACCTACCACCAAGGCTGTAAATCGGTTCGAACCGAACGGATTCATGAACCGAACCACCAGCTTTTTTGGGGCTTTGAACTAACCACGAGCCGAACCGTTTTTTTTTTTCTTAACTCCAAAAACCGAACCGAAAACTACCAAAAAAAATGGTTCGGTTTGATTCAAAATAAAGTTTCAACAAAAATCACTTATTTAATTCACCACTTTGCTTGAAACTACAACTCTAAGATAAAATTGCATACATTCGATGGCAACTCCGTGAGTTGTTACTTTTGATAGTAATAGCGTCTACAGCTTGCGCCTGTGGTCAAAAGCTTGTGAAAAAATAAACAAATTTACATAACGAGTTCAAACCCCGTGCATAACAAGTTTGTATATGAGAGAGCTTTTTCATTTTTCATTTATAACATTTTTTCATTTATAAAATAGTCCGAACTATAACACAAGCCACATACATATGTATAATTATAAAAATTTTTTAGTTAAATTAATCAAATTTTTATCAATTTTCGAAACTTTTAATTAACAGTTTTTAGAAAATTTCTGAATGTGCAGTCTTGAAGCACATTCAATTGTAGTGTAATAGTGTGCAAGTTTCAAGTAGATGTAATTTACCGTTAATTTTTTTTAATTTTTTCCCCGAGGGTGTTCCATATCTTCCATATATGTGGGATTGCATGCCTTAACGTGATGTCCCTAAACGTGCCATAAGGTACGATCCTGCAAATACGCTAATATGCAACCTTGCACAACAACCCTTTCTTGACGAACGACAACAAAACGAGGACAGCATCAGCGACATTGACGAACGATTGGACAGTTGCTGTTTAAATACGAGACTACACGGACCGCTTAATTATAAAATATAGTTCTCATAAGTAACCTATTTAACTATTGAATTTAATCAAATAAATTTGCTAAAATTAACCAGTCGCGTGTTTCTTTTATTTGGAATTCTACAAATGGTGTCAGGCGTGGATCGAATTCCTGCCTAGTGAACTCGATTGTTTAACCAAAAATTGCGAACGCTTTGAGTACCTACCTAATAAAATAAGTGCGATTTTGTGAAAATTTTAATATTTAAAGTGCTACACATCGAGCGAGTGTATGCGAACAAAACATGTAAATGTGCACATTTATTGAAAATTTAAATTCAAAAGAAAGAAAAATCAATATTATACCATAGATAAAAAGACAAATTACATTTGTGAATAATTTTCATTTGGGTATGAAGGAAGGCGTCCCAAAAGTCTCAAAAAAAAAAAAATCATTTTAAAATTTTCGGTTGCTGTACTCTTGAACAAGCGTAGCGTGATATCCGTTAGTTAAAAGCACCGCTATCCGAAGCTATTCCAACGCCAAGTCGACAATAGCAGAAGCAGCGAAGCCATTAGAACACGGACGAACTGGGTCATATCGTTGCTGGACTGCAAGACATATACATATATAAACGTAATTTTGAAAGAGTGAGTGCGAGCATTTGGCGAAAGCGTCGAAATAAATGCGAAAGAAGGAAAATACATTATTTTGGAAGAGTGGTTGAAAGCATTTGGCGAAAGCGTCGAGATAAATGCGAACGAACAAGAAGTAAGCGAATTTGAGTAAAGTAACGCTGCGCAGATGCGTTACTGGCTGATACAAGTGCAAGGGCGAGTACGAGCAAGAGTACCGGTTTAATAACGAAAGACAGTGGCGGACGAAGACAAAAGAAAAGCAAATAATACGAGCAAGAGTACGAATAGCGAAAGGCTAAAAGCGAACAGCAATAGGAAACCGTCGTGAGTAAAATTTTAAATTTAATTTGTATGTAGGTACGTGTTGTAAAAAGCAAGAAGAGATAAGTTTGTGCGTAGAAGCAAAAATGTGTGAAATTTAAGCAAAATTGTAATAAAAGCAACAAGAGATAAATGTGAGCGTAGAAGCATGCATACGTGTAATTAAATCGAAATTGTAGTTGGAAGAAAGGTTGCTAAATTAAACAAATTGGTATCAAAACATAAATAAATGATCTACATATGTTTTAAGAAGTTGAAAAGAAACGAAGTGTAATGAAAAGAAAAAGCAAAGCAAAATTTATGTGAATACAAGATGTATATCTGAAATCTCAGGTTAAAGAAAGGTGAAAGATATCGAATGTGTAAGCAAAGGCAAAGAAGAATTTGGTTGAAGAATAGTGGGTGTTAAAATAGAAAGAAGCTGGAAAGAAAAGCTAGTAAAGAAACATTGAATGTGTTAACCAAAACAAAAGAGATAAAAACGGATGCATACATTTGTAAGTAATTGAAATAATAATATTGAAGTTTGAATGCAAAGTAGTTTTCGATAAAAGAAAAGGGTAAATAAAATATGAAAACACATAACGACTAATTGTTATAAGAATTACTTTCTTTATAAAAACATTTTAAGAATATAGATAAGTAAGAGAATATTTGAATCGACATTAGCGATTGTTAAAGTAAACCTAACACTTTATTTAAAATATACATATATATATATATATATATAGCTTTGTGTTATAAGAAATTAGTGTACACTGTAAGCTCGACATGGACAGGGAACAAATTCTAGCACTGACAGTGAATGGTCTAAAAGAAACTTTGGTAGCTCTAGGTATTTCAACCATCGGGCGCAAAGCTACACTGCAGGATCGTCTTTGTGAGCACTATGGCCTGACAATCGGTGACGACGATGGGTCTGAAAGCGATAGTGGCTCATTTCAAAGTGGCGTGCAGCGGACGGAGGTGGTTGGTCGTCCGGCTTTCACATTGCGCGATATCGAAAGTTCTCTTGTATCATTTAGTGGTATCGGCTATCCCTCAGTTGAGGAATGGCTGGATGATTTTGAGAACAATGCTACAGCTGTGCAGTGGAGCGATTTACAAAAGTTTATTTATGGGAAGCAGCTTCTGAAGGGCGCAGCTAAAATTTTTGTACGCAGCCAACGTGGAATCAGTAGTTGGTGTATGCTTAAGGAAGCATTAAAGAAAGAGTTTGGGGTTATTGTATCTTCAATCGAGGTACATCGAGAGCTTAGGAATCGGCGAAAACGTGTCAACGACGACTACCGGGAGTACTTTTATAGCCTTATGGAAATAGGTAGGCCCATCAATATCGATGACAGGAGCCTGATTGAGTATTTTATTGAGGGTATCCCTGACTCTAGGGCAGGAAAGTCTAATTTGTATCAGGCCAGGACCATCGTAGAATTGAAAGCTCAGATTCTAATATACGAAAAGATACGATCAGGGCGTCAAGTAGTTACAAGTGTTTCGCAGAGTAAGCGCGAAGATTCGAATAAAAGCATCAGCAAAACGCAAGGAACTGATTCTAAGAAATGTTATCGATGTGGAGAGGGAGGCCATTTAGCTAGCGGGTGTCAACGCCAGCGAAAGTTGACGTGTTTTGGGTGCAACCAACCTGGCCATCGCATTGCTGATTGTCCAAACAAAGAAGCTAAGGCCAAGCAGGAGGTGCCTCGCGTCAATACTTTAGAATCGGTGCGTGCTTCATCCTCTATAGGATGTGTTATTTTTAAAGATCTGACAATAAATAATTTCACATTTTCGGCGTTGCTGGATACAGGGTGCGACCTGTGTCTCTTGAGATACGACGTTCTCTTGATGCTAGGAGATATTGACTTATCCAGGGAACGACACCAGTTAAGAGGCATAGGCAATAGTGTTCTTCATACAGTTGGCGGATTCAATATCAAATTAAAAGCAGATGACGTCGAACTAGATGTAACATTTCACGTCGTCCGTGAGCGAGACATTGTGTATCAGGCAATCATTGGCAACAACGTTTTGAAACAGGTTGACCTGATTGTTTCGGAAGACAAAGTCGAGTTTAAGGCGAAAGGTAAGTTGAAACCAACTGAGTCTCCTGGGTTGAGGGAGCCAGAGTTAGAGATGTGTGTATTGCAGGAGTTTAAAGACTTGTCGTTATCAATCGATGTAAAACCTAAAAACGAAGTAAATATTAACCTATCCCACCTAAACAGCGCGAGCTAAAGCAATTGAAACTGCTGTGAAAGGTTATTCGCCGATGAAGCATCAGGAATCCCCAGTTGTGATGAAAATTTGTTAAACTGATGATAGTCCTGTTTTTCAAGGACCACGTCGAATGTCATACTCTGACAGGTGCATCGTTGACAATCAAGTTGCGGAGTGGCTAAGGGAAGGCATTATCCAACCCAGTGCCTCAGAGTATGCATCGCCAATTGTCCTTGTACCGAAAAAGGACGGTAGTAAAAGATTGTGCTGCGATTATCGTCGTCTTAATGAGAAGATAATCAAAGACAATTTTCCCATGCCACTCATGGATGATGTGATTGAGAGGCTGCAAAGTGCACGCGTATTCACAACCTTAGATTTGAGAAATGGTTTCTTCCACGTCCCAATCGAACCAGCATCCAGGAAATACACTTCGTTTGTTACCCACCAAGGACAATTCGAATTTTTGTATGTTCCCTTTGGAATTTCGAATTCTCCTGCTGTATTTACCAGATACATTTACGCCGTGTTTAGGGATCTTGTTGGGAATAACACTGTAGTAACATACATGGATGATCTTATCATTCCCTCTAAGGATGTGGATCAGGGGATAATAAAGCTGAAGGCAGTTTTAGATCGGGCAGCACAGTTTAATTTGCGCATTAAGTGGGAAAAATGTCAATTTCTCAAGACAAAAGTAGACTTCTTAGGGTATATAGTGGAGGGAGGTACGATAAGACCATCAGAAGGTAAAACCGAAGCAGTAAAGACATTTCCGATCCCAAATGACAAAAAAGCATTGCAAAGGTTCCTCGGTTTAACGTCTTATTTCCGCCGATTTATTGAAGGGTATGCAATGATCGCCAAACCATTGTCTGACCTTTTGCGTAAGGACGCCAAATTTGTTTTTGGGGAATGTCAACAGGCCGCGTTTCAGCAGCTGAAGGTAGCATTGATCAGTGCACCGGTTTTGAAACTTTATAACGCGAAGGCCTTTACTGAGGTTCATACTGACGCGTCTATGTATGGGTACGGAGGAGTACTCCTACAGAGAGACAGTGAAGACCAGCTATTCCATCCGGTCCAGTATATGAGCCGAAAGACAAAACCGGTTGAGGAGAAGTACCACTCATATGAGCTGGAAGTGCTAGCTATAGTGGAAGCTCTCAAGAAATGGCGGGTATATTTGATGGGAATTCACTTCAAGATTGTCACGGATTGCAACGCGTTCACCATGACAATGAAGAAAAAGGACGTGCCTCTAAGGGTAACTCGTTGGGCAATGATGTTACAGGATTACGATTACGAGATCGAGCATCGTAGTGGCACCAAAATGCGTCACGTTGACGCGTTAAGTAGGGTAGCCTGTTTGATGCTAGAGGATTCATTAATCCATAGACTCAAACAAGCTCAGCAGCAGGATGAATGGATTCGAGCGATTTGTAAGGTCTTGGAGAGAGAGACGTTCGAAGATTTCTTTATGAAGCACAACCTCTTGTATAAGGATATTGTAAAGGAACTTATAGTAGTACCCTCGGTTATGGAAGACGAGATAATAAGAACAGCACACAAGCAGGGGCATTTCTCAATAAAGAAAACCCAAGACGCTGTTGAGAAAAACTTTTTCATACCACAGCTTAACTCAAAAATATGCAAAATCGTAAGGAGTTGTGTAGAATGCATTGTTACTGACGCGAAGGCTGGGAGGAAAGAAGGTCTGCTGAATCCCATAGATAGAGACCCGTCCTCTAAGCACTTACCATATCGACCATGTAGGGCCCATGGAGCCAACAAAGAAGGCCTACAATTATATTTTGGTTGTGGTGGATGCCTTTTCCAAATTTGTGTGGTTGTACCCAACCAAAAATACTGGTGCTGAAGCTGTCGTTGACCGTCTTTCCAAACAGGCAGCGAATTTCGGGAATCCTAGGCGTATAATAACAGACCGTGGAGCCGCTTTCACAGGTAACCTCTTTAAAGGATACTGCGAAAAAGAAGGTATTGAGCATTTATTAATAGCAACGGGAGTTCCGAGGGGAAATGGCCAAGTCGAGCGGATGCACCAAATAGTTGTGCCAATGTTGTCAAAGTTGTGCGCGGAGGAGCCGAAATGCTGGTATAAGCACATAGAAAGAGTTCAGCAGGCCATAAATAACACTCCAACGCGTAGTACAAAGTTTTCACCTTTTAAAATATTGACGGGGTGTGATATGAGGGTAACCGGGTTGTCGGAATTAAATGAGTTTTTACAGAATGCAGCTTTCGATGAGCTAAATTTAGAACGTGAAACTATACGAGAACAGGCCAAAGAAAATATTGCGTTGATTCAGAAAGAAAATAAACGTAGCTACGATACTAAAAGAAAAGAAGCAGTGAGGTACAAACAAAACGAGTTAGTTGCCATCAAGCGCACTCAATTTGGGAGTTGCCTTCGGTTAAGGCCGAAGTACCTTGGCCCTTACAAGATTGTGAAAGTTCTGGCTCATGCTCGCTACGAGGTAGAAAAGGTTGGTGAAGGTGAAGGTCCGGGACGAACGACCACAGTCGCCGAATTTATGAAAAAGTGGGACCCATCGTTCGAGCCGAACGATTAGTCAGAATGGCCGAATGTGGGATTGCATGCCTTAACGTGATGTCCCTAAACGTGCCATAAGGTACGATCCTGCAAATACGCTAATATGCAACCTTGCACAACAACCCTTTCTTGACGAACGACAACAAAACGAGGACAGCATCAGCGACATTGACGAACGATTGGACAGTTGCTGTTTAAATACGAGACTACACGGACCGCTTAATTATAAAATATAGTTCTCATAAGTAACCTATTTAACTATTGAATTTAATCAAATAAATTTGCTAAAATTAACCAGTCGCGTGTTTCTTTTATTTGGAATTCTACATATATGTATGGTAAAAATGCGAACACCCTCTTGAAACTTGCACATTATTAAACTACAGTTAGATGAGCTACAAAACTGCACACAGAATTTTTTTGAAAGTCTGGAAAACTTTTAATAAGTCTGGAAAATTGTTGATAATATGATAAATTGTTGGGAGCTATGTGTAAGCTTTGAAATGTATGTATATATAGTTTGTGTTATAGTTAGAACGATTTTTTAAATTGGAATTATTAAAAACTAATAAATAAACATAATTTGGGAACAATACCGTTTTAAAGGGAGACCATATTAGTTTTCACATAACCGTATATTAACATTTATGAGCTTAATGCCCAAGAAAAGCTAAGAAGACATTTACATTTTCATGAATATCTTTTAATTTGTGTAAATGTGTAATCTCGTATTTAAAATTTAGTAGGTATGGCGGCCACCGTGGTGTGATGGTAGCGTGCTCCGCCTATCACACCGTATGCCCTGGGTTCAACTCCCGGGCAAAGCAACATCAAAATTTTAGAAATAAGGTTTTTCAATTAGAAGAAAATTTTTCTAAGCGGGGTCGCCCCTCGGCAGTGTTTGGCAAGCGCTCCGGGTGTATTTCTGCCATGAAAAGCTCTCAGTAAAAACTCATCTGCCTTGCAGATGCCGTTCGGAGTCGGCATAAAACATGTAGGTCCCGTCCGGCCAATTTGTAGGGAAAATCAAGAGGAGCACGACGCAAATTGGAAGAGAAGCTCGGCCTTAGATCTCTTCGGAGGTTATCGCGCCTTACATTTATTTTTTTTTAACTGTATTTTATTTGTATGCTTAGTAGGTACATATCGATGGTTGGTTGCACACAGATCCCAAGTGACGAATTTCAAATTTTGTATACTATCAAAACTTAGTATTAAACGTTTGAACCACCTGAAGCGAACCGGGTCACGAACCGGTTGAAGTTTTGCCTGAGTGGTTCGAACCACTGAACCGAACCGCTTCGATTTTCGAGGCGGTTTGCAGCCCTGCCTCACACACCGAAGAAAGCGCTTCCCAAGGCAGTCGGTTCTATGTACCGGAGCGACTCGGGATTTTTCCCGACCAAGGACTGTCATTTCAGTGTGACCCCATTTAATTTGTTGCGTCCCTCCCACAAATTCTCATCCTCCCAGCAGCTCCTTGCAGCAGGACTGCTCCATTTTTTCTTACTCCGGGATGGCATCGAATCCAATCCGGGTCCGTCTCCTGACCCCGGTCCTGAGAAATGGTTTTGCTGCATCTGCCGGAAAAGAATCTTTAGGACCGTCATAATCTGTTCAGTGTGTCTCGTGCAAGGGATGGTTGCATCGGACAGGTTGTTCTGGGCTTGATCCCAAAACCCGACGTCCACGTAACTTTTATAAATCTTTTGTGGCTCATTGCTGTTCACGCCCAAGGGCGTCCCGTACTCTACGCCTAAGCGCCCCCCCCACTACCTTCCAGCAGCCCCGCTGCTCAACAAGCCACAACAAGTACCCGTTGCTGCTCGCGCCCCACGGCGCCAACAACTCAAACAGCTGCTACCACTCATAACTACTACCTTCGTAGTAGAGTCGGTAGCAATGCTGAGCATCAGCCCCTGCCCCCGTCTTCTCCCCCCTCTTTTCCGCCAGCAATCGTGCAGGTCAGGGAAACAAACTCTTAGTCCCTACCTCCTTTTGCACCGTTTGCCAGCACAGAATATATAGGTTTGCGACATCCGCCCAATGCAGCTCCTGCCTTGGGTGGTGCCACTTTCCTAGATGTTCTGGTCTCCGCGACGGCGACCCCCCGACTGGTTTCATCGCGCCATGTTGCCAGGTCGCAAACCCAAATCATCCGAGTACCCCAAGGACGCCCAGTCCCAGGGCCACAACAGCAATTGCGTCCTGGCCTTCCACAACTCAAGAGTGGCGGCGTCTCCCCTTATGCACTTCAGAATTCTGCAGTTAAACTGTAATGGACTAACTGGGAAGATTATGGAGATAGTCGATTTTATGAAGCGGCAAAACATCCGTATTGCAGCGATTCAAGAGACTAAATTCACAGCAAGATCTGCTCTGCAAACCTGTGCTGGGTACAATGTCCAGGGACAATGTCCTGGAACGTCATGGCTTATCTGTCCGGTCAGGCGATGCAAACCTAGAAATCATCAACATCTACATCCCTCCAGCCACCTGCTGCCCCAGTGGATACCGCCCTAATATCAGAGCCTTACTCACTGGCAACAATCGCATTATCTTAGGCGATTTCAATGCCCATCACGATCTATGGCATTCAAACTTGCGGGCGGACAGTAGGGGTGAGATGTTGGCGGATCAAATAGAAGAAACGACGTTCTGCACAATAAACGGAGACGCCCCCACACGTATGGTAGGAAGCTGTCACAGTTCGCCAGATATCTCAATCGTGAGCGCAGAACTCGTAAACTGTGTCAACTGGCAGCCGATGGTAACATTGGCATCCGACCGCCTGCCCATACTTATTTCGCTCGAGCGTACCGCCGACTTCATCGTCACCGAAAAACGCACTTTCATAAACTTCAAAAAAGGAAAGTGGGAAGAGTATAAATCTTTTACAGACAACCGCTTTGCTGCACTCCCTATCCCGACTGATGCCCGCCAAGGGGAGCGTGCCTTCCGTAAGGTCATTGAATCCGCCTCGGCACGTTTCATTCTCGCCGGGAGAATTCCCGAAATCCGGCTCCACTTCCCGGCGCAGGCCGCAAACTTAGCGAGAGAACGTGACCTTATAAGACAGCTTGATCCAGGCGACCCCCAAATAAGGGATATAAACCAACGCATCAGATTGCTTGTGGACGAACACAAGCGGGCGAAATGGGAGGAGCACCTAAGAGGTTGTAACCTCTCTACCGGTGTGGGTAAACTTTGGTCCACCGTAAAGTCCCTATCGAATCCGACTAAGCACAAGGACAAAGTTTCCATCGCCTTTGGCGACAAAGTGCTGTCGGATGCGAAAAAATGCGCGAGCGCTTTCTGCCGACAATATATAATGCATCCTACGGTCGACAAAGATAGACGGAGAGCCAATAGACACGCACATAAACACAAATTCAGCGCGTCACCAATCACCATCACCACTAAAGAGGTTGAGGACGCCATTGGTTGTGCTAAACCATCCAAAGCAGTGAGCCCAGACGGCATAGCCATGCCGATGCTTAAAAGCCTAGGGAATGAGGGTTTCAAATATTTAGCGCATGTCTTCAACCTGTCTCTTTCCACCTTTGTCATACCCGAGAAGTGGAAAATGGCCAAGGTGGTCCCGCTACTAAAGCCTGGGAAACCAGCTAACATAGGGGAGTCGTATCGTCCTATCTCCAGTAGCAAAGACGCTTGAAGCCATTTTGCTCCCTTATTTCCAAGCAAATTTGCAGCTAGCCTCTCATCAGCATGGCTTCAGAAAACTCCATAGCACTACCACCGCGCTAAATGCCATTAGCACCCAGATAAATTGCGGTTTAAATCAATCTCTTCCCGCGAACGGACGTGTTTTTTAATCGCTCTCTATTTTCACGTATTCTTATATTTTCTTTTACTTTAAATTGCCAAAAATGGATGAATATTGTGGAAAGTGTAATAAACTATTTTCCAGACAAGTCTAGTGCTGTGTAATGGGTTCTGCAAGAGGATTTTCCACAGAGCCTGTAGTGAGGGTATATCGGACTATGAAGTAAAGCTAATCAAGGCTAACCCGCATTTGCTTTACTTGTGTGAAGTGTGTGAACATGCCGGACAAGCTATCTAATATTTTGAACGCTATTCTTGTGGCTCAAAAACAAGGTTTTGACATAATTTCTAATGCTGTGTCTAAAAAATTCGATGATTTAAAAAATCATATAATGGACTCTTTGAAGTCATCCAACAACAACTGAAATGTTGCTGAGTCATATGGTTGTCCGAATGTCAGAAATAGTGCGCTATTTATTTCTGCTCTCCCCATGGTATCCAATAACAACAACTTAATACAAAGCAACCTAATGGATTTTCCCGCCACCCCGCTTGGCACGGAGTTCTCTAATTCTCCTATCGATAATCTGAGAGCCAATGCTCCATCACCTGCACCTACTACTACTCTTACATCTCAACCTGCTGCTATTATTACTCAGCCGCAAACATCGATAATTATCTCTACTAGTTCTACTACAAAGACAACTTCTACTTCGCCTGCATCTACATCTACATCTACATCTAAAAACGCCTCATCTTCTACAGTCTCTCATTCGTCTAAAACTACGTCTACATCTGGAAATACATCAACATCAATTAGTTCCAATTCTACATCTAAAACTAAATCTACTGCATCCACATCTAAATCAACTAAAGCTAACAATCATAAAAATAATTCAAAGCCGCCTTCTGAAAATTCCAATAAGTCTGATGCTGAAATGTTTGTCAACAATGTGACAAATACTAGTGCAGTGTCGCGCTCTGCTGACACTGTATCGTATGCAGATGCTGCAGCTAGCGCAGTTAATGCAAATGTGCCATCTGTTGATGTTTCTGACAGACAACAAAGAGTGCTTCAAAAGAAATTACGCAAAAATCGCGTGTTGTTAGTGGTAGCAATGACAATGCTGAATTAGATGTATTTGTGCGGTATAAATGGATTCATTTGTCCTCATTTAAGCCATCGGTCACTGAGGAGAGTATTGTTAAATACATCTCTGATCACTTTGGCATTGCTGCTTCTAATGTCGCTTGTTTTAAGTTAGTAAAGAGAGATGTCGACATTAACAGTTTAGTGAGAGTCGCTTTTAAAGTTCGAGTGATTGAAAGTGAATATAGCAAACTTTTCAATGCTTCTCTTTGACCCAGTAACGTATACATTAAGCCCTTCCGTTTTTTCGAAAAGATGTAGAAATTCCCGCGGAGTCATAGATTTGTCTGACACCTTTCATAATGGCCTCAACGTCTATTATCAGAATGTTAGGGGTCTAAATACTAAACTAGTTGATCTTTTTCTCCGTAGTCATGAACTCTGTTATGACGTTTTGGTTTTTACTGAGACATGGTTGAAACCAACTGTGTTTAACTCTGAGATATTAGCAGATTCTTATGAGATCTTTAGAAAAGACCGACGAAACAGAGTTGGTGGAGGCGTGTTAATCGCCGTACATACCAGGTTCTCTGCTGAGGAAGTGTACTTCGATGATTCTTCTGATGTTGAAATCCTCTGCGTGCGAGTTAAACTTTTATCTACTTATAAATATTTTGTTGCGTCTTATATTCCGCCCCAGGCAGATATTTCTGTATACTTAAAACATTCTTCCCTATTGAAATTTATATTTGCTATGTCAAGGTCTGTTGATTCTGTCTTAGTGGCTGGCGATTTTAATCTGCCCTTTGTGTCGTGGAATTTTATTGACGGAATGCTAGTTCCCACTGCTTGTAATGTTGTATTCTAAGAGTTTTTAAATGACCTTGCAGACATTGGTCTTTATCAACTTAACAGAGTTCATAATAAATTTGGCAAACATCTTGATTTGATTTTTTCAGACGACACATCGAACTGTTCTGTTACTCGATGTGATCCAGTGGTATTGCCTGAGGATGTTTATCATCCAGCACTTTCAATTTACCTGGATTGTCTTAGCTTACCGGTACGGAACACTACCGATCCGAATTCGTCTTCGCGCCGGTTTCTGTTTAGAAAGGCAAATTGGTCTTTACTAATCGACGAAGTCTCTAAAATAAAGTGGCGTGAGTACGACGGAGATATTGAAGCGAGCTCCGTCCATTTCACCAACGTTTTACATGCGATATTCCTCAAATGTGTGCCTTTTTCCAAAACCTCCTCAGCATCTCCAGCTACTGCTTGGAGCTCTAGAGAACTTAATTATCTAAAAAAAAAAACACGCTTCTTCAAGCGTTTCACATTATCTGGCTCTAATAGTGACTATGCTGCATACTCCATCTTGCGCCTTAAGTACAACAGGCTACAGATAAGATGCTATAAGAATTATCTGATGAAGATTAAGCATCGGATCTCTTCCAATCCAAAAACATTTTATTCCTTCGTCAACTCCAAAAGAAAAATTAAAGGGTTTCCTTCTGTAATGAAGTATGGCGATCGGATTTCTAGTATTGACTCCGAGATTGCAAATATGTTTGCTGACTTTTTTAAATCCAATTACTCGACTTTCCCTGACTCCCCCCCCCTTCCCCTCCCCGGTGGTTTATCAATACATGTTACCTTCGCTTAACTCAGTAGGTATCCCATATATTCATACAGATGAGCTACTAAGGCATCTGGAAAGTCTGAAAATTTCCTACTCCAGTGGACCTGATGAAATACCATCTGTTGTGCTGAGAACTTGCGCTCAATTTCTTTGTCAACCCCTTACCTGCTTATTTAATGCCTCTTTGAGGCAAGGGATATTCCCTAAGAAGTGGAAGGAGTCGTTTATAATACCACTTTATAAAAGTGAGAGTAGATCTTGTGTCAGAAACTATAGAGGAATAGCCAAACTTTGTGCTATTCCAAAACTATTTGAATCAGTTGTCACAAATCAACTGGCTTTTGCAGTATCTTCGGCAGTGGACCTGTCACAACATGGCTTTTGCAGGGGTAAGTCCATTGTGTCTAACTTGCTGGAGTTCACAACCCTCGTATCCAATAACTTAAGGACGAACTTCGAAGTTGATGTCATTTACACTGATTTCAGTAAGGCGTTTGATAAAGTTTCCCATTCCTTACTCCTACTAAAACTCGATAGATTGGGTTTTCCATCACGGCTTCTCTCTTGGGTCTCTTCGTACTTGGTAGGTAGAAAGCAAACTGTTGTGTTTAACAATTGCTTGTCTGAATTCATCAATGTATCTTCTGGAGTTCCACAGGGCAGTCACTTGGTCCAGTGTTGTTTCTGCTCTTCATTAATGACCTCCCAAATGTTTTGAAGCGCTGCATACCGCTGATGTACGCTGACGATGTCAAACTGAAGATAGGGCACTTCCTCAATCGGATCTGAATAACCTGGTTGAGTGGTGTGACCTGAATGTCATGTCACTAAATTTACCGAAGTGCAAGTTTATGTGTTTTACGAGGAAATCTTTTAAAACCTATCAGTACATGATAGGCGATTATATCATTAAGCAAGTCACAAACTTTACTGATCTTGGCGTTATAATGGACCCTAAACTGGACTTCAAATTACATATCGAATCGTGTGTGAATAGGGCTAGAGGCACTTTGGCTGTCACTAAAACTCTTTTTTTTTATCGTTAGTAAGACCTATATTGGAATATGTTTCCATTATCTGGAACCCGCGTTATCAGGTTCATAGCGAAAAATTGGAATCGGTCCAGAAGCAATTCTTGCTCTTTGCTTTAAATCATTTGCCCTGGGATCCATCAAGGAACCTACCGCCCTATTGCAGCCGGTTAAAACTTTTACAGCTGCCTTCACTACAGAGCCGTAGGGAGATGCTTGGCATTTTATTTATGGTAAAACTATTAAGGGGGATGATAAACAGTCCATTTCTGCTTTGCGAGGTGATGTTTAATGTCCCTTTTAGGCCCTCTCGGTATTTCCAACCGCTATATTTAAATACTTGTAGATCGAATTTTCAAATGCATGAACCTCTTCGTTGTCTGTGTCAAGATTTCAATAATCACTGTAATAATATTGATACTTGCGACACACTTTACAGTATAAAAAAATTTATATACACACTTCCTTGAACTCATAACTGTTTCAAAATCACATGTTAAACTAAACCTTTTACCTGCTCCAGTTACTTTGGGCGGGTGGCTTGGAATCACGTCCTTTCCAACCTCCCACACATTGCAGCCCTACTCATTGTGTGTTAAATATACATCAGCTGCTCGAAATCACGTCCATTCCGACAGCACTAATAATCAATAGCTACCTTGGGCGGGTGGCTTGGAATCACGTCCTTTCCAACCTCCCACACATCACAGCCCTACTCATTGTGTGTTAAATATACATCAGCTGCTGGAAATAACGTCCATTCCGACAGCACTAATAATCAATAATTACTTTAGGCGGGTGGCTTGGAATCACGTCCTTTCCAACCTCCCACACATCGCAGCCCTACTATTGTGTGTTAAATATACATCAGCTGCTCGAAATCACGTCCATTCCGACAGCACTGATAATCAATTCCGTTGCTCGGCATCACAGTCCATCCCGACAACTGATTCAATAATATATGTATATACATATTTTATAATATAATTTTGCTCACTATGTATGCTTGTTAATTTTACACTGTAATCCGCATTTATATTCATTCATATCTAGTCTGATTAATTGTAAAATTTGTAGACTAACAAATAAATAAATACCCCCACCATAGAACAGTACTGGTAGCGCTAGACCTATCAAAAGCTTTTCATACGGTCAACCATGGCTCGTTACTGCAAGACCTGGAAGGGTCTACCCTTCCCCATGTCTTAAAAGGTGGACCGCAAATTATCTGGGTGGTCGGCAGGCATCGGTGCAATTTAGAAACGAAACATCAAAACCAAGGAGAATTAAACAAGTGGTGCCACAGGGTGGTGTCCTATCCCCACTTTTGTTTAATTTCTACATATCTAAGCTACCTTCACCACCGGAAGGAATCACAATCGTTTCCTACGCCGATGACTGCACAATAATGGCCACAGGCCCAGGCCCAAAGATCGATGCGCTATGCAATGAAATAAACGGCTACCTCGCGAAACCTGGCATTATCACCGACTAAATCTTCTGCGACCTTATTTACAACATGGACGTCCCAAATGTCGACCATTTTGAACATCCACGTCGATGGCACTACGCTACCGACTGTCCTACACCCCAAAATCTTGGGTGTGACGTTTGATCAGGATCTACATTTTGGTGAGCACGCAGCCGCAATTGTTGCGAGAATTCAGAGCTGTAACAAAATCCTCAAATCCCTCGCTTGCAGTACCTGGGGAAAAGATAAAGCAACGCTCATGACTACATACAAAGCAATTAGCCAGCCGATTACGTGCTACGCATCACCCACATGGTCGCCAAACCTAAAAATTACCCACTGGAAGAAACTACAGGCCTGCCAAAATACTGCTCTCAGAATCGGCACGGGCTGTCTTCTTATGTCCCCAGAATACCATCTGCATAATGAGGCGAGAATACTCCCCATCAGGGAGAGAAATGAGATGCTGACCAAACAGTTCCTGTTGAATACCCAGAAACCTGAGCATCCCAACACACATCTGATTGATGAACCAGCACCGCCTAGGGGCTTAAGGAGTCATCTCCGTAAGCATTTTGAGGAAATACGGCACCTGAGAACCCAGCCGTATGAAGCGAAAAAACACAAGCAGGTCCTTGGTGAACTCCATAAACAGGCGTCGGACCTTTATGCCGGGAATTGCCCGGTGAATCCAGTACTTAAAGAAAAGTATCCAAAACTCGCGAAAGAGGAACGCATACTCACAGGGAAACGCATGTCACTCTTGCTCAACTTCGTTCTGGATACTGTAACAGGTTAAACTCTTACCTATCCAGAATCAACCCCGACATAAAAAATGTAATCCCCGCTTGCAATGTGTCCCCACATGACACCAACCATCTCTTTAATTGTCAGAATTATATTAAATTTCTAGGTCAAAGACAAGCCAAACTGTGCTTCACTATAGCACGACGCAAATTGGAAGGGAAGCTCGGCCTTAGATCTCTTCGGAGGTTATCGCGCCTTACATTTATTTTTAATTTTTTAGGTATGTTTTATATGTATATTGAAAGCAGCTAGTTGAATAGTTTTTCTTCTCTTAAAAATACGACTACTTTCTTATGTGCAGAATATATGCGTTGTAAATACTCCCTATAGGTATAGTCTTGCATTCTACCATTTTCGTTCCTTACATTTTATAGTAATCAATAAACCGTTTTGATAAGTTTTATAAATAAATACATACATGGATTTGATCTCAATAACTGTATTTTATTTGTATGCTTAGTAGGTACATATCGATGGTTGGTTGCACACAGATCCCAAGTAACGAATTTCAAATTTTGTATACTATCAAAACTTAGTATTAAACGTTTGAACCACTTGAACCGAACCGGGTCACGAACCGGTTCAAGTTTTGCCTGAGTGGTTCGAACCACTGATCCGAACCACTTCGATTTTCGAAGCGGTTTGCAGCCCTGCCTCCCACACCGAAGAAAGCCATAAAAAGTTTCTCAGTGAAAACACAGCTGCTTGCAGAGGAACCCTGAGAAGCTGGGGAACTAAATTCTCCAGTCAGAATTATATTAAATTTCTAGGTCAAAGACAAGCCAAACTGTGCTTCACTATAGTGATAAAAAAAATAGTGCGCGCTAAATTTTTTCCAATATAGTGTAATGCTAATGAATGTGTAATGCAATGAAAACTTAATGCACTCCCCCCAACTATGTTTTATAATTACATTTTTTAAGGATCGTTTTGGTTATTTAATATTACAAAGTCTTATTGTTAGATAATTATATAATTATGTGTGTAGATTTACCTTGGCTTTGGGCTGTAAATGTGATATCTGAACGGTTGCTTTGCATCTATCTCTTGCTTTTCAGCTTCAGTTTCTGGTTGCTCAATTTCGGTGTTACCTGCGCTTACTATCGAACAATCATCACAGTTTAAGTTCTTCATATTTGTAGCAAGACACGCCACAGGCATTTTAATAGCAACAGCGCCTCTTGACTTGCTACCACTAATCACAAAAACAAAAAACAACAATTTATTAGGACAAACAGAATAAAATTTTGAAAGAAATTTTATAATTACCATTTCCAACGAATTGTTGGCGCTGAAATTATTGGTTTAAAATGGCACAATTCTTTGTTAATACTGTCCGTGCTATTAGTCTCGCTGCGATCTTGTGGATATCGATGAATAATGGTTGGCGGAACAGTGTTTTGTTTGTGTGTCTTTGAAGACCTATGCGCTTCCTTTTGTGTTATATTAAATTTAGTCGATGAATTTGGAACTGACGTCTCCAAAACCGATGAGTATGAGGGTTTATTTGCTGACGTAGTTGAAGATGCTCCTGCAACAGCTGACGTCTTATTATGTTTCAAGGAATCATTAGCTACTGTGGTAGAATTATTTATGTTGTTGCGAAAACTGACGTTTGAAGCCGTGCTGGTGGTATTTTTGGAACTAGTAGTACTGTTTATTAGGGCTTTGTGCACAGTGTCTTTTATAAATTCGGTACCACGATTAAGTCGTACTGATATTGTTTTCATGAGCGTAGACGCTGCACTGTTACCGCTTTTATGGACGCTGCCATTACTAGTTGTCACACTTGTGCTTTTTGGTGTTGCAGACGATGAGAGACATGATTTCTTGGGTGCACCAGTGCCGAGAAGAGAATACGTCGCTGATTGCCCAGGCGCTGCGACCAGCATGATTCGGTTTTTTTAAGAATATATAACTCTTACTTTAGCACACACACACATGCCAAAGTCACTATTTAAGCTTATATCTGCGAGAAAATTTTTTGGAAACTATAAATCTTATATAAATTTGAAAATGTAGGGTTGTTGGGAAAGATCAATTTCGCATGTAGCCGCAAAGGAAGCAGCCAATACTACTACACTTTAGTACTATTTCCTCCAGACCAAAGGAAAATATATCCTTACTGTCATACATGCCTATATATGTATATATTAGTATTTATTTTTGTTTGACAGGTCTTTAAGGACATTAAACTACATTAACCAGCTGCCCTTCGATACTTACACTCAGGTTGTTCATAATTGTTGAATTTTCATTCATTAAACAGCTTCTAAGTGTATTTATTTAGAGCACCAATTTTTACAACTTCACTACCTTTTACTATTTACTATACTATTCAGTCCTACGACTTCGGCTGTATTTCTTTCCTTCGTATTTTTTTTTTTTTTTTTGAACATTTTCCTTACTCCTTTTTCAAAACGCCTTGTTTTTTATTTTGGTAACAAAGCGTTGAACCTTCGAACATACCTCGAATATAATTGATATTATTTGCCAAGAGATGTTGCAAATAAGACGTAGTAAAAGAAATTATTCCCAAGCAGTTTTGTAAGTAATTTGTTTGAAAGTTTATATACATATGCTTGAAATAGCCTTTGTTAGCGGCATGGCGGAACGATACAAGGTGGCAGCATGGTGACATACCTGCAAACTTAAAAAAAAAACCATGTACTTTGTTTTTGTAAATTCGATGGACAAATGTCAAAATCGTACTGCGCCGGAAGTTGATGTATCAAATGAAATAAAAAAGTATATAATCAGCTGTCGCTTGCTGCCACCTTGTATCGTTCCGCCATGTTTAGCGGCAATTATAAGTTACGTTCCATTGAGACTTGAGCGAGATACGGATAGACATTTAACATGCAAATCCAACAACAACGTTGTGATCCTGATATTTATCTGGTTCAATTTCTGATCCGTATAGCAGTTCTGTTCGTTTCGTTTTCTGTAGTAGATTTTTTGACAGCTTACCACTTTTGAGTTGGTAGCACTCATGGCTCAACTATATGGTTGGTTCATCTCTACAGCAACAACATACATTTGTTCACATTGCCAAAATCAGAGTGTTGCTGTTAGACGAATGGAATGGAATGAAAACATAAAACTATGCAGCATATGTATGTAGTAAGAAAATGTTGTAAATTCGTTGGTTTCATTTTAAGTTTGCCATCTCCTTCTGACAATCCCTACTACAGTGAAATGAAAAAAATAAAATCAGCTGGTGAGATGAGCCAACCATATAGTTGAGAAATTGTAGCACTGAACTAAATATGTGTACATTTGTGTATACATAAAAGAATTCGCCATATTTAAAAGCAAAAACACTGAAAGAGTAAACAACTTGAAGATGATGTAAGGAAAATAAATAGTTTACTTACGTGCGAAACTATTTAAATGTTAATAATTCTATCAGTATCTTAAAAGGGGGACTCATGTAACCGTATAAATGTCTTATAAAGTGTGTAAACGTATAAATTTATCTAGCGCGTAAACGAACTGTCAAATTTTGTATGAAAAATCATTTACACAATTTGTATAAATTTACTCGCACATTTCATTGTGTAAACGCGGTAAACTCAAAGGAATGCAACCTTGCAGACATTACAGCAGGCATTTTCATCAGAAATCTCCAGCATCAGCAAGTCATTTACAAGAATATCTTAGTAAAGACGTTTTAGTTTTGATTTTTCACTCAATCTTTGCATTTTTTAATTTGTATAACAATCAAAAAATTTTTGTTTGGCAATAATATAGCTGATAAACAATCAAGTTTATCAAGAGTATTTCTAGGTGCGTTCATATAACAGCGTGTGTAAATGGATATAATTTTACACCTTATAAGTTTATATGCTTTCATGAGTCCCCCTAATATTTTATGTACGTTTCTTCTTATTTTCAACAAAACAGATGTTTTATATTAGTGCTGCCAGTTCTCATAAAGTTGATCCAGATCGTTCCAATGAGATTTGAGCCAGAGCCAGAGCTCGATAAACCAATGGAACGGCCCTACAGATTCCTTTAAAGCCCCGACACATAGGCAGTTTAAAGGCCGCGGTACAATAACATTTTTCACATAGATGCGTTTAACACAACCTTATACTAGGTACAAACACACGCCATATTGGCAATTTATACCATTTGGGCAATTTATTACGCAATTTATCATATAATAAATTGTAATAACAAATTGCCAATTTAAAAAAAATTGCGTAATAAATTGTTTCAAACTGTAAATACAACCTTGTAAAGTGTGTTTATTGAGTAGATTTAAACGTCAGCTGCGCATGGCTCAACTATATGGTTGGCTCATCTCATCAGCTGATATTATTTTTTTCATTTCACTGGAGTAGGATTTGTCAAAAGAGGATGGCAAACTCAAAATGAAACCAAAACATTGAACACATTATCTTACAACACACAAAAATTTCAAAGTTTTATGTTTTCATTCCATTCCATTCACCTAATTCCAACACGCACATTTTGACATTGTGAACACAGGTATGTTGTTGCTGTAGAGATGAGCCAACTGGCCATCAAATTACTATTGTGTAAGCTAAGTTGAGTTGTATGAACACCACTCAATTTGAATTGATATTGCCTCAATTTATTTTTCTGTTTGAACATAGCATTATGCATTGCATATAATATCGCCACAATCAACCAAGATGTTGCGTTGGTAAATATGAAGGAACTTCAGACTTGGCAAATGAAGTTTATTACGCCTTGCTCATTCACATACTAAATTTCGCGAGGGGATCTTGACGCAAATACGCGTCTTTTGATACCGCTATCGACATGTGCGACCCGAATTTTAAGTGCAGGACTTAAATGGAAATTTTACTAAATTTGGAAATTAAAAAGCTTATATTTCATAAACTTAGAGTTTTCTAGAGTTACGGATTCCATTTTTGTGATTTTTAGGACCCCCTCTACCCCTACAAATCAACAAAAGTTTGAAAATCGTGCACCTTATATAAAATCCAACACTTTCGCGAAGCACTGTTGTAAACATTCTCCATATACAACAAAAATACTTGCTAACATAGTTTGTGTCGTATTGGATTGTTATATTGCGGTTTTTAATTGCGAAAAATGTTAGAAAATTTACCAACACCCTTAGCCAAAGCAAATGTCAAATTCTTCTTTTTATGATTTGCTTGGAACAAAATATGGGAGTTGGCTACTTTTCAATATCAGATGGCGCCAGTGTCGCCCATTCTACCGTTCTCCATAAAAGTACGTGCAATCTACTCATAATGCATAAGATTGTGTTAAACTCATCTATATGAAAAACTGCCTATGTGTCGGGGCTTTTATGCATTATGTTTGGTAAATTTTCTAAAATGTTTCGCAACTAAAAACTGCAATATAACAATCGAATACCACACAAAATATGTTAGCAAGTATTTTTGTTGTATAGGGAGAATGTTTACAACAATGCTTCGCGAAATTTTGTATGTGAATGGGCAAGGCGTAATAATCCTGCAAAAATTGTTGGATCATGTGGTCCACTTGTGTCATACTGGAGTTCTTACCATTATACTCCACTGTAATACATCAATGGACCAAGTCATGTTTTTACACGAGCATAGTATAAGCCGATCATTGATCTTTTTTAACGATTGTAATCACTACACGATGTTTATTGGACTGTGGGTACTCCATGGATTACTCTGATGCAATGCTGAGCTGGGGCCCTATTCCTTAACTGTGAGTTTAAAGTGTACACAAGAAATGTGTAAACTTTGAAATTCTGATTCTGTAAAGGCTTGGTTTCCTCGAAAACGGTGCCGCTATACAGCGGCCGTTATGTAACGGTAGAGTACCTACGTTGTCAAAAATGTTTCAATGTAAAATCAAATGTAACGTAAAATAGCGGCGGGAAAATAAATATAACGGCTTGTTCATCAACCGTTTTTCCCACCGCTATACTCAAAGCGGTGAACATATTTTCAAATATTTGAACTTATTTATAAAATAAACATCATTTTTGAAGTTTAATTTTTCTGAGTATGCTTTTTTCTAACATACGCATTTAAAAAATGAATAAAGAAACTAAAAAACAAGCGAAAATGAAAAATTTAAATTTACGGGGTCGCTTGCCGTAAGTATTCATAGTTTCCAACAAAACGGTACCACTGAAAACGGTGAGTATACCGGCCGTTCTTTAGCGGTCGAAATAAAGCGGCGCCGCTTTTGGAAGAAACCAAGCCTTAAAGCAAAACTGTGAACAAAAAAACTCAATGATAAAAACTTCGTGAGTTTTCTTGGCAGCCAGTGTACACTATTGAGACATTCAAAACTCATACGCACTATTACAGAATGACTTTTTTGTTTTCATGGCGTTTGATGAATATTTTCTCACTGACATAGGACTTTTACATTCAGCGCTCATTTAGCAAAACAATGTGCACAATAATTTACAGAATCGCATGAAAATTTAAAGTGTAAATTATGTGTGCAAAGGAGTTTTCAATGAGTGTACATTTTTCATTTTTTCACAGTTAGGGAATTGACCCCCTGGAGTATATAGTCCATATTTTTTGTATGAATTTTGGAGCACTCGCTTGGTCCAAAGCATACATGCATGCATGGAGTAATAGCGATTTTTGAAGGGAAACTTCAATTGCCAAGTTTGAAGTGCCTTCACATTTACAAATGGAACATCTTGGTTGATTGTGGCGATGTTATTGGAATGTATAAGCTCACAAATCACAGTAGAAGATTGTGAATTCCGCATGTAAACAATAGATCAGCTGTTTTTATGACGTATGAATTTACTCTTTTCCTTTAGCACTTTTTTTATTCGCTCAAGAGTCAAATATGACGTAAATGCGCTGAACGAAGCAATTTTGAACTCGTAACTGCGGAATCTTGATATATGATTTGTGGGTTATACTATTTTCACACAGACGGCTTATTGAATAATAAAGGCAATTTTCTACATTAAGATGCTTATTGAGCTCAATCTTCCCTACAAAATTCGAATCTATTATTATTTCATTAGTAGCTAATCGAATGCCTAATGAAGTCAAAAGCACAATGCAACTCTGTTGGTAGCGTTCCGCTTCCGTTTCCGCTACTTAGTTTTTGGTGTGTTCAGTGCTTAAAAATGTCATTTGTCAAAGTAAATGTCATTGTCTGCATGGCGGAACGATACAAGGTGGCCGCATCGAACAGCTGATTATAACCTTTTTTTATTTGATTTGATACATCAAATACCGGCGGAGTACGATTTTGACATTTGTCCATCGAATTTACAAGTACATGGAATTTTTTTGTTTGTAGGTATGTCACCATGCTCCCACCTTGTATCGTTCCGCCATGATTGCCTGTCTCATCCTTCATACTAATCGAGCAGTTACTTCTGTGTGAAAGCAAAAAATTTACGATTTCTTTAGCAGGTGAAATGCGATCATTAAGTTTCTGTGTGAAAACAGTATTATGCTTGCGTCAAAGCATCTAATGAAAAATGTCATTGTGCTACGGCCAGGCATGCTTAACCAACGAAACGATATCATTTCGTTACGATAATCAACGTTAATAAACGAAACGAAGTCATTTCGTTTCGTTTATTAACGTTAAGATCGTCAAATTAACGAAATGATTTCGTTTCGTTTTCTGCCATATCAAAACGAAATCAAATCGTTTATGTTGATTATTAATTTCAAACTATGCTGGCAAAGCTGATTGATGGCGGAGTCATTAAAGGTGAAAGCATTAGCCAAGCTGATTGCAACTTTTCTCATGAATTTTGACAGTACGAACATTTCTCAGAGTATTTTTGACATTACCACCAACGAATTACACAAACAAATTACATAGAGTTTGTGTGTGTATGTGCGCTCGTTGTTGCCACCTTACGGCTTCACCATGGCTATAGCATTGCCAGCACAATTCAAACATAAAGTATCACGTTTTCGTTAACGTTTTTAACGTTAACGAAAGCTTTTCGTTTCGGTTAAAAACGAGATACAATTTATCTTGATAATTTCTTTATCGATAATATTTCGAAGTGTTTCAACGGAAACGGTGGAAATTTTTTGATAAACGATTAGCTTAACGTTAAGGTGCATCCCTGGCTACGGCCTTTAAAAAGGTGCTGCCAGAGGAAATATCGTATTTATCTTTGACCACGGTTGGGCGTGTTCATCAAACACAACTATTGGTCAACAGTTGGAAGCGTAGCATTCCATACAACTTCACTGAACTTAGCACCCGCAAAAAACTTTTTTTTTAATAAAAAATTTAAAATTTTTATTATTTAACATCGTTTGTTCTGAAATGTTCGCCATAAATAATTTTTTGTTTGTCAATTGTTTATTAAAAAAAAGAAATAAAAATATACCCTTAAGTTGGCCCCGCTTACAAAATTATTGATATTTTTCCCCATTATTAGTCTGTAAATATATATTAACGTTTGCTCGTCAATAAAGAATGTTTGTTCCAATATTTTATTGCTGTTTTATTGTTTAATTTGCAATTTTTATTTTTGTTGGGAGCCAACTTGGCCCCCGCAAGAACATTTCTTTTGATTTTTAAATTTTCGTTATTTTAAATCGAGAGTTCGTCGTTTGTTCTTAATTGTTCGCTGCAAAAAGATGTGTTCGTTAATTGTTTAGTAAAAAAAACTCAATAAACATATACTGCTGGTTGGGACTCAAAACTATCAATGATTGAATGGGTCAATTCCCTATCTAACACGCAGCATTCTTACTGGGTTTGCTCGCTGACCTTGCACATGTTGATAGTTAATCGAAACACGATTATTGTTTCATTCGCAAGTCTTTTTAAAGCTTTTCGCGCGAAGATAATTAAATTATAATAACATTTTTGTAACAAAACATTTATATCCTTAAAACTCTACATCAACACTTTTGTTTCTTACTAATTTATTAATCAAAAAGTAATGGTAATCCTAGAGTTTGGCTTGCAACTGCTAAAAAATTTGCTAAAATCCGGGAGCGGTACCCAGAGATGCGTTTCGGCCCCAGGATCACGAATCTGAAGAGCCGATATCTGCAATAGTTCTCGAGATATTTGCAAAAAAAGGGTGCACTTTTTCATATGGTTGTTGTGTTTTTCATGATTTTGTTTACATACCAAAAAAATTGTGAGTAAAAGTGTTCTGAGCAGAAATACTGTGGATGGCGTAGCCGGTGTTGGACTGGCTAAGGGTTATTTTTTTAAAGCGCGGCCGAACGCCGCCTATCCGGAGAGGTGTTCCGAAAAGAAATATTTTGGATCCGAACCCCCCGGTTTCGGATGGACCCGGGGTAATTTTTCAGTTTTTTTACGGATATCTCGAAAAGTATCCGAAATATCAGATTTCCGTCTCCGGATTCGAGATCCTGGGCGGAAATGCGTCTTCGGGTGCCACTCTTATGCTTTTAGCTATTTTTTTAAGGGTCCGGCGGTGTCCCAGACCATTACCTAAAATAAATATCCATTATCAAGGTACTTACGAAATTTTATTACTTTTTCAGCACTTTCTGGTAATTTTACTATCAAAATACCAGCAGTATCGGCAGTATCAGTTGATTTGGCAATAAATGTCTTCTTATATATCATACTTCGAGACAGATGTGTTACCAAAATACAGCTCGCCAGTATGGAAATATATTTCGGAAGATTTGGAAGGACTGTGGAACATACCAGCTGTTCGAACAAATCCCCATCAAGGAAGAAGAAAAATTTTGACAATTTGTTATGGATTCGAATCTTTGGTGGAGCAGCAAGGAAGGCAGTCGGCATGATATCGTGGTGCTCTGTGGCTAGTCATGTCGGCCGGGCTGGGTTCTTGCCAACCTTGCTGTCCTGCGCCATAAACAGAAAAAAAGGTCATATCATGCCTTTCAAAACTGACAGAAGCGCAGAAATCGTTCAAAACGCTCAAATGGACTAAAACAACATCCGGCCAAACCGGATTTCAAGGTCAGAGCAAATCCATGGCCACAGACGCACCTAATTTTTCGGTGGCCCCTTACCTGTATACCCTATGTGCCTTCTAAATGAGAAGAAACCTCAGCATTCCCATTTATAATACAGATTTATTTATAATTCGTTATAACAGAAAACTTATTCCGTACTTATAGCCAATATATGTTATAATACTAACCCTATACTAAGGCTTATTCAAACGAATATCAGGGGCACCCTAACCAAAAAAAAAAAAAATTCAAGGTTAAGCTAATCTCATGTTCTTTCCAAAAAAAAAATTTAGTTGCAAATTTAGCGGAAGGCCATAGATATAATTAAGTAGGGGACGGAAGAGTATAAGAAAACAATTGCTGCAATTTTGCTTATTTTGTTTTATTTTATTTTATTATAGTTCATTTTATTGTAATTTATTTTATTTTATTTTTGTTTTTCTTATTTTAGTTTATCTCATTTTATTTTATTTTATCTTATTTTAGTTTATTTCATTTTATTTTATAGTATTTCAGTTCATATGGTATTTGAACATTTAGTTGATTTTATTGTAGTTTATGTTAGTTAATCTGAATAGCGCTATCACTTCATTGTCTGACTGTATTTTATTTTATTTTACTATGTTTCAATTTAGATTTTCAGGTCAATTGCCCAAAAAACTAGAAGTTCAAAAAAAAATTCTTCATGCAAGTTTATTAACAACTTCTCTGTCCAAAGAGTCCTATGTGATTCACAATAGCGTATTGGAATAAGTTCATGAGTCGCATGTGACTCATTTATTTATACAACATAAAGACGCTTTCTTGGTACGAACGTGTCGTTATATATTTGTGAATTCTATGTGAGCGTATATAAAAAGACCTGAACTTTAGGAAAATTAAAGAAAATTCTGACATTTTTTTTCCAATACCCCCTTTCCATTTTCTTCAATTTTTGTTTATACTTCCAATATCAATTAAACACAAGAGCGCATTTATACACGCTCTTGACAATTATATATCAATATACCGTTATTTTGATTCGTAAACTTAAATTATTTCTTATGGTACGTGGTAAACAAAATTGTTTTTGCTACGTGAAAATGATACTTAAATTGATCATGGATACGGTGAGTGCCATTAAACTGATGCTGCAGTTTTGAACTTAGTCAGTGAAGCAGTTAGCATGCAGCGCGCCATTAAATGCGCTTCAAGCTAGGTTGCGTATCCTATGTTAGGCTGTTTTATTAAATTTCAATCACAAAGGAGTCAAGACTAGTTGATCTTTGTAACTTCTTTAGTAAGCAAAAAAAATGGCTTCCAGCATTTAAGGCTTTGTTGCTGTATACTAGCTGATATTTTATTAAGTAAATTTTTTTTTGAATTATTATTCTCATCATTTTCTTTTTTTTTTGGTTTTTTTTTGAAGGTACATACATATAATGCTGCCAATACTAAAGCAGTGCATTCATAATGCTAGTGAAATGAATGTAATGCGTTTTAAATATTTATGCTTATGGGCATATGCAAATGTAGTTTGCTTTAATCTAGTTAGTACACTATTTTCTATATTTTTAAATATTAAATTTCCTTTTATGTGATTTTTAAATTCTCCTACGATCAAATTTGGGTTTTGGAATCTCTCAATTTAGTAAATTATAGTGGTCCGTATTACGGAACGAACTCACCCGTTGGTTCAACCTCGTTGTTATTGTAGGTGGTGTTGCAGCAGGCCTATGTTCGGCGGCCCTGCTGTTGTTTTTGTTAAAGTAGGTGGTGTTGCAGCAGGCCTATTCTCGGCGGCCCTGCTGTTGTTGTTGTTAAAGTATGTGGTGTTGCAGCAGGCCTATGTTCGGCGGCCCTGCTTTTGTTGTTGTTAAAGCTGGTGGTGGTGGTACGTCCGGTGGTTGTTGTGTATTTGGGTAGGCGCTGCCGGTGGTTGCGCGCGGTTTCGTTGGCGCTATTGGTGGTGGTTGCGCGTTTGGTTGGCTAGCGCTATCACTGATGGTTGCGCGCGGTGTTGCACGCAATGGTGGTGGCAGCACGTGGTTTCGTTAGCGTTATAGCTGGTGGTTGCGCGCGGTTTTGCACGCAATGGTGGTGGTAGCGCTCTGTGCTGCGTTGCTGATGGTGTTAACGCGCGATTGTTGGCGCGGTTGGTGGTGGTAGCGCGAGATTCGTTGCTTAAGTCGCGGCGGGTCTTCTTAAAAAGGAAGATATAAACCAAAGGCAGAATACGCTAAGAAAATCAACACGACTGACTAGGGTGTAACTCTGAATCAAACTGAACTTTCACTTTATTACAGTCAATAATGAAACTTACAATTTGCTGATAATAATATTAATACTTATTGCTAACTGTATGATATTATTGCTTACTAAGTAGAATTAACTAGCTGTGTACTTAATATTTTGGTAAATAGCAGAATTTCCAGAATTGCCAGTTTACAACTTTAATTTAGACCGGATATTAATACTTTTCTTTGTTTGTGATTTTTAAAATGAATTGGTCAATATCGTCTGCTGCTGACTGCACTTATATAACTTGACAATCTATTGACCTAATTTGGTAGAGTAGCGGAATTATACGTAACTACCCTGCCTTTTAGATTGGAATTCTCCTGAATTCTACTATTTACTTTTATAATTACAATTTTTGTTGTTATATCGGCCTACTGATTTTAAGATCGCGGGTTCGAATCGAGCTCAAGGCCTAACAATAATTTTTTATCATTATTATTGTTATGATAAATTTTTTCTTAATTGAAAAAATTTTTAAATTAGAATAGAAGAAAGAAAAAATTTTAGACAACTGCCAAAGCTCGTTGTATAGATCCATTTCGGGAACTGCTAAATTCCTTCATCGGCAACGTTTAGGCGCCGCTGCTATAACCATTCAGCTATCACAGCGGTTTTTTGTTTGTCTTCATTAATCCTACTTCTATTCTGTTTCGTGCCAATTGATATTCACAACACTGCGACATCTGTTGCAGAATGGCTGTGAAAATTGGACTTGTTTGTTGGCAATGCCGCCATAGTGTCATAATTTATTGACACTTTTTTTCCCCGTGCTCTGGGATGTATTAACAATTTTTGTTGTTATATCGGCCTACTGATTTTAAGATCGCGGGTTCGAATCGAGCTCAAGGCCTAACAATAATTTTTTATCATTATTATTGTTATGATAAATTTTCAATTAAGAAAAAATTTATCATAACAATAATAATGATAAAAAATTATTGTTAGGCCTTGAGCTCGATTCGAACCCGCGATCTTAAAATCAGTAGGCCGATATAACAACAAAAATTGTTAATACATCCCAGAGCACGGGGAAAAAAAAGTGTCAATAAATTATGACACTATGGCGGCATTGCCAACAAACAAGTCCAATTTTCACAGCCATTCTGCAACAGATGTCGCAGTGTTGTGAATATCAATTGGCACGAAACAGAATAGAAGTAGGATTAATGAAGACAAACAAAAAACCGCTGTGATAGCTGAATGGTTATAGCAGCGGCGCCTAAACGTTGCCGATGAAGGAATTTAGCAGTTCCCGAAATGGATCTATACAACGAGCTTTGGCAGTTGTCTAAAATTTTTTCTTTCTTCTATTCTAATTTAAAAATTTTTTCAATTAAGAAAAAATTTATCATAACAATAATAATGATAAAAAATTATTGTTAGGCCTTGAGCTCGATTCGAACCCGCGATCTTAAAATCAGTAGGCCGATATAACAACAAAAATTGTTAATACATCCCAGAGCACGGGGAAAAAAAAGTGTCAATAAATTATGACACTATGGCGGCATTGCCAACAAACAAGTCCAATTTTCACAGCCATTCTGCAACAGATGTCGCAGTGTTGTGAATATCAATTGGCACGAAACAGAATAGAAGTAGGATTAATGAAGACAAACAAAAAACCGCTGTGATAGCTGAATGGTTATAGCAGCGGCGCCTAAACGTTGCCGATGAAGGAATTTAGCAGTTCCCGAAATGGATCTATACAACGAGCTTTGGCAGTTGTCTAAAATTTTTTCTTTCTTCTATTCTAATTTAAAAATTTTTTCAATTAAGAAAAAATTTATCATAACAATAATAATGATAAAAAATTATTGTTAGGCCTTGAGCTCGATTCGAACCCGCGATCTTAAAATCAGTAGGCCGATATAACAACAAAAATTGTTAATACATCCCAGAGCACGGGGAAAAAAAGTGTCAATAAATTATGACACTATGGCGGCATTGCCAACAAACAAGTCCAATTTTCACAGCCATTCTGCAACAGATGTCGCAGTGTTGTGAATATCAATTGGCACGAAACAGAATAGAAGTAGGATTAATGAAGACAAACAAAAAACCGCTGTGATAGCTGAATGGTTATAGCAGCGGCGCCTAAACGTTGCCGATGAAGGAATTTAGCAGTTCCCGAAATGGATCTATACAACGAGCTTTGGCAGTTGTCTAAAATTTTTTCTTTCTTCTATTCTAATTTAAAAATTTTTTCAATTAAGAAAAAATTTATCATAACAATAATAATGATAAAAAATTATTGTTAGGCCTTGAGCTCGATTCGAACCCGCGATCTTAAAATCAGTAGGCCGATATAACAACAAAAATTGTTAATACATCCCAGAGCACGGGGAAAAAAAGTGTCAATAAATTATGACACTATGGCGGCATTGCCAACAAACAAGTCCAATTTTCACAGCCATTCTGCAACAGATGTCGCAGTGTTGTGAATATCAATTGGCACGAAACAGAATAGAAGTAGGATTAATGAAGACAAACAAAAAACCGCTGTGATAGCTGAATGGTTATAGCAGCGGCGCCTAAACGTTGCCGATGAAGGAATTTAGCAGTTCCCGAAATGGATCTATACAACGAGCTTTGGCAGTTGTCTAAAATTTTTTCTTTCTTCTATTCTAATTTAAAAATTTTTTCAATTAAGAAAAAATTTATCATAACAATAATAATGATAAAAAATTATTGTTAGGCCTTGAGCTCGATTCGAACCCGCGATCTTTTATAATTACTTTATTATTTTTAAAAATTGAAAATATTACAACCATTATTATTATAATAATTATGCTTACGATGCATACATACGAAACTTTGCCACGGTTATACAAGCTTGCAATACTCTGTAAATTTATTTTAGTAAGTTTAATGACATCCGTTAAAGTTATTTTTTCTGTAAAATTGCGTATCATTTCGTTTTGAATGTATATCGTTTTTTCTTCAATATTTTCTTTTGAATTTGAAAAATAATAATCATTTATTTTTAGTGAACAGTTCGTATATTGTAACAAATTATTTTCTACTAGAATAACTGTGTTTTCTGTTCAAGTTTGATTTATTAATAAGTTTCGGGCATTCTTAATAAGAATTGTGTCTATATCAATTTCTATTATTCTAGCTCTTTGTTTTTAGTAAATTGGCAATTTGAGTTTAAAATACAATGTGTGCTTGGCCATAATTTTCCTAGCTGTTTATTTTCTTCAAATTTATACGTTTTGTTGTTGTATTCAAAAATTTCTTCGATTTCGTAGTCAATCTCATGATAGGAATCGTTTGGTATTGGTATAATGTATCTAACTTGAACATTTACAAAAGTTACAGGTATTTTTATACTAAGTATTAGAAATGTGTTATTAAAAAATGCTGTTCCAGATTGTAGGTATTTTATCTTATCGTAGCCAATATCATACTTCATTATTTCATTACTTTGTTAAGATATTAGGGTGTATTATCTTGTACTTGGCTGCCACTACGCTATCAAGTATCTGTTCTATTCTAGTTTTCAGCAGTTGAATTTTTGTTAATTGCTCTAAATATAAACTTCTTTCATATTCCTCATCAAGTGATTTTGTATAAGGTTGAGTCCTTTTTCTTTTTTTAATTTTATCGTTATTTATAATCTCGTTAATCTCTTCTAGGGTGCTAAAATAATCGTTTATAAGGACCTGTTTATTAATTTTTTCTCCTGTTTGTAAGAGGTGATTTTTTATATCCTGTCTATCCTCGTCGTCCATCGTACCAAATATCCATTTTGATAAGGTACCGCCTGCATTTATCAGCCCTCGTTTTTGTCGTTTGTTTTTCGGTCTTAGCGAGTAATTTGCTCCTTGTGTCTGCTTTTTCGAGTAATAAGAAATCTTTGTATTTTGCTTTCGTTGATACTAGGTTGTCCGTCATTTTGTTTAAAATGTCTTCTATCCTGGTTATATTAATCATGTGTAAGATAATTTCAGTGTCTTTCACGATTTCTTGCGCCTTAAATTGAATGTCTGTAAATCCTGACTGATCCTTAATTTTAGTCACGACGATCTCACAATTGGATTTAGACGTCCATTGTATCATCAATATTATCATCATTATTTTCTGTAAATTTAAGAGGTATTTTAATATTACATGGATGAATACCCTTGAGACTTTTCTTCTTATATTTTGGTTGTTCCTTGTGCCTTAATGCTTTATAATTTTTTATAAAGCCTCTTCTCCTAGTTTCTACGTAGCTTTCTCGTTTCTTGTTAAGTTTATGGATAAATTTTCCCCTTGATAACTACATATTTTGTCTAACTTTTTCTTTACTAATCTTGCCTTTTTGTACTTCTACCGGGATACCTTTTATTGTTGAATGATATCTTTCATTATAAGTTCTTATTGCTTTTTGCATAATTTGATTGATTGGTAATTTCTTGTTCAAATAATATATTATCCTAAATATCTCAGCCACAGAGTTGTGCATTCTTTCAATATCTGCATTTCCTGTGTGGCTATTAGGTTTCGTCAGGAGTAGTTCGATTCCTTCTTGATCTAAAAATTCCTTCAAACGTACTGTTTTGAATTCATTATCCGCGATTATTTTCTCTGGTTTGCCTATTTTCGAAAAATGATTTTCTAACTGTTCAATTTTTGTAATGTGATTTCTATCTGTTAAGGCATATACTGCTCCAAATTTGGAGAATTTGTCTATTATTGTTAGAAGATCAAACCGCTTTATAACGTAAGTGTCTATATGTATTACTTGATTTATATCCGATGGTGTTTCAGTGTAAACAAATTTACGTTTGATGGGATTTCGTTCATACTTAACTTCTTCTTTTTTCTTTAATTTTATTATATGTCTCCTGGATGCCTGAATGCATACTCTCTTTTACATGGTACAGTGATATCTGTTTCACTGCCTCTACCTCCGTTTCAATGCCCCTCGCCTTCATTGTACATTTATAGAATTTTAATTGATTGTCATCTGAAAACATTTCCCTTAACTTCTGTTGGACAATGTTATATTTCGTATCGGTAAGCTCTGAGTATATTCCAACTGATCCTTTGGTGATATACTTTCTAAAGATTTCTCCCATTGTATTAAAATCGCTTTCCGCTATAAAAATTATTCTTTTTCCATGTAACTATTTCATTTCTTCGATTTTGTTATTAGTTAAAATAATTTGCGTTTTATATTTGTTTACAATTTCTTCTTTGATAAAAAATGATCTTGAAGATTTTCTTCGGCTGAATGCATTGTAGCCATCGTTTCATCTTCTAGGTTATTTATCGTTTCCAAATCAATTTTCATATCCTTGACTATTGGTAAATCCCTACATTTATCAATTTCTTTCACACTTTCCAAGTTCATTATCTATTCTACTCAAAAAGTCTGCTACTTGATTTTCCTTCCCTTTTAAGTATTCTATGTTGAACTGATACTCTCCTAATTTTAGAAGCCATCGTTGATGTCTAGGTGACATGTAATTTCCTTTATATTTAGCATGCAGGTATTTTATTGGCTGATGGTCTGTAAAAATTGTAAACTTTCTTCCGTAAAGGTGTGGTCGTAAATAATTAACACTCCATAAAATCGCTAGAAATTCTTTATCTGTAGCAGAGTAATTTTTTTCGTGATCTGGAAATATAGCATATCGGATGCCCTTCTTGTGACAAAACAGCACCGATTGCATAGTTCGACGCATCAGAAGTTAGAGTAAATGGTTTATCAAAATTAGGATATCTCAAAATTGGGTGAGAACTAATTAGTATTTTCAATTTTTCGAATGCTTCTATATAGGTTGGATCCTTAGTATTGATCTTTACGTTTTTCTTTAAGTATTTTATTATAGGATGTGCTACTCGTGCGTAGTCTTTTCTAAATTTCCGGTAGTAACCTGTCACTCCTAGGAAACTTTTTATTTGTTTCTCCGTTTTAGGTAACTGTAACGCTTCTATTACCTTTATTTTATCCGGATTTGGTTTTAAGCCATTTTCTGTTAAAATGTGCCCCAAAAATTCAGTTTCTTTTTTCGTGAAATTGCATTTGTCCATTTGAACCTTTAAATTTGCTCTTTCTAGCACCTTAAAAATTTCTGTTATTGTCCTTACATGCTCCTGAAGGGATGTACTAAATATCAAAATGTCATCTAAGTACACCACACATGTTTTATTGATGAAGTCTCTTAGAGTTTCATTCATTAGACGTTGAAATGTTGCCGGGGCATTTTTCAATCCAAATGGCATTCTAATAAATTCATACAGCCCGTGAGGTGTTGCAAACGCCGTTTTCTCTCTATCTTGTTCCCTTATTAAGATTTGGTGATAAACTTTGGCTAGATCTAATGTTGTAAAGTATTGTGCTTTACCCAGTTTGTCCAAAATTGAATTAATATTAGGAAGAGGAAATTTGTCATCTATTGTTACTTCGTTCAGTTTTCTGTAATCTATCACAATTCTATATTTCCTTTCTCCCGAGTTATCGATTTTTTTGGTACTACAATTAAAGGACTGGAATATCGGGAGCGACTTTTCCTAATAATCCCTTGGTCTTCCATTTCCTTTATTTGCCTTCGTACTTCTACTTCATGTTGCGGAGGGTATCTATATAACTTACTGTTTATTTGCTCATTTGTCGTTGTCCTGATTTCGTGTACTACCTTCGTAGTGCTGGTTAATTGATCTCCTTCTTTAAAAAATAAATTTTTAAATCTTTTTGCGATTTTTACTACTTCTTCTTTTTCTTCCTTGTTAAGATGATTCATATTAATTCTACCCCAATCGAATTCTTTTGCTTCTAATGCATAAATTTCTAAATTGGTATACGGATTACTCTCAAAATAGGTTGTTCTTTTATTTAGCATTATACAACCATCCACCAAATTTATTGTTGTGTTGAAACAGTTAAGTAAGTTAATGCCTATAATGAAACTATACTTTCGACCTCTTAGCTGAGTCATTTTCCATCCTATTTCTGCATAATGTGGAAGATTGAATTCTTTAGGTGCATCTGTAAGCACCTCATATTTAATAACATCGCTTTTAGTTATTGTGCTAAATGTAATAGCTTTTTTTAATAAAATTCTCTTGAAATCATTTATACTACTGTCAATTAAGTTTATGATTGCTCCCGTATCTATGAGAGCTTTAAATTTTTTCTTTTTAAACGTTAAAGTTATGGTGGGAAGACAGTCCGAGCTGGTCCCTCGAAAAAATTTTGCTCTTCATCATTAACTAGGTTTTTATTGTCCTGATTTCTGCAACATTCGCATGAATTTAATTCAACGAAATCTTCTTGTTTTTCTTTATTTATATTGTCAACTTCCATCGGTTCCTCTTGGTCTTGCCTAGGTTGATTCCAGCGATTTTGGCCGGAATTTGGCCTAGGGTTTCCTACCTTTGGGAACCTGTGAAATTGTCCTGAATTTCCCGAGATTTGGGGATTATTTGAAGGTCCCTGCCTTCTTTGGTAAGACATATTGTCTTTATTTTAGTTTGAGTATTGGTGGGGTGGCCTGTTTTGCCCTGAGCTAGCTTGCCTGTGATAAGTATTTTGATTAAAATTCTGTCTTACTTGTCCTGCAGTTTTGTCGTGATATCCTGTATTTTTATCAGTAGTATATTGAGGTTTTTGGTAGTCGTATCGGTCTGTGTTTAGATTCTTCCTTGTCCATTCCCTGTAGCTTGACCTTTCATCTCTTCTATTTATTTTCCTGTATTCTGGTATCCTCAAATCTTCTATGGGTCATAATTTTTATTATCTCCCCTAATTGTGTCACTCGTATATTTTATCTAACAAGGTACCCTGTGTCATCTCTTTTGACGTATTTACTAACAAACTTTCGATATTGGTGAGGTCGACACCCTGTCCTCCTCTATTATACACAATCAATTCATCTGCCTTATATTTTATATTTTGTAATTCTTCCGCTAGTTCACTCACCGTATTTACCCGCAGGTTAGTTACTTTCCGGTATATTTCATGCGGCTCCGTGTCAGGTTTGAACCTCATTTTTAATGTGTCCTTTATCATCCCCCAGTTGTCCGGTTGAGGTATGTTAATGATGATATTTTTTGCTTCGCCTTGAACAGTTTTATAAAAAATTGTCCTTACTGCCTCCTTCTTCAGTTCTTCATCGTTGATTGTTGATAGTAAATATTCCGTACTGCAGAAGAATGAATTCACTGTTACATCGCCTGGACCGGTGAATATAGGAAGTTGGTTGATGCTTTTAAATAGTCTATCAATTCGGTGTTGGTCAGCTGTCTGTCTTTGAGATTGCCGTTGTTGCTGGTGTTGTTGTTGCAACTCAATATAGGCATTTCTAAGCTGCTCTATTTGCTGTTCTCACCTGGCGAGCTCTTCCACCAGGTTTACTTCTATTAGTTGCGCTGGATCCTGAGCCATTGCCCTTCTTAAGTCGTATTCTCTTTGCCTTGCTGTGCCTATTTTTTTTTGCACTATTTATTTTTTATTTATGTCCGCTATTTGTGGGTGGTGCACTTTAATCCTGTTGCATTCACTTCACTGCCACTTATTTTAACATTTTGTGGGTGGTGTTCTACAAGTTTATTGTGATCACTGCACTGCCACTTATTTCAATCTTTTGTGGGTGGTGTTCTACAAGTTTATTGTGATCACTGCACTGCCACTTATTTCAATATTTGGTGGGTGGTGTTCTACAAGTTTATTGTGATCACTGCACTGCCACTTTTTGTTGCTGATAACAAGTTTTATTTTGTTTTTATTTATTTTATATCCTAGAGGGTCCGGCCAACTCCTGAGTAGACTACGGAATCGCAGGATTGTATACGGGTGTTAAATAGTATTATATATTTTAAGGGGAACGTTCTCCGTAACTGATCCTTTTTATTTTAAAAGGACTTTCGACTGCGCCAGATTCATTGCTTAAGTCGCGGCGGGGCTTTTTAAAAAGGAAGATATAAACCAAAGGCAGAATACGCTAAGAAAATCAACACGACTGACTAGGGTGTAACTCTGAATCAAACTGAACTTTCACTTTATTACAGTCAATAATGAAACTTACAATTTGAGGATAATAATATTAATACTTATTGCTAACTGAATGATATTATTGCTTACTAAGTAGAATTAACTAGCTGTGTACTTAATATTTTGTTAAATAGCAGAATTCCCAGAATTGCCAGTTTGCAACTTTAATTTAGACCGGATATTAATACTTTTCTTTATTTGTGATTTTTAAAATGAATTGGTCAATACCGTCTGCTGCTGACTCTGCACTTATATAACTTGGCAAGCTATTGACCTTATTTGGTAGAGTAGCGGAATTATACGTAACTCGCGTGATGCGCGATTAATGTTTGTGGCGCGCGGTGTTGCGCTGCTGATGGTGTTAACGCGCGGTTGGTGACCACCACGCTATTAATAATGGTTGTGCGCGGGTTTTGTGTGGCCGGTTTTCGGGGCGTGGGTGGTGATAGCGCCTGGTGTTGCACGCAGTAATGGTGGCAGCGCGCGGTTTCGTTGGCGCTATAGCTGGTGGTAGCGCGCGGTGCTGCGTTGCTGATGGTGTTAACGCGCGGTTGTTGGCGCGGTTGGTGGTGGTAGCGCGTGGTGTTGTTGGCGCCTGTAAACATTCAGATGATTAGGACCTCGTGTATGTGTTAGTGATTATTAGGGCTGCTTAATGAACCCAAATCAAGTGCAGAGCAGGTTAGAGTAAGAAACTTTGTCATTAAACATTATTATGTGACATATTTCGTTCTGGAGTTATACCTATATGACCCCTCTTTTGACTTGGCTTCCCAGCTATAAAATCTGACGAAACTTTGTCGGAGGCTCAAGATAAAAACAAATTCTATTATGAGAAGCCGAGACCAGTATTCCCCCAAAATTAGTGAGTTTGACATGTTTATGTGCCGGTTTTAAGTTTTATTCTTACATTTGCATTCTTAACAACAGAAACAATGGGGAAAATTATTTCGATTTCTAATGGTTCACTTGATCCACAGGGAAGTTGATTTTAGTTGTGTTGTGCTCAAAATTTTCGAACCAGAACCAAAATTTTCGGTTTTCAGAAAAACGCAAGAAAGGAACGCCGAATGAACAAATCTATTGAAATACAACTGGCTCGTTTGGTTTTTAATAAACTAAGTTGTATTTTTCTTGTATTTTGCTGGTTTTTCCCATGTATAGTTTCCACCAGTACTGAAACCTTATTAAGGGGGCGGGGTACGCCAAATACAAGAGAGGATACAAGAAAATACCAGAAATAAATAAGGTAATGTCACATAGGCATGGGCTAGAGCAGTTCACCAGCGAGGCGTGCCATGTTCAATGACTATGGCCCACATTACACATACTGAGCCTCATTTCCCTAAGTAGTCACTTCCGAGTTGTCCTCAGTTAACCCTCCCGATTTTACCCCGAGTTTACGCTTTAGTATATTAACACCAAGTTCCAGTGGAACATAAAAAAAGGAATACTTTAAACGCCGGTCGCACCGTCTCCAATTCCTCGGATGCTTATTTTACTGGTGCTTTGAATTTAGAAATAAAATTTCACAATATTTTCGAAATCATTGCTTTTTTTTTCAAATTTCTCTAAAGTTTCGACTTACCTTGGGAGTAGTGTTCGGGTGCGAAAATAATATGAAGCAATCGCAAAGTGAACGTGAAATCAACCGTAATGAAGAACGCAGGCCTGGAGAAATCTCGGCATCTGAATTTATGTATGCTCCTCTATGTATAACGTAAACTTTGCAACAGCTCTTCCGAATTTAGCAGGCATGCTTAACCAACGAACCGATATCATTTCGTTACGATAATTAACGTTAATAAACGAAACAAAGTCATTTCGTTTCGTTTATTAACGTTAAGAACGTCAAATTAACGAAATGATTTTGTTTCGTTTTCTGCCATATCAAAACGAAATCAAACCGTTTATGTTGATTATTAATTTCAAACTATGCTGGCAAAGCTGATTGATGGCGCAGTCATTAAAGGTGAAAGCATTAGCCAAGCTGATTGCAACTTTTCTCATGAATTTTGACAGTACGAACATTTCTCAGAGTAATTTAGACATTACCACCAACGAACTACACAAACAAATTACATGGAATTTGTGTGTATGTCCGCTCGCTGTTACCACCTTACGGCCTCACCATGGCTATAGCATTGCCAGCACAATTCAAACATAAAGTATCACGTTTTTGTTAACGTTTTTAACGTTAACGAAAGCTTTTCGTTTCGGTTAAAAACGAGACACAATTTATCTTGATAATTTCTTTATCGATAATATTTCGAAGTGTTTCAACGGAAACGGTGGAAATTTTTTGATAAACGATTAGCTTAACGTTAAGGTGCATCCCTGGAATTTAGCGCCGCCCACACGATTTCACTTTTCGATTCCTTTTTTGGATTTGACTTGAATTTTTATATACACATATATGTACAAGTATACGCATATAATTCTTTATTCGTAATTAATGCTCTCCTGGAGGTCAGATTCAATAATGAATATAGCTCCAAATTCCAATTATAATGGCATTTGTCCCATCACACTTTATTTGCGTTTTCGCATATATTTTTTCTTTTTTTGAAATATTTCACACATTTTATAATTTTTTCTCTCTTTGTTTACGCCTTAATGACTTTCTTTAATTTTTTTCACACACAACTATTTAACTCACAAGAGAATTACTTTTATTAATGCGCACGTCCGACCGCGTCACGAATCCAGTCAACTTTGAAATTGCGACATGGCGCACCACGCCGTCCAGTCGTTCTAAGAATTTCGAAGAAATTCCATACCAATCGCGACTGCGCCACGGAAAACCGCCGTTAAATCGCATGATTTAACTGAGGTTGCCCATGGTGAAACCATACAAGGTGGTAGTCGCGGTGACATTCCTGCAGCCATCATTAAAAGTTCCATATACTTTGTTTTTGTGAACTGATGGACTAATGTCAAAATCGTACTGCCCTGAAAGTTGATGTGTCAAATCGTATAAAAACTACAGTCAGCTGTCACCTTACATAGTTACGCCATGGTGGTTGCCGTTATTGGCAATTTTCCCACACCATTGGATTCTTTGGCGATGCCACCCGCGCGAAATTAACGAAAATTTGTTTTAACCACCCCAGGCAGACATGAGTGGGGTGAATTCTGACCTTTTCACCCATTACTAGCCAACTGGTACGTTCCAAGGATGAATCTCCCAAGTGGACCATAACAAATTGCTCGAGAAAGGTGTTTAATTACTATTGCCAACAAGGAAAACATTTCCCCGGTTTTGAATGCCTTAACAGATAGTGTAGGGGATTTTGATAATACTTGTGATTCATACAATGATCATGCTGAAAATATTGAAGAAGATGATGAACCTGATGACTTATCTGATAATGATGAATTTGAAGAATTTAACGTAACCATTTCTCGCGACCAATGGAACTTATTAAAACGAGGCGAAGCACTTATATACAAAGATCGCAAGTATTGTAGTTTTACCTGGCGTGTGGACGAATATCGTTTCTTTTGCTTTTTGGGAACAGTACCGTCTCAAATATGCTTTCGCATTCAAACGTGGGGAAAACAGCCATCGCAGTAATACATATGCAATTATGAATGGACGCTGTAGAGATAGCTCTTGCCGTAATCCTGTACGTGGTACCATAAAAAATCCTCCTGCAGATGAAGGACCTGTTGTTATTATTATGAAATGTCGAGATACACCTTATTCAAAGCATGCTGATGTGAAGCGTCCTCTAAATGGTATAAACGAAAGGAAGTTCAGCAAAAAGTCGTACGTTCTGGTGTTTTAGGTTGGAGAAAGGAGAAGCACAAAATATTTTAAAACCGGGAAATACTGGATCACCATTTTTATACGACTTGAACGTATTTCTCCAAGCTAAAATGAAAGCTTCATACGAACAACTTGGGATAACTCCTGATGATCGAAGGGATACAGTGTTGGCTGTACGTAATATGAATCAAGATCCAAAATACGTGAACTCCATTCCATGGATCGGTGATACTCCGTTCTTTGTGTTCTATATGACTCCTACACATTTATAAACTTACGCGGAATATGTGCGAATTTATAAGCAACATTCATCAATATGCATCGATGCGACTGGTGGGGTAGTAAAGAAGCTAACCGAATTTTGTGGTAAAAAAATGGTTACGTTCTTTTATATCAGATTGTAATTAATTTTAATGGTTAAACCGTACCTGTATATCAAATGCTATCAGAGAAACATAGCGAAAATTTTATTTCTTTTTGGCTTTCTCAGTGGGCGAACAAAGTGAAGTTACCGTGACAAGCAGTCTGTGATGGGCCCCGAGCTCTTTTAAATGCAATGTCAACAGCATTAAATGGTAAAAATTTAAAGGAATACATTAACTTTGTGTTCGAAAATTTAACGACACATAGTGGTCTACAACGGCGTACTTTCATACGGTTAGATACATCTCACTTCATTCATGCTGTCAGAAAATAGAAATGTTTTGAGTCTATTCTGCACAAAGTCGTCAAATATTTTTTTTTTTATATTGCGTTGCACTAATGATAGACTGTCAGAATTTATCTGCATTAGAAAACATTTTTACATTGATATTAATAGTGTGCAACACAGAGTTCGAAGATTCGATTTTAGCAATAGACAACCGCATGATTACTCCGGGAGAAGCTAAGAAAAATTTAGAGCACCTAATTACTCAGCGGGACCTAGATCTTACTTCTATTGATTCCGTTGAAGTAGACACTAACAAAACATTAGTTTTCGAAAAATTATGACCAAACGCTGTTGACAACAAGTGGGTAGTCAGTCGCTTTGTTTTCGTGGATTGACGAGATATGTAAAAAAACTAATACAATAACCTTTACTGGTACGCAACTAAGCCCTCACTACATACCAAAACTGTACGATAATCTTGTTGAAAATATGAAAGATTTTCCACTTTGGTCAAATGTATGCACGCCTAAGACTATGCTATGACTTACTTCGTGCTACGTAGAAACAGACTTTAAAGATTTGAAAATGAATTTGAGTAAGGAAGTAAAGTTACCAACATCAGTTATAAAATTTTTGAAATTACATATTGCTGACATCTTAGTTGGTGTAAATATTTTCCGTTCCGATAATTAAAAAAATTCAAAAGAAAAAATCTTTTTTGAAAATTGGAAAGAAAAGGGAAAAATGAGCCAGTATGTAATTGATTATGACTGGACGTCAGATTACGCATTGGATGTATCGGATACCGTTGAACGAAATAATTCAATCACACTTCCAAAAAATACTAATTTAGTTTTAAATGCTGATTTAGATTTAAATACACAAGTAGCAGAATTCAAAAATGATGCCAATGACTTCATATGTGCATTTTAAGAACATATTGATCACAATTACAGCATAAATTAAAAAAAAGAAAATGTTAATCACAGTATAAATGCTTGTGTTGCAACGAAAGAACCTAACGAACTGCTGTCTGTTGCTATAGAAAATCTAATAAAACAAAATTCGGGTTGGATTTTATATAAGGTGCCACGATTTTCAAACTTTTGTTGACTTGTAGGGGAAGTCCTAAAAATCACCAAAATGGAACCCGCAGCTCTAGGAAACTCTTAGTTTATAAAATATAATCGTTTAAATTTCCAAATTTAGTAGCATTTCAACTTAAGTCCTGCGCCTAAACTTCGGGGCGCACATGTCGATAGCGGTATCAAAAGTTATTCGCGGAAAACTCGCCGGTACTATTGTCGCATTTTTCGTTGCAATTAAACAAACGAATACATATGAAGGTGGTGAATAGTGTTGCCAGCTCCTCAACAATATCTTGGTTATCGTGGTAGAACATTATAACGTCTACATTAATGCAAACAAACATAATTACCAATGTATCTTGTTTTTGTAATTCTATGAATAATGTGTAGTTTAATCATATATGTAATACTCCTATATTGCTACAAAAGGCTAGGTACATTCCCAAACATCAGAGTGCCGATATATTGCTGTTTAAACGTTTTTGTTTTTGTATTCTATGATCGAATGTACCTAAATTTAAATTTTTTCTTGTCACACTTATGCTGCTACAATCACAAAAATTTTATAGGCTGTCTTGTTTTGATTTCGAATTCAAAACACATTGCGAGCATTTTCTATTAGCAATATAGGAG